>NC_047169.1:6321104-6656200 GCF_009819705.1 Hippoglossus hippoglossus | reverse complement strand
AGATTTTTGATCAGTTTTTTGGGAATTTGCCCAAACAATTTTTTACACCATCAGGCGTTCTTACACAGAGCAGTATGGCCTCTTCTTGTGGCTGACAAAGTTATTGGCGGTGAGGACCATCTTACAGACGTCGCAGTGAAAACACGCTTTGTGCCAGTTCTGACAAAAGACAATCACATAATTAAAAACTCAACTTCTGATCTCAAACTTTTCAAATATTGCTTCAATCGGTCAATCTATAATTTATCATGCAAGGAAGAGAAAATCTTTACAACTTGGATGGGCAATTTTAGACTTTAAATTAACTGGGCCCAAAATAACAGCAGCGATCACAGCTCTTCTTCCAAATGGACTCGCTGACTTGTTCTCAAATGCAGATTTTATGTCACTGTTAAAGTGATAAAGTGTCTCAACCAGTTTTAGATGCTCCAATCCATAACAAATAAAGTTTAAACACATGTTTTGTGTTTTGTATTTGACTGAAAGAAATGGTTAAGTTCATTGAAAAAAGTGTAAATGTAAATGTTGAACCAACTTTTAAAAAATTACTTCATTTGGTAACAGAGAAATGAATTGTTTGTTCAAATTAAAGTTAAAAAGTTAAATGATTAGAATTGATAAATGTATTTTGATAAAAAATACATAAAGACTTTATTTATGTGTTACAAATTTAAATATTTTAAAGTGTAACTTAAATGTTGGTATTTTTAGGTTGTTTGCATTTTTCTGGTATAAATTAGCCAATTTATTATTATATTTATTATTGTCCTCCACATACCTTAGTTTTACACTTTAACAAATGTGTGTCGTAAGAAGTTGATTAAATATATTAAAAACTGTTTGTACCATTTTATGCTAGAGCTGACTTTCCTGTTACTTTTACTTAGTTAGTTAGTTTTACTAGTGTTTCAGAAAATACATTTCAGACTAAACTCTTCGCTCACACATCCCCAGACACTCGTTCCTCTCAGGATCTTTGGCTGTTACCTGGTCAATGCAGTTGATCTTCTCAGCTGGGTAGACCACAAACCTACACCTGGCACAGGACTGCATGATGAATGCTGGTCCTTTTCCCCAAAAGCCTTCAGAACAAAAAAATATCAAACGAAAAAGGGAACTAGTGTGAATTCCCTGTCACACACGCAGGCAAACAGAAGTTAAGCGGAGGATCAGGCAGTGACTCCTCGGCAGTCGTGTGTCTCTGATGCTGGTAAAAGTAGCTCTGTGACTGTGAAACTGTGTCACTGTCTCTTACTTGACACCATGTCCTGTGCTGGACCAACCCCCTTCCATGCCCCATCATGGTGGAGGGCTGGCTGAGCCCAGCTGTCTGGTCTGCAGGAGGAGAGAGAGAGCGACAGAGTGACAGAGAGTTCAGATGTCACTGTGTATGAGTAATGATCCTGAGTTGGACAGCGAGTTCAACTTCTGGCATCTGACCAGAAGAAATAAGTAAGACATGTAGACTACTGTTTTAAAAAGGTGTTGATTCATTGATGATTTTAGAAGGCGTGAGTTGTAGAGCAGATAAAGTTACTTACGTGGCACAGAGGAGTGTTTCTGTTATTTAGCCAACTCTCATTATTATGAATGGGGTGGACTAAATAATAGAAACACCTGCATGTCTATTACATAGAACAGCACATCTCCAAAATGACCAGAGATTTAAATCAGCGTCTCTCTGAAAGACTCAACAAGAACTCAAAAGTGACTATACTTAGCTTTGTTTTATTATTGTGTAAGCTACAGATATATATCATATATCATGTACAGTGGATATGTATAAAAGTTTAAATTACATTCTTCTACATCATGATTATTACAGAAGTCTCCAAGGAAATAAAACTTCAGAACAGATTTGGTGTATTTGTCACAAGCGGCAGGTGTTTTGCTTCAGGAAGCCGGGGATTGTGGGTAATATCTACTGTCCAGTTGTATTTCCTAATTGTTTTGGACGTGGATCCCGACAGAAGTCATTACCACACGTGCCTGCAGAGGGCGCTGGTGCTCAGTGAGAGGGACATCAGCGCTGCTTTAACAGGGACACCTGGCATTCCCTGGCTCTGACGTAATGACGCAGAGACGTGAAGTACTTTCGTTTTCTCAAGTTTTCGGGAACAGAAACTCGGCGACAACCACGAAGACGGGAACTAAAACAACTCATTTTTAAACCACAGCTCCTCAACACAACACAAATAACAATGTGAGTTCATTGTAAAGTGTTTAGACTTCCAGCGAGCGAGTCTTGGCTCGAACCAACTTGTGTTTTCTCCGCTAAAAACAGCTCAGCCAGCAAAGTTAGGTGCGACAAAAGAACACAGGTGATTTAGTAACATCTTAATGTAGCTGGATATTATTAAATAATGGTTTTAAAACTGCTTGAACAACCGCAGGAGCTGTGTCGACGTTAGCACGTAGCGTTAAAACCACGTTAGCCTCAGCGCAGTTGTTTGTAAATCAGCGCAGAAGCTTAAACGTGTTGGTGACCGCAGATGGCTGCAGGTCCCCCGGAGACCACCGGACTGGAAGATGGACCAGAGGAGGAGGAGGAGACGACGGGAGACGTGACAGACGCCAAACCTGACCGCAAAGGAAGGTTCCTGCTGTTTGGGTAGGGACTTCCTTTTTTTATTATTTTAATCTACTGGACCTGCAGAAGGAAACACTCACACACACCTGAGAGGGAAGCAAGTAGAGGCATGTGTAGTTTGTGCCTTGGGGAATTGAATTGTTTGAATCCAGTTTAACAGACTTTGGATGGGATGATGCATGTTTTTTTTCACAGCCTGGTTAGTGTGAGAATCGTTTTATTACAAGGTTAAAAAACAACATCTGTATCCTCGTGCATCATCTGCATCTGTGCACATTCCCAAACCCACCCTGATACACTTGTGATGGACTAGTTTGAACTTGTTACAGGACAAACACAAACACACACACACACACACACACAATGTCGAGCAGAGACATAATTACTTTGAAGGAAATAAAATAATCTCTATTCTTTTCCGTAGTGTGAGAACAAAAACACAGAGTAGTAATAGTATTCACATTCAAACATGTACATTATTAATATCATTACCACCGCAACATTCAAACAGTGATGTAAATATAGTTTTTGCAAAAAAAAAATTTACATTAAGATTTAGAATTATGATCCAGCACTTGTTGTATTTCTTGAAGCACACGATCCAGTGGCCTGGGAGCCCGTCAACAAACTGGTGCATTGTTCTTTTGCATGTGTTTTATTCCAGTCTGACTCACAAGGTGGCACTGTGACCCTTTGTAGTAGAGGAACACTTCTCACACAAGTTTCTCCTAGACACTGGTAATCAAACGTAAAGCCTGTGTCCTCAGTATGGCAATAAACAGTTTTACCTTAAAATGTGTGAATAACATTGGATGATGTTTTATTTTATCTTCAAAAACAACAAAACATAAGCATTTAAAAGAGAGTTTCTTAGATGTTAGATTTATGCTAATAAAAGTTTTATTTTTAAATCAAATTGTTTAAATACAAAAATGTCATAGTTTATCAATGCATTTGAGGTTTTATAAAAATGTTAATCTGCTGAATGGTGCTTATTTTACACAGTCATGCAGTCATGGCTGCCTTATGATTTACATAAAGTTCATCAAACTGATGTCCAAGGTGTGCTTCTTTTCCATTGGAAGAATGGTTGGTCATGACCTGTGTATTTCATGATTGGATTTAGGCCTAATCTTTAATTAACCAAGACAGACATGAACAGATACTCTTTGGTTAGCAGTTAAGTGAGATGGCGGTTTTCTCAGGAATTATTTTTTTTGTAGTGCTTCTTGTCCATCTCATGTAAAGTTTGAAGTAGGGAGGCACTCACGGTATGTGTGTAGGTACAGGTGGATTCTGTGGTTGTCAGCACAGGAGCAACTTGTTGCCCTGTCTGACCTCAGCAGGGAGCGAGGTGCAGGGGCCATGTGTGAATAGTCCTTTAGAAAGCACTGGTGTGGTGGCTAGGCTGCTGACTCAGGGGGCTCACAGTGCGCCGCCCCTGTCCTCAGCACCCGCTGGCCCAGTCAGGTCTCCATCCAGTACAGAGAGCATGTCAGTAACCTAGCACACAGCCCAAAATTAAGCTGCCAGGTCTGGAGAAACTCTTTTGGGGGGAAAAAAGGAAGGAGACAAAACCAACGCGTTTCCGATGCAGAGCGGCGTAGCGCTTAATGACGAACCCAGGTAAGACCCTCAGAACCGCCTCACATTCCTCTTCACCATCCTCCTACCTGCTGCTCTTGCTGCCGTGTCCAGCCCACAGCGGAACAGAGCCGCAGCTCTTTGCCCACCCTCGTGTGATTGTTTGGTACAGTATGTTGGCACAGTTTGGAGGTGGGAGGGGAAGGGGGGGGCCTTCAACAAGTTCTGGATCACATGTTTATTAGAATATGGCCGTGCGGCCTGTGACTGTATGTACATGAGACTGTTGGTCCACATTGCTGTGTATTGTTCCCCTGCTTGAGTCACCTGATGACTAGGCTCTTCTGGAACAAGCCTGGATTTTTGTAACCCCCCACCAGTGGGCCACTGTTGGCTTCGCTATCTGGATGGATCTTTTAAAGAATGGAAATATGACAGGTCTGTGAGAATTGCCACTCGCGGAAGATTTCCTGTCGCTCAACCTACTTTGACGTGCTTAGGGGGCTTTAAAATCTGCGCTAAGTAAAAAAAAATGTTCTAGTTTCTTCCTTGACCGGACGGTGGATTACTGCGACCAAATTTGGCTGAGACATTAATGCCTTATTTGAAAATGTATGTACTCTTTGGTTTCTGAGTAAGTGGATCAGAGTGTTTTCAGTTTTCATGTGAGTTTTACATCATTTATATACTGTTAGATGGATATTTACTAGTGCTGAAGTAACTGGTGTGTGTTGGAACATTTTAACTTAAAAGACATGTTCTTCAAGATTCGCAAAATGTTTTCTCGAAAAAATCTGGTGTACGAGACACTTGTGTACAGTCAGAGTCAAATTTATGGAAGTTTTGATTGGATCTAATAAAACATGAACCTTTTCTAACTTGTAGCTTCTAAGACGTTATGTTTGGTTCTCACCAAAATTCACCTTTTTGAAATTGAAAGGCCAGTTATTATGATTTTCTTACATACTCTGTTACTCTCCTTCCTTTGTGTTTTTTGTCATTATGTGTGTTTGTAAGGTCTAAAAGACACTAAGGTCTTTTTAGTATGAATATTTTTATTCATGTGATTTGTTATGTTACTTTTAATTTTCTTCAGATTCATAAATTGTAGCGGCTGAACTTCAAAATACCTTTTACTGTTTAAAAGTACATAATGTTCCAGCAATGTAGAGGGAGAGAAATGTAATGATGCTAAATATCCTGTTTCTCTCTGACTCCACCAGTAAGAAGAATAAGGATGGCCAGACGCGGGAGCAGGACTACTCTTCTGAAAGCCATTACAGAATCGTTTCACCAACATTCCAGTATAAGATGAGCCACCAGCGAGTGGGCAAGTGCGTCATCATCAACAACAAAAACTTTGATGAAAAGACAGGTACAGCACACATGTACACCTGGTGAAATGTTACCTGATATTGTTGCGTAATGTGTATTCAAAGCAAACCGTTTCAACAGGGATGAATGTACGCAACGGCACAGACCGAGACGCCGGCGAGCTGTTCAAGTGCTTCAAGAGCCTGGGCTTCGAGGTCTTCATCTACAATGACCAGACGTGTGAGAAGATGGAGCGTCTTCTCCGAGAAGGTGAGTAGTGAAGTCCTCTGTCTTTCTGTGTTTGCTCCTTTTAGCTATTTGTCACCGTCTTGCCTTATTCTGTCAAGCTGGACTAAGTTTATAACACCAGAGGCCGTTTGAAATTTGTCGATCTACAATGATTGTTCCTTCATACAGGAATGCATTTTTGGGGGCGTTGTTGATATCAAGAGTAAAAGATTTCTGATGCCGATATATTGGCCAATATAAATATTTCAAAAAAAATTGACAATGATTCCAAAGATGACGTTATTTAACCCTTGTGTCAAAGAAACTATAAATAAAAACAAAACAAATACAACCAAATGTATACTTTTAAAATATGAATATAATTGCCTTTCCTTTGCCTTGCATCTGCATTGCTTATTCTATAAAATAAAAATGTTCATACCTGTAAACAGAAACGCCAATATCGACATGTCTGTGAAAGACTCATATTAGGTGATATTAGATATTTGGTGATGTTATACGTTTTCACCGGTTCATCATTGGCTGAATATTTGTTTCAATTTAAACGTCAACCAAACTGCAATTATCCACTGCAGCTCTCACTAGCTGCTAATCACTTAACACCACTGTGTTCTCAATGGAGGAAATGGTTTAAAGTCTTGGAAGCACTTATTGTTAATTTATTATCATGGCAAAAAGCCACAGAATAGTTTTAGATGCCAGATTTGTTTTCAACTTTTTCAGCTTTACTAGCTTTGATCCCTGGTTTAGATGCATTGAGGAACAAGCTCACACGAGTATTGTATTTTTTGTCTTAAAAAGACCATGTCAGACAGCAGGGGGTGCCGTTGTACAAGTAATTGTATAAATGCTAGTGACCAGCATGGATCTGTCCCTAAAACGACAGTTGAAAGGTCACCTCTCCTGTCACGTGTTTATAGGAAGTACGTTGAACCTTGTGTTTAACATGATACAATTGTATGTGATGGCTGCTTTTCTGTAGAATCCATACAGATTTTTGCTTTTACTTTGCCAGTCTGTTCTTCCATTTGTCAGGCTGCTCAACACTTAGGCTCAAAATAACTAAAGAATTCTTTGACAGTTCCTGAACAGATACCATTGTTTGTGGAGCTCTGAACAATTAAACCTAATGATACTTGCTTTGCAAATATTCCTTTATCAACTTCTTGTTCCATGACATAGTATTGAAGATTATTGGCTGAATTCCCATGATAATATTATTCACTTTACTTAGCTCACTGGATGAAGCCTAATGATTTTGGTTACATATTACCTTGCCTCGCCTGTTGTCTTTGATATTTTCATGTCTGGAGCAGAACACGTAAATCATGAAACTTCACAAATATGTTTATCAGGAAATAAATTGGTGCCCTTTGACATTTTTGGTTTTGGGTGACATAGGGATTTGTCATCTCCTGATGGCTCTTGTTTCTAGTGTCAACAACTGGCCAAAAAGTAGAGTTCTACTGTGAGTTCTACACAAGAACACTTCAAAGCTAAAGCAGACTGTAATTTATCTTAACATAGGTCTTCCCCTGTGGACAAGTAAGAGACTTCGTATGCTCCAATTAGCTTAAAAGGTTTTTCTTAAATCAGAAGGCGAATGGTTGAGGAAATTTCAGATGAGGCCATTAAGTTGAGACTTTTTTAAAAGTTAGAGACGTGTAATGAGGCCCGAGCCGAGCTAAGAGTTGAGTATTTGTCTGTGTGTGTATGGGTCAGCCTCGGAGGAAGACCATAGTGACAGCTCGTGTTTCGCCTGTATCCTGCTAAGCCACGGCGAGGAGGGCATGATCTACGGCACAGATGGAGCCATGCCCATCAAGACCATGACCTCGCTGTTCAGAGGGGACATGTGCAAAAGCTTAGTGGGAAAGCCAAAACTCTTCTTCATCCAGGTAGGCAGACTTTCATTCATAAAAAAAAACTATGCTGTGAATATTTTGATTAATTAATTGATAATTAAGGGGTTGAATGACGATATTATGTAACTTAAGCAGTAGATTTAGTTTAAAAGACAGATTTGATTGTCTTTCAGTAGCTCCCCATGGATAGTTTTTACTGTGTAAAACTTTGCCCGTCCCAGCTTTTAAAAACAGTTAATGTTTTAATTGCTTCACCAGGTCATCGTTGAGAAAGCTACTCAGGATCACAATGAAATGTCATTTCATTTACTTCACCAGGCTTGTCGGGGTTCTGAATTTGATGATGGTATACAGACAGATTCGGGTCCGCCAAACGACACCCTGGAGACAGATGCTAATCCAAGACATAAGATTCCCGTAGAGGCAGATTTCCTCTTTGCCTACTCCACTGTTCCAGGTAAAGCACTGTTTCAAAGTCATATTTTAAAGCATAGACTAAATATAGAGATAAACTATCCCTAACTATATTTGGAGACAGAGTCTGCACTGTAACAATTAGGGGATTGGAGACGCGGTCTGGCTGATACAAACGCTCAACCAATCGTGAGACACTTGGCTGCCGGTCATGACGTTACCCTGTTTTTATAGCATCAAATAACTTATTAAAACCAAGGTAACACTTGGACAAGAACAACATTCAATGACAGAAATCATATCTGAGAAAAATGAAGAAAATTAAGGAGAAAGAGATTATTTATACTGCAGCCAGCCACCAGGGGGCGATTTAGAGTCTTTGGCTTCACTCATGTGGAGCTGTCATGACGTCCATTTTTATATACAGTCTATGTTTTAAAGTATACGATTTTATTGATAACGTGAAAAACTGTTGGGTATCTTTAACCACGATGAGGAAGATGTATTCAACTTGTTTCAGTGCTGATTAATGATGATTCTTCCAGGGTATTACTCATGGAGGAACCCTGGGCGCGGCTCCTGGTTCGTCCAGGCGCTCTGCAACGTCCTCAACGAGTTTGGCAAGCAGCTGGAGATAATGCAGATCCTGACACGGGTCAACTACATGGTAGCTACCAGCTTTGAGTCCTGGTCCGAAGACCCGCGTTTCAGCGAGAAGAAGCAGATCCCCTGCGTGGTGTCTATGCTGACCAAAGAACTGTATTTCAACTAACCGCCAACCTTAAGTGACCGTACTGTATGACACAGAATTCTCGAGTGACTGACGAGACTGACTGTGTCAGGTACTGGCGAAGCGGTCAAAGCATTCAGGGATGATTCAGGCCCAGCAGGACGCTGCACATTCGGAGCACATATTAATATTTTGCATGTTTAGTTGGGCCTGAAAAACAACAGCACTCTGTGAGAAAAAAAACGATATATTTACAGTGGCATCACGTTCATGTGTTGATGGTGACATTTATTCCTCCTCTTCAGGTTGTTCTTCAGAATAATGGCGTCACATTTGATCTGATCTTTGTCGACAGGCATTGTGAAATATCCATGTTATTCTACCAGCCCCGGAAAATTTGCTGCCAGTTTTTGTGGGCTCGGGGAATCGTAATTGAAAATGTGTCTTTCCATTTTCCAGCATTTTGCAAGTGATGTTGAAAGGAACTGTACCGAACAAGAACAGATAAAAGGCCGCGCTTCGGAGCTTATTTTAGTTTAGTGACCTCAAATAATTTGGTGTTCTGAGAGTAGCCTCTCCAGAGCCTGATCATACAGCTATATAATTCACTATTACACAATAAAATAAGAGAAACTCAAAAGATTAATGCTTTTAAAGCCTTTTTAAAAAGCTCCCATTAATAAACATAGTCCTTTTTTTTATTTATATAATGCGATTATTCAAAAACAGGCTCTTTTGAGATGCACTTTGACTTCTTTACAAATTTTCCACTGGAAATTCGATCCGTGAGTCAGAATCCGTCAGAACGCGGCTTGATTACAAACCTGCTCCACTAGATTTGTTATCTGGAAAATGCGTCACATTATTTTCAGTTATCCGTGTTTAAATGTTTTCAGCTGTCAAAAAATAACTGAAGAGACACAGGAGAGCGACAACACTCCTCTGAGCAGAAACAACACACATCACGATGCTCTCGCCAAAGGCTCGGTGTCTCAGCCTTCCTAGCCCATTTAAGTTGGTAGCAGCATGCTGGCATCCTCAGGTTCTTTACTGTCCCATGAAGTGGGTTAAGTGTAATGTTAAAGAATTTCATTTACGTATATGGCTGGGAAGGTTTGATCTTTTGCTGTGTACTGATTAGTTCTCTTTTCAGATTTTGGGTCAAGTGCATAGTTTATAGTCCAACCCCCCCCCCCCCCCCCCCCCCCCCCCCCCCCCCCCGCCCATCAAAGCAAGAATCAGTTGCAATTTTTTCCAGTTTTCTCAGCGTGACGTTCAAAACTTCCCTTGCTCAGGTGCGAGAAGCTGAAGTTTATGTATTTGATCAAAATATTGCACTGTTCTTTATTAGTTTTTTGAGTCTTAACAAATCACTTTTTCTGAATTTTGCCTCTTTTTTTTTTTAATCTGTAAAATTCGACATTCCTCTTAAATATTTTTTTAATGAATAACAGAGAACACGCTGCACAATTTCTTAAGAATGTCTAAAAACTCTATTACTATTGTAATGCTGGACCGGGACCCAAAGCACAAATGCCACATCATTTCACTGTATATTAGTGTTGTACATTGTCATAACCTACTCTACACTGTCATAACATGCACCACGCGATGTCTTTCTAGTTTTATTTTAATAATTGAGCTTTAAAGTTTCAAAAACTCAAATCTTAAAAAATTGCATATATATATGACATTTTTTTTTTAAGCATGTAATTTGTGAAAATATTTGAAAACATTTACTAAAAATTGCATAGTTTAGTAAATGAAATATTGTATTTTGCAAACGTATATAAAAGACATTTACTGCTGGTCGCAAATTCAATCTTACTGTCCCAAAGTCTGTCATTCACAGAGGCAGCTATCACTGGTGGTGACAAGTCTGAAGATACACAATCCACAATGTCCACAAACAATGTTTTTACACAATTCATCATTGCACGTGTCAGTAGTTTATCTGGAGAAGTTCAGCAGCAGCAGCTTTCATTCACACTTTTCTCCTTTTTCTCGCTTTGTAATTTTTTTTTTTTTTTTTTCATCAGTCACCTTTAATTATTTTGATAACACTTGCATATTCTAGATAGGGAGACGCGGAGTGTCTGGCGTTCCCTACTCTTGTCCCAACACCGCCACAACTCTGGAGTCCTCTCGACACATGGATCTCTGATCAGTGATGTGGTGCCTAACCTGTGCTGAAAGGAGTGTTCGCTCCACTTGTTTGGGAATGGAATTGAAAGAAAGAAAAAAAAATGACTTATTTTTATGGGTACAATTTTAAATGCTTTCCGGTGTTAAATGCTGTTGTCCTCAGGAATATATTTGAAAATATTTGGGAAAAAAATGAATGAATGAATTACATTGAAATTATAATCAGGCCCTATATTTTTTTTCATTTGGGTCAATAATTAAACAGAGGAATGCTTATGTAAACATTTTGTTGTATTAAAGAATTTATTGTGTAATGAGTTGTGTGTCATTTTTCTTCCACATGTGTAAACATGAAAAAACTAAAAAAATTATATTCAATGACACAGATTGTTTAACATTTTAAATGGATTTAACACCAGATTTTCTTCTTAGCTATTTTAGTTTCTTTTCCAACTCAACTTTTCTCTTTTACAATTTGTAGTTTGGGTATGTTAGCTAATCATGCCATTAAAAATAAACATTAAGATAATTCCAGTGTATGAAGGTTAATGATTATTTATATTTAAAACAACCACATTTAACCATTGTGCTTAACAGGCTTAAAATATAAAAATAAAATAAATATATACATAAAAGACAAGCGAGCAATAAAATGTTAAACATAAATATTTGAGGATTATAACTTTGCACAATAGCAGGTTAGCTTTGCCATTTCCACTTAAAGAAAAGTATCACAAACCCATTTATATATTAAATACATAGAAAATGACAAGATAAATACAATAATATTCTATACAGGAAAGCAGGAGGTAGAAATCCCAGTGAAACTTTTACCTAATGTTAAAAACAATGATAAAATGTATATCATATTTAAAATATGAGGATAAAAGCAGATGATTCAGAATTTACATGCAGACGTGAGTGTAAACACATACACACACAGTTCAGGATGACATGTCAGGCACCTCATGCAGGTAAAAATGTGTTAAAACAAATGCTTCACAGGTGGGACAGGTTTGGACCAAAAAAACAAAGAGGAAGTGCTTACATCATGTTTGACCTTCTCTCCTACCTTACTGTTCATGTTCTGTACAGTGTAGTACAGATTATCTGCCACAGAAAGAAGGCTTTGTCACAAGTGAGGGGAGGAGGTACAAGGTCAGTGTCTGCACCCACCGCCTACACTCTCCTCGTGCACTTGTAAGCACACCTTGTTTTTATTAAGGAGAAACCATGAATGGAAAGGCAAGAGAAAATGAACGAGGTTTTAGGCAGAGACGCAGATGAGCTGTCAGACAAACAGAAGAGTTATTTCATGTCCCGCTAATGAACAGAGTTCTTTATCTGACACTGACCAGCGACAACAAGGATTTATTGGTGTTTTTGTTCACACGCACACACACACTCAGTGATTTAAGTGTTTCAAAGTTCATGTTAAACTGGCCTCAGTTGATGCCTGTTTAAAAGTGCACCACGGCCCATGAGCTTCTACATGCATAACACAAATAGAACACGGCAAATCCACGCAAAGCAGCTGACTCCCTTTCGTCTAATGACTATAGTATGACTGGAGACATGCTAACATCACGGCACATACACAGAAAACCCCTCGAATCTGCTGCTTCGGACTCTAACAGACCTCCTGCAGTATCATCCTGTGATAACATGGAGTGTGAGTGCTACATGTATGATCACTCTGACATGTCATAAAGCAGCAGCTCTAGAGATATTTACTTGTCTTAGATTATGGGATACATACGACTGCTATTCTGATGATGAATCAACACAACAGAATTTTATTTCACCAGCAGAGATCCCAGACAGAAGCAGCTATTTTCTGATTCTCTTAAAACATTAGTGGCATCAGTCTTTTCTTAAAACCTCGCTCCGTCCCTCCCAGTCACCTGTTGGACTCCACCCATTTTAACCTTAACACCTGATCTTATTAAGGAACCAACATTCGCTGCATGGAACTCTACAGGCAAACAACACAGTCGGATCACCTTAAAAAACCCTGTGTGAGAAACCAGAAACTCCAGTTCACAGTTGGAAAATCTCGTCGCTGTTTCCCAGACGCAGGAAAACATCCAGCTTCCTCTTGCAGGTGCTCCCCAGGTAAGCAGGGAGTTTTATGTCTATGTGTATACGCATGCATATATAATTCGTGTGTGTGTGTGTATACGTTTTGTAAAGTTTAGAATTTGTTGTCCTATTTAATTACTTTGTGACATGACACAGCTTGATGTGCACTTGCCAACTTGTTGGGTTCTGTCTGACAAAAGTGAGAGCTAGATTGTTTAAATCTTTAAAATGTTTTTTGCATAAAGAGAAGCATTAATACTCTTGATGTAATATTCGGCATTTACAATAATATACTATTATTTGCTTAATGCACTAATGTCTTTATTTTTTATTTACACGTAAACCTAACAATGCTTCTTTGTGTGAACCGAGCTCTGTTTCCCGCTCGAGTCTATTTGTAAAATCGTACATTGTAAGTTGAATAGGTGACCTACTTCCCTTTCATGCTGTTTTGAAGGCGCTGATGCATTCATGTGTTGTTTTCTTGTTTAGGTTCGTCACGATGCATAAATCCCAGAGGTGCCCAGGTAGGGTATCACATGTGGAAACCTGGTTTATGGTGGGATTTGGGTGCTTGTGGTTGTTTGCTGGTATTTTCGGGTTGTTATCAGAAAAACATTGTTACCTCAGAGAGACGATCACCAAACAACATTGTTACCTCAGAGAGACGATCACCAAACAATAGGCTTTTCTTTTTGCCCTCATGCAAAGATGCAGTGTTCTACAAACCAGTCGGAAACGTGACAGAAGTCAGGTCTGGGTATCTGTTCAAGTCTCCTCCCGCCAAACAATTGAGGACAGAGGTGACACTGAGCACAATGAATCCATTGTATCGCCACGTTTGTTTGTTTTTTCAAAATTACATTTCATTGTTTTTTTATGTTTCTGCCGCAGAAATCGTGGAAGAGGAGATACTTCGTGCTGTTCAAAGTCAGCAGCGATGAACATCAGCTGAAGTACTTCAGGAGTGCGGAGGAAAAGGAGAAGCCACTCGGGGGGATAGATTTGGAACAGTACGTCATTTATAAAGTAACTGTAACTAAAATAACGTATTTATACTGCACTTTCCAAAACAAAATGCTTTACATAGTTGAAACTGAATTAAAACATTTCAGGTCTGAAGGAGATTGGAGAATAAAATATTACAGTATGAAAATGTTAAAATACAGCATTAAAACAATGGCAAATTATAAAACAGACAAAGCATGTAGGTAATAAATAACAATGTTTTTTTAATATGTATTAATAATAATAATAATAATAATAAACTTTTTCTTAACAATATTACAAAATGCTTAACAACACAAAAAGGAAATTGGCCACAAAAGAGAGAAAGTAGTAAAAATACAAAATAAATTTAAAGAAGTGATTAAAAATACATAATTTTTTCGATGAAACCAATTAAGAATACGTCTCAAACTAGAGTCTGTTTGCCCACAAGGCTGTAGATGTTGTTTTTATCTCATGCATATTGAGTGCAGGGCCCCCCCCCCCTCTCTGACTTATTGTTGTTTTCAACATCTGTCCATCTGCCTCCTTCTCTCAGTATCTCACTGTTGTACGTGAGCCCGCAGCAGCACCAGAAATGGGAATGGATCCAGAAGATCTTCAAGTGCTCGCCGTCCTGCGTGCTCTACATCTGCGCCGCCGGGCGGGACTACTTCCTGGTCGGGGAGAACAGGTTAGTGGTCTGAATTTATGGCTCCTCTATCAGCGCCAGTGCATTTTATGACATTACTGTAAAACCAATTGACATACCATACATACAGAGGACTGGCTTTTTATAATCACCCCAAAGGTGTGTATGAATAGTTGTAGGAATAGGAATTTTATTTACCTTATATATGCCTCCATTGGGAAACATTATCAGGAAACACTCTGTAAATTCACATTTTTATGCGGATGATAACCAATTATACACGTCACCTCAAAGATGTATAGTTTAGAAATGAAGCTACTCTGAATGGCATCACCCTGTTGCCCTATATGAGGCAGATTGTAATTTGTAAATACGAGCTGTACAAATAAATACAATACAATAACAATTCAATTTATTGAATGAGCAGCACCAAGCAGCTGGAAAACCTCATCTGAAGATTTCGATGATCATCTCTTCATCATCCACATTAATCACAAATTAGCTGCGTATATTTTTCAAAATAAAGTTCGGTGGGATTGTGCCATTTTAAAAGTATATATGTCCCAATGTCCCCCAAATAGAAGAGTTGCATTAATTTGAAATTCAGTGATGGTGTAACCAAGGGCGATTCTGAAGCCCCCGATGACACGTACACAGTGCGTCATAACCCCCCCCCCCCTCCTTATACACCATCTACTATTTCAGGATTTCTAACAATCAAAATTAAATTATGATGCTGCTTTCCTCTTCAGTAACAGTCCATCAGCAGATAATGGATTTGCCTTCCGCCTGGTTGCTAAATGCCACAATTTCCACTTTATATTTGACTTCAGAATTGCATTTTAAATTGAGTGTAATAGCTTATAGAGAAAACATGATTTATTGAATGTGTTCCTCTGTCTTTCTAGTGACGAAGCGGACCAGTGGTTCTCTGTCCTGTATGACGCCCTGAAAAACCGGTCACATAAATTATTGAGTTCCGAGGTACGTCTATGATTTACTTCCTTATGATGTTCCAAAACAGCAGCTCTTATAGTGCACTTAACCATCATGTCAACCTACCAGTGCCGCTGACAGTAATTATTTGATGTACTATCCTCCTGTAGGACATGTTTAATGGGCAGCAAACAGCTACAGTAAACATCCATCACACCCAATGATTGACAGCGCCCCCATTTTTCCTTCTTTTACTCCCGTCATCATTTTATGTCCCGCTGTCGACCTCTGCCTCCGTTCTCACAGCGCCTCGCGTGCTCAGTCTCAAATTATACAATTATACCTCTCTTCCCCTTTTACCAGGATGTTTCAAAACCAATTATGAGGAAAAACAATTCAGCCATTGTGTCTGAAAAGGTTGGTCCACTGCATCGTATTTCTCACAGCCTGTGTCCTGTCTAACTAACTGACTCAGGTCAACATTCCTGTGGGTGAATCTATGTGCTGATTGGATTTTTTAAAGACAAATTAACATGGGACCCTGTAGCAACTGTGTGAGGGGAGGAGCTTATCCTCATGTGTGGGGGGTCAGGGCTACTACCTGTGTGAGTTGTTTTAAAGATGCCTCCTCTATGTTAGTAGATGGGACGTGGCCCAAACTAAAAACGTCAAATCAAAAAGTAATTTTAGGTTGCTTTTATCACACTGTATGTATCCACATTTGGTTTCGATTGGTTATTTGAGGCTATAAAAAATCGGTTGAAACGTCATGATTGACAGCTGAGACTAACTCACGATTGATCGCAAACTCCGGCTCCAAATGGGAAAGATGACAGCATTGCTTTCCATTTCAGCGCCTTTTCTCGATAGCGTAAAAAAGAACTGGAGACATGTCGTTCTCTCTATCATTACTCTTTCATTATTTCCTGTTGGCATCAGTACACATTACACATCAGACCACATTTTTGCTTTTGTATTTGATCCATACCTGATCAGTGAAGTGTCTGAAGCAGCACTGCAGCAGCACTTGTAGAATCTAAGAATTAGGTTACACTAGCTTGTTAACAGATTTCTTACTGGATACCTTTATTTATATATATATATATATATCTACATATACTTAGTACTACATACATCAAACTTTATTTGACCTAATTGTATATCCAATGCATCTAACCCAGGGACATCGAGATGAATGGGCTGAAAGCAACACATACACACAACACATATTCACTGGGATTCTCTCATTTCTCTACAAACAAAACCTTTTTCTTTCAGGCTAAAGTGAAACATTCTCTGATCAAATACCATACGCATGGGTGTTTAAATGTTTGCGTGTGTGTGTGTGTGTGTGTGTGTATGTGTGTGTGTCTTTTCAGCCATCACCTAAAATACGGGCCCAATCTGACCCGTTGTCCAATAGCTTTAACAACAAAACTGACAAACCAAAGGTGAAACATCTTGACATCATTGTTTGAAATAACTAAGCAGTATCAGTTGGGGCAGTTATGACATATGTCTCATGCTGCTCTCTGATTGGCCAGCAGAGTGAAGATTGCTCCAAGAGACGTGTATCAGAACCCATGAATCCGATCTATGAGTACCCGAGATACAACTTCCGCCAAAACCAGGTAGGACTGCATTTATTTTGAATATCAATTCATCTGCCAGCTGCTTTCTTGGTTGATCAATTGATTGTTTTATCAATCACTTGTTTGATCCTCTGTCCAAAATCCTAAGATATTCAGTTTTCATCCCTTGCATTGAATTTTCTTTTTTTTTATACCCAAAATGATAAATTAATTGATCAAGAGCAGTCATTATACAACTTCATGCATATTGTACCAGTAGAGCTGAATCAAATATTGTGATTAATTGAATTCAGCTCCTAAAAATGTGACACTGTAGATGATCTGACTGTTACTCGTCTTTTTTTTTGCTAATGAGGTCGAGGAAAATGGTTCGACCCACAGCATGGAGTGTCCGTGAGTGCTAATTACTGTCTTTTGTCCCACTGACACACGGTTCAATCGTGACCTTCAGCGCTATAGTCGTTTACACTCTTTGCTTGTGTGTCTGTTGATTTAAATACTTATGTCTTGCAGATATGAAATGATGCAGGGACTTAGACACGATGAGTAAGTAGCTCAGGCAGCGTCAGTTAGATCCACACACCCTCAGATATAATAATTATAATAATAATAATATAAATTGCTGGCTGTTGATTGTGTCAAATGTTTGCAGGGGCCGTGAAGTTAACCCGCCTGGGACCCTGATGAGGTCTGTCACTCAGGTCTTTGACAAACATAAGACCCAGATTTCGCCGATGAGTGAGGAGACACAAGCTGACGACAGGTACACCACAGATTTATCACTGGTGTTTTCGTCTTCTTTTGGTGTCAGTGCCCTCTGCTCTTTTTGCAACATGTTATGTCAGTGCCCTAGTTACCAAAATAGCTCAGTCGTCATGCCCTCACTCAAACACAGCGAGGGCATTAGTTTTACTGCACAGGACTGTTGACACTTCAACTTGTTTAGCAACTTACACATTCGACTTTCACCTTGTGAAAGAGGTTATGGA
The DNA here is from genome assembly GCF_009819705.1 of Hippoglossus hippoglossus. NCBI lineage: Eukaryota > Metazoa > Chordata > Actinopteri > Pleuronectiformes > Pleuronectidae > Hippoglossus > Hippoglossus hippoglossus. Next base: position 6,638,071 of record NC_047169.1, on the reverse strand, counting down.
TGAACAAGATGCCATGATGTATCATGAGTCACTTTTTTATTTTGGAAGAGGAATCAAATTTTGCAAAATGTATAATCCATGGTCTGCACTTGCTTTTTAATACCGTGGAGTTTACATGCACATTGGGGCTGATTGGGCAACATTTCTGACATACCCACCAAACAAGAAGAAAAAGTACCTTGAATCCCGTTGCACACCCTCCACTGTTTCCACCAGGCAAGTTTTTAGCCAATCACATATGACCTTCGTGTTTAGTTTTAATCACCAACACAACAGGAGATCCCCTCCACTTTGCCTCTTCCAGCTTGTCTACTCCATCATCTCTTGTGTAACAAACACTCACCAGTGTTGTTTTCTGTGTTAACTTTGCTGGAATATGTTATGTGATCATTTTGTGTTTCACACTGATCTGATTTCTTTCTAAGTGGCCAACCACTGCGCCGCCACGCTGAAGACCAGCTTCCCCACTACATTTGTCATACGAGTCTAAAGACTTGTTTCAGACTTGCTACTTAATTAGAATTCCACTTGCGCCGGCACAGCGATTAGAGATTTATTTACTTCTCCCATGCTGCTTTTTGGTCCCTTCTTTAAATACCTGAGAGTCTATTTTGGTTTTCGGCATTTACAGTTATCTTGCACCTTTTATCAACCATTTCTTCCTCCCTTGTTGTTGTCATTTCTGCATCAAGGGCAAATGTTTTTTTTCCACCCCAGGTTTATAAAACAGTGCCAGAATCTATTGTTTTATTATCTGCCTGTGAGTCACCTTCCATGACGCTGCATTCAGCCGCTCGGAGTTTGTAGCTTCAGTGGGTGTGTTTGGCAACACAAGCATTTTTGTGTTTTTTTCTCACTGTCTTATTTTTGGACGTCTGCCAACAACACATAAATAACTGACTGTAACTGAGACATGTGCCTGACAACATCTTTTCACAGGGAAGACACGCATCCTTCAGATGTCAGCAGCAGCAGCAGCAGCAGCAGCAGCTCCCCTGTAGAGATGCTGGAGAGTCGTAATGTGCTCACCCTGGAGAAGCAAACCTCCACGGAGAGGTGAGACTTCTGAAGGAACTTACCCTGAATCTGAAAAAAGCAACAAGACAAATACCAGAGATGTGGGGCAGGGAGGGAGTTAGAGTGAGTGATCTCATTCAACAGACATGTGAAACTCCCGCTGTGTCGCTGTCTGCGCCTCTGCCAATCACAGTCAGAGGTGATGGTGACAGAAAACAAAGAAAAAACTGATACGTGTTCATGCAGATAAATAAATGATCAGGAAGGAACTCCAGGACCAGCGCTGATGTGTTGCAGGACTGGTTAGAGCAGTTTCTGGAGGTTTTACTCGAAACCCATTGCAATATCATGGAGGACTGAGACAAGGAAATGTGTGTGTTTATGTTGTGTTTGTTCACTGTGACCTCAGCAAAGGTCATTCTGTGCCTTTGAGTTCAGAAGCTGGTTTAAAAATTTCACCATGGAAACAATAAGACAATAACTTTTCCCAAAATTTGTAGGAGAATATTGGAACATTTCTCGTGAAGTAAAATCACTTTTATTGCATCAAACAACTGAGATAAATGAAGATTTAGATGCGTGTCTTTGTAGCGTGTCTAAATGTGTGCAATACTTTGAGTAAAGCTTTTGCTCTCTGTCATTTCTCTTTCCAGTCTCAACCACACCATCCCAGAGGAAAGAGATATTGAGGTCAAGCAGGCAGATTTGAAAAAGCACCTGACACTAACAGAGGTGGATGGGAAACCAAGGTAGGTTTTACGGTTCAAAGCTAATCGTACTTTATTTCATTATTTCATTTCGTAACTTCTTGAGATGTTGTTGAAGCAGCAGTGACTGTTTATCTCAGCGATGGTTTTGCTAGATAGACATCAGTTTCTACACATGACGTGTTCAGTGTAGAGTAGTTTGGCCCCAGTCCCATCCACTAAAATGGTGGAGGCGGGCTTTATGTAATCTATGGTGCAGACGGACACGTGAACAAAGGCACTCAAACGACCCAGACAAACCGTGAGAGATACACTGAACCTGTTTTAGTCATTTATTGAGTCCGTTTTGAGTGTCTCAAACAAAAGAAGACTGGATAATATCATCCAGGTGGCGAGCAGCAGCTGTGCTCGTCCATTATCTTTCATCGACAGGTCTTAAGAAAAGCAAGATCGGTTTTAGAGGAGACAAGACCATCAGCTTTATTAATCAGTCCCTCCCTACAGGTCAGAGGTACAGGGTTTCAAGGACAAAGTGGAATATTGATTTGAATGTGCTTAGATTACACGCAAAGTAATCGAATTTAAACCACTACACACAAGATTTCTATCTAATCCACATTCAACCTTTTTTAAAATGTAGGGTTGTTGTTGTGCCCACACAAAAAACTATTGGGTGTTATTGTTGTTGCAATGAATGTGCATGTTTTTGTATCTGTGCTGATGCAAGTTAAGTACTGAAATTTCAATAGACATTCAGAGGTTTCAGCCATAAAATAAAAATGACAGGGGGCCAACAGGGGCCCACAGCTGGAGAGGGTGGACAAAGGGCCACATAACTTTTAGCTGCGCCTTTGTTAGTACTGATAGAAGTGTGTGTGTGTGTGTGTGTGTGTGTGTGTGTGTGTGTGTGTGTGTGTGTGTGTGTGTCACAGTGTGTCTGGGTGGACAGGCCAGCCACAGACGGTGTGTCTCTTCCACAAAGGAGACCAAGTACTGGCAATCAATGACCTGCACATCGACAGCGTGACAGAGTTCAACAGTTACGTGAGCAAGTCGCTGAAGAGTGAGGTGCGTTCATCACCAACACACCGTCCGTGTTCACGTTATGTTGCTGTTTTACGTGCCCATGTGCACTCTGGGATCTGACGGGCAGAATTATTTCTCTTTTCAGGTGAAACTCACTATCCTGCGTCTCCCTGGACATCTGCCTCTGCATTCCACAAACTGCCCCTGCAACGGCTGACGGAAAACTGACCAGTAGAGATGGAGCCACTTCTACTCGTGTGTCTGGGTGTGTTTAGAAGACTCTTTTAGGCGCCTTGTGCCTATAGCTGGGTTTGTACCATGTAGATCACAGTATTTTTCCAGGGTTTTGGTCATTTCCTATTGACCTGTCCCCCGTCTAGTTAATGACTTTAAATATCTACAAGAGCCTGAAGTGAAGGTAAATATGACAAATGAAGGATGTTATTATTATTCTACCAATCTCACACACTATGGACCTGCAGTTTGATTGTGTGTATCTGCTTTGTAAAGACTATCCGTGCACTACAAGATAAATATATGTTTAAATGTGAAATAATCCTAGAAGGTAAGACCATATATTCTGCACCTGTACCTCAGGAATCTTTAAAAAGAGATAAATACTTATTGAATATAGAGCTGGTGGTCGGTAAGAACACTTCTAAGAGGAAGTGGTTATCACAGGAAATTACACCTCATTTAGTAAATCGAGGCAATAAAAGCATTTGTGATTCATATATTAGAACAGACTGGGAAAACGGGTTAACTATTGAACTGTGCCCTATAGGTCTGATCTTAATTTCACAAATCACTGATTATGTTGTAAGGAAAAGAATCACTTCCTACTTGTACAGATGATTTTCCTTTTTGTTTACTATCTGTGTGTCTGTTTTGGGCAAATTTGTATTATATGATAAATACTGTACATATAGTATCTGAAACACAGCTTATGGAAACGTTTGTTTGATGCTGGAATTGTAAAAAGATAATGTTGTGCTTGGAAGGAAAACCAAACAAAAGCTTCTAGACCCAAAGTTCGTTGTGTACGTGAGATTAAAATGAAGTGCAAGACACGTAGTGCAATTTTTTTTAATTCTTTATGTTAAATTGTCTCCTATGTTCACGCGAGTTTTTAACTTATCCTTTTTTTATCTTGAAAATACTTGGGGATGAATAACAAAAGAAAAAAGACGTAGGAACCGACCAGTGTTTCGTGACGTCCGCACCTCGGGCCGAGAGTCTTGGGGAAGCTGTTTTTTCCTTATGTAGTTCATGTCTAGTGACCGATACCTCTCACGAACAAAGACAACATCAAGTGGACAATATCTGCAGGGCCTGTGTATTAGAAGTGCTGCACAGCATTTATATTTTAAATGCCTTTTTAATATATAGGTCCAATGACCAGTGTCCCCAGAGAGCAAGGACAAAGCCTGTACACTTAGATTACATTCACACCACTGCTCCCCTCAGGGTAATGAATCCATCATTCCAAGGTTAACGTTTCAACTTTTAATGGAGCTATTGCACAGATGTGAGAAAAAGCACATTTATTTTTGAACATCCATTCTGAACTGTGATATTAAAGCTGTGCTCGATGACTAATCCACTCTCTTGTAAATAAATCCATCCTTTTGAGTGTGTTACAAAAGCAGGTTGTACTGGGACAATAAATCTGTTGAAATGATTCTGAATAAAATTTGGACCAGATTGTTAAAACACTGATCATTTGTATTTTCTTTATTCAGCGGCTGCAGGAACCAAGTTTATACAGTAGACCAATTGTTTACTTAATCACCTTGTCTTCAAAATACAACTGAATATAAAACTACACGCTGCCAACATTAGGTGTTTATTTGTAATGTTCATCGTCATTGAGGTAATGTCATGACTCATATCATAAATATTTCAGACTCAGCAGCGTGAAAACCTTTAAGAACATAAAAGAATACTGCATTATCGGCATGACAAATCTTTTGAATGTATAGAGCTGATTTGCTTACCTCACTCTGGACCCTGACATGGAAACACCTCGTCAATAATCCGGCCAATAAAGGGTTAAAAGAGCCGTTAAAAGAGCCATTAAAACATTTATTTTATCAGCATAAAATGTTTGAATTACCTACATTGGAGAACAAATAGTACAGCATCAAAGCAGAACCCTTCGTGACAACAGTGGTGCAATTAGTAGCCATTCAGTTAATTCTGTTCCAATGTTTAACACTTGTGGTTCATGATACACGGCCTCAAATCATGTTAACACAATATTTAATTCAGCCCATTGTGGATAAAAGCAAAACCTTTAATATCAGTGTTGAATATGAGCTCCACAGTCTGAGGCAAACAACTTCAATAAATTACGCGGAGTTAAAATGCATCTGTTCGCCCGTGCTCACATGGTATTTGTAGAAATGTTAACCAGCAGCAGCGTATAAAACACAGTTCACAGGTCCATGAGCTACAGTTTAGCTTTAGCCTCCATGAGCCACTCACTGAAGCACTTCTCCATGGCCTTCCTGCTGGCCCAGCTGCCGTTGTTGACCGTGGGAATGATCTTGAGAGGTTTGATCCACTGGACAAAACGTTTCAACTCCAGAAAGCTGCTGTGTTCACTGTACGGGATTCCTGTCAAGATAAAAGGGAAGTTTTGATTAACATGCATCCAAACTTTGGCACTTGCGCAAACCTACATTTGGATTTTCCTCGCAGGTTCGTTTCAAGCGTTTTGTAATTTTCTACTTATTAAGGAGCAATGTCTGTCAGGGAAAGAGGCCAGTGGTGGTTTCGAACTGAGCCAGATGGAATTTCAGACTTACGGTTTATCTTCCCCGTTTCTCGATAATGAAGTGTCACGCTCGGTGAACGCAGAAGAGTTTTGGTTTTCGGTAAAACACTGTCACTGAGCCAGATGTCTGAAGGTGTGGGGAAGCCAGTCAGACAAGCAACATGGCAAAGTCCCAGGGGAGGCACCAGATGCTCCACAGAGAGACCCACAGGAGGATTTCAGACGCCGAGACATTAACTATCAAAAATGTCATCGCTTATGTTTGGAGGGGAAAATAAGAAAACAGTTTGAAGCTGCTGCAGAAAGCTGGCATCTCTTGTTTGTCCTCCATCATCCCTCAATGGGTTTTAATGTGCCCCACTGCTGCTTCCAGCTCAAACTGAGCCCCCTCTGGTACACCAGTCAGTCCTCCACCACCATGCAGAGAACAATATTAGTAGCAGCATATGGCTGGGAAGGGTAAAGAGGAGGAGGCAGAGCGAGAAGACGGAGAGACTGTGTGAATTGGCTTCCGCCTGAGTGACACACAAACTGCTGAGGAGCAAGCAATTATACGAGTGTGTGCAACGCAAAAGGCCTCTTGCTGGTGATTGTGGGTTAGGGGCCAGATGGCTGATGCTGTTGATGGATCTATTCAGAACATGAAACAGGACGGGAAGAAAAACAGGCTAAATCTGCAGTGGCATGTTATTTCTGGCAACTGCTGGTACAGTTGAGTCTTAGCTGAATGTGGGAAGATGTGAAGGATTGTGTAGCACTGCAGGGTTCTGTGTTTGGTCAGTAAAAGAGAGAAGGGCGTTCTGTCCAGGCATGAGCAGCAACAACACCTCCAACTTTGCAGAAGACCTTCAAATGCAAGGAAACAGCAAAGAGAGGGAACAACTAATTAAGAAATGTACTCTGGGCCATTCCTCCTCATTCCTGATGCATTATTATCATTCTAAGCCTCGTAGCAGAGTCGTCAGTGTTCTCTCTGACCGAAACAACCCTGAATAACCCCGCCTGTTGTGTCCCAATGGCCTCGGGTCGGATATCCACACTCTAACTGCAGGTTCGGACACATAACTGGTTATACTGATATGTCAGGAAGACGTTCAGTGCGTACCATAAATGGAGATGTTGCCGGTGATCTGAGGCCGAATGTCTTCCACTGATTCCACCTTTTGGCTGAAGGTCCAGCCGGTGGGTTTGAAGGCCAGCAGCTGATCGTACTGTTGTGAGAACCGAGCCAGGTGTTGCTGCAGTTTCTGTGGACAGAGTGGGGGGGGGGGGGAATTAAGAATGGCATCACAGAACACGGTTACTACCAGGAACAGCTGCCAAGTGTCCTCACGCCATTCTCTTCCAAAAACTAAATACATAACCTACACCCTTTGAGATTTGCTCATCAAAATATACATATGGACATATAATTAATTTCAACCCACATTCAGATAATTTATTTCAAATTTACTATAACAAACATTGAACCTAAAAAGTGGTTTCATCTAACAACTTCTCGTAGCTCGTATTCGTGGAAGTCTGGCTCCTCAGTGGGTCTCAGTACAAACAGTGACTGCATCCATTTGTCCCTTAGTCGGCCTGTGTCCAGTGCTGAGTTAATCAATCCCAGTCTGGAACTCATCTGTGGTTATACAGATAAGTCAGTTTAAGAGAGATGACGTGTTTCAGTCATAAACAGCATTTGCTAATTATTTTAACTCCTATCCCACATAATTGTGTATGACTAAAGCAAGAGCAGAGAAAAAAAAAAAACAGTCCAGAAATAATCAGACCTCAGTTTTAACACAAGACACATTTACAAAAAAAAAAAAGAACTGCAGACAATTAGAGAAATCATTTAAAAACTAAAATAGCCTGCTCTATAAGTGGTTTCACTAAATGGAGCAGTTAAACTCATCTCACCCTGGGTGTTTATTATTGGAGTGGATGGACTCATGCCATGAATACACAAAGAAACTGCCTGAGGGATAAGTCTGATGTCATATATCAGCCGATTGTTTAACTCTAACCACTGGTGTTTGCTAAACATGCCACTAAAAATCAAATGTATCTTCTTCTCCCAAGGGCTGAGTGTAATGACTGCTCTCAGATCAGGGAATGTGACACCTACGTCGAAGGAAATCTGCATCATGGGCAGCACGTGGACTTGGGCCGCCTTCCAGTCGGTGGTGATCCGTTGTCTGATTTGCTCCGACTCCAGACAACACATGGTGTTGTACTTGTCTCTGGAGAGACACACTTTGGACCCTAGGACATCTGCGAGCGCTGCAAAGGAAGCAGAACCAAGTCCATGTAAGAAGCAGGAACGTGGGAAATTCAGCCTCCTCGTTTTAAGACCCAGGATGTAACTTATCCAGATCCACAGCACATTTCACCTGTTCATAGATATCGACTCTGTACACATGCCTGATGTTTTTCCCCCATGGAGAGCTCTGATTTATTTTTTAGAAATCCCCCCCCCCCCCCAAAAAAAACCCTATTTCGCAATGTTATCGAAAGCTAAAAAAAAATACTTCATGGATCCGCCCCCTTAATCAAATCAGCTCCAAATGCTAACAGCTACTTGGCCCATCCCTCATTCTTCCATCAAGTTTCACTCAAAATAGTTCAGTAGTTTTTTATTATCCAGCGACAAACAATGAAAACAGAAGCTCCTTAGCAGAGGTAAAAATAGACTGTCGAATGCCTCCTTCAAAATAATCTGAATATGCCGCGTTGTGTTTCCTGCCTTATGGAGGTGTATAAATAATCCTGTGAATTAACATCACAGAGTGGATCAGTACAGTCATACAAACAATCCAATCAGCTGTTGTTTTTCTTTCCAGCACCAATTTCATGCAGGGCTTGTTGAAGGAGAGTTGATTACAGAAGGAATCCATGCTGTTCACTCTGTGTGAGGACGACAGTAGTTTGAGAATTTCACTCTTCACCAAAAAGTGGATCAGACCATTATTCATGTGTGTCACTGGGACGGTTTGCCTCGAAAAAATGAGGACGACAGAGCGAGAGCGACACCTTTTCTCCGAAAACACACTAATCCACGAATTCTCCAAACTGAAACTGACGACCTTCCAGTGGAGGAAGGAGGTCAGGTAGTGATTTAAGGCTGCGGGGAAGAAAAAAAAAATCCACTCACGCTATAATTGGTTTCAGAAACACATTTACTGTGTGTCCATCAGTTTGCGGCTCTGGTAATAGCTCACACAGTCATATCACCATTCCCAGAATATATCAATAAATTATCTCTCAGTCATACAATTAGCCATCAAAAATGTCTCTTATCACTCTGCCTAATTATCAGACTGACCATGAATTATGCGCAGTATATAGCAACTCCCCTCCTGGGGGAATATGTTGCATAACTACTTTGACCAGTGAAATTATCATAAGATCATTTTGATGACGATTCACACAGAACATAGTCAAAATGAAGCCAATGAGCTTCCCTGATTTATAAAATGTATAGAAAAGAGAACAGAAAACATACAACTGATATTTAATTAATAATTTAAATATTTATCAATAGGTTGTTTGATTCTATGAGAACATAGAACTGAAATTTAAGCTGCTGTATATATTGTAACTCAATTTGCAGACGTCATGTCCCACGTTTGGATGATTTTATTGTATAAACCTTTTAAATAAAACACTTAATAAAACTTAAATGTGCTGATCCAGCTGATAAGAATTAATCTGTATCAATATCCTGACTTGGTTACATATACAATATGCAAGCATTTCAACTTAAAGCAATAACATTCGTCACTGATCCCATTCCCAGGTTACTTTCTATAAACTATCATCAGCCTAGACAAAGCCTGCAATACTCTGTAGTTATACATCATGCCAAGCCTGCAGGCTTCTCCTAGTGCCTGACAAGCACTTAAAAAGCACAGTTAGGACAAATGATAAGTATTTGCATAAACTCCAAACACTTACCCAAAAAGACCTTCTCTTTCCCCACCGAGTAGGATCCACACACCACAAGTGTACGTGGGCTGAGCGTCACCAGTTCAAACGCTGTGTTGACTGCAAAGTTGATGACCTCTTGCTGTCTGGGGAAGGTGTACTCAGGGCTGCAGTAGCTGCAGGGAGAAGAGAGCTGACGCTGAAAATCTGAGTCTCCTCCGGGGCTTGTGCGTCACTTTTACTTGTTGTCAGTTTACCCACATTGGAGGATAATCTGAACAAGGGACTAAGGAGTTATTGTTGCTGTAGGTTCAAGTATTAGACAAACTAATAATCCAAACAGGCTGAGAGCAGTGCAGTACCACAACAACCCTGCTGTTGCTACTCTTATATTCACTGTGTGTGAGGGGGCACTTACGTGGTGTCCAGGTAGAGCGTCTGCACTCTGCAGCTGAGTAACTCTGGGTAGGTTTCCATCGAGGGATCAGCTCTGAAGTCTCCAGTGTGGAGGACCTTCTGTCCATCAGGCAGGAAGAACAGCAGCATGGCAGATCCTGGGCAACTGAAAGACACAGACAGACACAGGTGGGAGGGGAATTAAGATGATGACAATCTGGGGGGGGGGGGAAATACATCTTTATTCAGGAAGATTTTGGGATTTATTCTGGGTTTTTTAATTTCTCTGCTGGACTACTCACTGGTTGGCTTCCAGGAGGATGACCTTGACCCCCTCCACAGTCACCTGGGTGTTCATAGGGAGAATGTGGACATACTGCTCTGCCACCCTCAGTTTGCTTTTCACCAGGTTCCCTGTAATCTGACCAGAGGAGGCAGCTCTTAGTAAAATGCAAACTAATTTTATGTCTTATTTAAACACGAAACGGGCAATAAAGTCCAAATATTATTGCTGAATACTTCAATTCACTTTACTGCTTGATACCTGAATTTGGCTGCAGCATTTGCAAAGTGACAAAGAGTAATAATGAGACCTGGAGAAATCAAAATTTGCCGGGTAATACGTTTTTTTCTGCGTGAAACCCCCCACAAAGGTCTTCAAATTTCAATCACCTCCAATATGGACACAGCCACCGGCAAATTGGTATTCATAGCTGCCGGCTGCAAGTGAAATTGTCATTACTCTCAGTAAACGCAGAGCGGTGAGATAACAAATGGATCAAGACTAAACTCTGTGGACTCAGTGGAAAAGAGCAGACAGGGAAGCTTTTTTAATGGAGGTGCAAATAAATAGGATTTGTGAAGGAAACAACAAAAGGTTAGTTGCAATTCAAAAGGAGTGAATATCGTTCACAGCATTGAACTGGTAACAGGCCTTTGGGGGGGGGGGGAAGACTGTTTTTCATTTACTGCATGGAAATAAAACCACCATTCATAAAGTATCCTGTCCAAATAAAAACACACTGTAAAGGACAAAGTGTTGTGCAGACAAATTGATAAAATAGGTGATACGGCAAAGAAACTGACCGTAATTATATAATATCAGAAGTCATTTATACTTACTCTGTTACAGTAGATTGGAACTGTTGAGTTCTTGGTCAACCCTCCGTAGTGGTCTGAGTGGAAATGTGTTAGGAAGTAGGCAGTGATGCCCTCGATCTCCCCGTACTGAAAGGCGTCTATGACAAACTTTGTGCCTGAAGAAAATATGAAAACTACTTTAGATTAAACACAGACTTAAAAATATGCTTCACCTTCAGATGAATTCCATAATCACTGACCTGGAATCTTCTTGTAGAAAGGACAGCGTGGATATTCCACTTCTCCATCAGCATTTGTTCTCTTCCTTCTTCCCCATCCTCCCCTCCAACCCCTCCTGGCTTCTCCCTGAGCGCTCGCTGCACCACTGCTCTCTCCAGTCGCTGTCCCCTGTGAGGCATTAGTGGTTGGGTCAGCTTTACTTTTCTTCTGCCACGCTCTCCTTGGTTGTCTCTGTCCCCAGTTCTCACCGAGTGCTGGATTCGAGGCGGTGCTGAGCTGGCTTGGTCCACTTTCGACCTCTTTCTCCTTCACCTTGAGCGGTTTGAGGCCAAAAAACACTCCAATGTCCGTCTGCTTGAGAGCGGAGGCCTGACCAGCTTGGCTCTGGCCCCTCTGCAGTGACATGGTTTTAGATCCTTGGACAGTGGAGGTTTCAGATGGAAGTTCTTGATGAGAGTTTGCGTGAGGCTGCTCTGACTGAACGCCCTCTTTTGAATCTTTGAAATTCAGACTATCTGAGGTGAGAAGAGTTTCTCTCAGGCGCTCTAAAACAACACTCTGTGGAGACTGAACACTCGTACACGGACTGATGGCATTGGCCGCTTTACCATGAGCCTCCTCTTCCCCAGTGGAAACAGCTAATGAGGTAACTGACTCCAGCTGGATGTTTGAGGACGACAGGCTGTCCTCGGCCACATTATTGGTTTCCATGCTGCCTATGAACTGAGTCAGGAGTTCATCTTCACTTGAAAAGCTGTCAGTAAACAGCGGCAGCGAGTCTTCATCATCATTTTCAAATGCGTCACTTTTGAAAAGGCTTTTTCTACAATCACTGTTATTGATTTTAGTCTCTGGAGGGAACTCTGACCGGGGTGAGTAGGAAATGGCATCATTGTCTTCAGAAGGCGGCTCACTGTTTGGTAAAACTTCACAAGCTTGTCCTGCACTGTCTTCCTTCACTGGAGTGGATGATATCTCTGTTTTACTTTCTTGGGAAGCACTGATGGATTTGTGGCCTTTAGTTGAGGACGACCAGCCTTTCTTTTTCTTTAAGTCCTCTGGGCCAGGGGAGCGAAGAAACAGAAGTCCATTTGTGCGTTTAGACAGAGGTGTTGCAGTGTTACTATTGTGAGGGGATGAGGCAGAAACACCGACAGCACTGTCCTGCGACGTCCCAAAATCAGAGCCGTCCACATCATTATTCATCAGCCAAGGGAGATGGCTGAGGCTGGTCTCCCCGCTAGTCTCCGCTTGCTGGGACAGACTGAGAAGGGATGAGTCGCTACTTGCTCGACTATGGGCCAGAAGCGTGTGGTTAAACTTCTTGTAATGGTTTGGGATGGTGGAGGAGCACCGGAGACCATCTGGACATTCTGTATGAAGAGATAAAACATTTAAAAACTTTAAAATCACCTTAAATCGAAATCAGAAAAGGCAATTTGACACAACGGATATCAAGAAACTTTGAGAAGCTTCTTTTTAAAATCTAGTTTGACATTTATTATGTTCTTAAAACAGTAGTCTCATATTGTCTGCAGCCCTTGGAGAGGTAGAAACAATAAATAGTTAAAAAATACGTGGAAATATCAACCATGTACACCCACAATTGGGGTAATGGAAGAATCCATTTAATTTTGGTGAGGATCTGAACAAGGGAGGGATCCAGGTATTGTTTTATCACTTTCTTTAACAATGTGGGATCGGACATTCTTTACGTTTTTATTGATCTCTCCAAGAATAATTCATTGGTCAGGGCACTGACAATTAAAAACATGCATCTAGTGAATTTAAATGGTGGCGGTACGTGCTCTCTTACTGCCCTTCTAGTTTGACTTGTTATGGAAAGCAGGACTTACATGTGACTTGAATATCTAATGTGGCTCTTGGGGGAACTTTTTAATGTATACTTGTGTGCACCTGACTGCAGGAGGTGTGTTTTTAAAAAAGACCATATATCTATGAATACATATAGATGATGGGGAGGATCTCAGCCTTTTATCTGAAGATGCATGGGTGTGTGTGTACCTTTGCATTTGTCCCTGGGGGAGTCGAGGCACTCGGCCACATGCCATCTTTGACTCTGCACCACCAGGACAGAGAAGGGCATCTGACACATGGGGCAGAAGTGTCCAGAAGACTGTCCCTCAGCAGCCCTGTCTGTCTGAACCGTCTCACAGGCAGGAGACAACACCGAGGACACGGGGAGAGTCTCTACACTGTCAACATTAACACGTGTGCTAGATCCTGCACGTCCATCTGTCTGGACTGTCTCAGCCCTCTGAGGTGTCCTGACTGGGGGACCACTGCTCTCCCTCCTGGAGGTGCACCTTCTTGTAGTGGTAGCTGCAGACTGTGATTTCTCTGTCTTCTTCTTCTTCTTCTGGAGAGGCTTGTACTCCCAGATGTCATTTTCACTCTCGTCCCTTTGTGACATGTGGAGAAAAAGAGCCCAACTTCCCTGAAGCTGTTGCCCGGCGACCACCTCGAATCCCCCGCTATGCTCGATAACATCCCGCGAGTTACCGAAAAACGACCGACGCTACAGTAGATCAGCAACAAGCGATGTGTTGCTTGACATTGTGAGGACACGTGTTGTGGCTAAAACACACTTTCATACTAAAAACGTAGAATTAAAAAAAGCTAATTTCAGCTAAATTTGCGAGTTGCTCCTAAAAGAACATGTGAGCTCGCAGCTGCCTGCCGCCACTGTGCAGCTATGAATGTGGTAAAGACAAGTGGAGAAACACAGCAGCACTTTCCACACATCAAAACAAAATGTACATGATGTTTTACTTTAAACTAAACACTTAACAAAATCAGAAAAAGTGTTCACTTACAGTTTGGGTCCAGAAATAATTTTAAAAGTCTTAGAACAAGCGTTCTAGGGTCGGATATGTAAGTGTTACGAATCTGCGTAGTGCATTTACCTAACCGGCTTCTTGTTGTTGCATACATGGCGTCCCGGTGCAGCCTCTCCGCTTTATTTACCTCCCAGAATGAGCTGGATATCAGCCTGAAGGAGGCTGAAACGCCGCAGGAGGAAGAGGAGCTTGTGCTGCGGTACTTGAAGGACTTAGACCGGAGAGATGACCTGAAGATACCGGATTTCCAAACAGGTTAGAGCAGAGTTTTGAAGCTTTTAGCTACCTTAGCTTAGCACTGTTCCTTCTGTCAGTGTGAGTGGGGTTGTCCGCCCCTACATGTCGTGACAGGACCCGGGGTTGGTTTTCCGGGTTTGCTGACGAAGAACCATGAATTATTTTTCGCATTTAAATACTTAAAAAAAAAAAGCAAAACCATCCCTATCTGTCGCGCCATCACGGTGTCACACACACGCGAACCTTTAATTGGTCAATTATCTCTTAATCTGTGAGGGACTCAAGTATTTAAATGTCACGCTACTTTACTTTACTGCACTTTTTAGAGGGAACTATTTTTACTTTTCTGTATTTGGTTTAGAATTAACATGAAACATCAAAGGTAACAGTGTAAAAACATTTAAAGTAGTGCTGTCCAAACTTTTGACCACTCGCATTTACAAACTAAGGTCATTAAAGGGGAAGTTGGCTACTATTTCATCATGTCACTCATAACTTGCACATTTTAAATATATATATATTTTTAAAATACTGTGTGAGGTGACACATATATTTCACCTCACTCTTGTTCATGCTGACCCCAACTGTCTGTGTGTCAAGTTTCAAAAGATTTGACTGTGGAATTTATGAAGCAGCAGCATCTCATCGCACCAGTAGGTGGGGCTGTATCGTAGTACATCAAATAATAAACAGGGATTTGGGTGTTTTTAACACTGCATGGCATCCATAGGTTTAAAATGTGTGTTTGTTTAATATAAATATTTAGCACAATTTAGGGCGACTAATTCTAGGGTTTTCCTTTTGAGGTTATCTCTCATCAAGCGGGGACACAACAGCAAAAAGGTGTTGCTTACCTCGATTATGTTGAATTCCGAATTCCCCAGTGCAGGAGAATCATTTCAGGATTCTGCCTGTAAATTTATACAACATGTAAATTTTCCCCGGTGTCATCATTTCTCACTCTCACAAACATTAGCCTAGTTGTAGGCCACACAAATGAGAAAGGGGTTGTGTGATCATTTGAATGTGCAGTTTCATTTTCTTTTTTTTTGTTCACTAAAGCAGTTGCACATAATTTGATAATGCGATGTCTTCATTCTACATGATCTAAGTAACAAATATGGGAGATTAACTTGTTCACATGGTTTTAATTGAATTGTCCTGTTTCTCACGTTTCAGCACCTCCTGCTTTTGTCTTTCTCCTACCTCTCATTTACAATTCTTTTTTCCTGGTTCCTCAGTTGCCCTTCTGCTCCTCTTCTTTGCCCTTTAATGTCTCCTGTCTCTTTGCCTCCCTTGTCTTCTTCTGCATGGCCTCACACCAGCCTCCTAAAACACAATGACACTTCTGTTGCCGTCCTCTCATTCACTCTTCTCCTCTTCTCTTCTTCTCTCCTTGTGTTGGCTCCCAACAGCTGTAAAATATGAAAATTAGTGTGTCTATCAAGCGTGACGAATCATCAGACCCCATTTTCAGTGCAGTGTGAGGTATGAGTGGAAAAAAAAAAACATCAGACACAATCTCCAATTCATTTATTTTGAGATATTTCATAGCTGCATTAGCTGTGAATATTTTCCAAGTTATTGCTGTAGTCCAACTTTTTTCTCTCATGACATGAACTCTTTGTCAAGCCTGAGACTGATATAACCTTCAAGAATCTTGCGACCGCAAGCGTTATCCTCGTAGGACGGCCGCAATGGGCACTGTAAAGCATATGCCGACACTGTGACGAAATGTAATTAGTAAGATAACGGCATCCTTTTCCACTCTGTGATCTGCTCCAGGCTTGGAATGGCTGAACACAGAGGGGCCTCTGTCTTTGACCACGGATCTGGCTGGCAAAGTGGTGCTGCTGGACTTCTTCACCTACTGCTGCATCAACTGCATGCACATCCTGCCTGATCTGCACCAGCTCGAGAAGAAATATTCCGTCGAAGGTATGGACTTCACGAGTTTATCAGACAAAGCAACAGGTGGCATGAGTGTCCTGATCTCAGCATGAACCGCTCCTTCCCCAAGTGTGGTGCGTGTACGTGTCACCTTTTCATATATGTTACTAAATTTACACATAAGAAGCCACCTACAGTGTGAAGAATAAAACTATTTTATATTGTTATAAACTTAATAATATAATCCAAATCATGAATTACAGATATTATGTGTAACAATTCTCAATGTTTAAACCAAGAGAAATCCCCAATTTTATTCAAGGTAACATGGACATTTCCTTTTGGTCGCCTTTTTAATTGCGTCTTATCTGCTTTACTTGTGGTTGTGCTTGGGGCAAACGGCGTGACGCAGAAAAAACACACCCTTAACCAGTTAGCTGTTTTTTTTCCCTTCCACTGTTTGTATTAGTCACTTGTAATGGATCGACGATTCTTTGCCGTTTGCTGCACATTCTGTCGACGAAGCTCAGAGCGCAGAAGCACAGGGGAACCAAGCAACCCAATAAGATTATGGGTCAAGAAATGGTGGTGAAGACAACAACCCCCATGACCTCATCAAACTAGGTCTTTTCATTGTATGCATTGAGTGATCCATTGCGGCCAAAATCTTCTTTATACCTTTAAAAACTATGATATGCATATAAATTCTGCTGTTACAAAGCATGTTGGAAAGCTGGGGTAGCTTATGTATGTCTTTTTAGTTGTAAACCTTTTGCACATGCTTGCGTCATTTAGTGCATTTGTAATACTCTTCAACGGATAAATGAAAGGGTCAAATGTAAGTTTTAAACCTGCACATTGTGAATTTCCAACATAATCCACATGTCAGTTGACTGACTTTCATCTCCAAATGACTGTGGAAGACTGAAATGAAGTTACAACACATTCTGCAACTCCATAATAAAGCTGTCAGACTCTGTTAAACTATGGCACTAACGAACTGTGCGTTGTGTCTGTAAATGATTGGTTCTTGTCTAGTGCTTGTCAACCAATCAAAACAGCATCTTAATGCTGTGAGTTACTATTGGTTTTGCCCTGCACATTGAATGTGGTGGAAGCTAAAAATAAAGTTAAAAAAAATAAAAGCTTATTTGTTCTGTAAAATGCACTTTTAATCTTCTCCTGCTGGATTATTAAATGTGAAAGGATGTCTCTTAAAAAGCAGGACTGGCCTGCCAGCGGCATTTCCTTAATGTCAGAATTCAGGTACTTTTTTTATTTTGCAGGAGGCAGAAGCCTGGCAGGCTTCACTGAAGGAAAACACAAATCCATTGGTGCCTTATGCGTCATACTGTGTCATGGGGCAGTTCACTGGGGCAGAAAAAAATGTAGTACATCAGCTTGTCCTCATGTTCTAGGGGCATGAAGGCCCTTATCTCGGCTGTGAGGAGACAGTGACTAAAAATATTTCCAAGCTGCAGTGTCAATGAGTGCGGGTCCCATAATTATACGCTTTGTATTGCCAATCCATGTGAAGGATAATCACATCCGACTGACTCGGGTCCTTCAGGGGATCATCAGAGGAAGCTGTGCAGCTTGAGATTCTGTTTTGATCCAGGTCGGACCCAGAAAACATACGCACACGCACACGCACAGGCACACGCACACGCTGCAGTGCAACCACACACGTTATCATTCTTGCCTTATCTTTGGCACTGCTGTGGGTACATTCTGTATTCTGCTCTGGTCAATGAGGTGTGGGAGCCGCCCTGTCCAGTCACTCCCACAGTCCACTCCGCCACCCACCCATCGTCACTACAATCTGTGCTGGTACTGTAACTGCCTGGCACAGGCCATGAGTGACGAAATCCACTGCAGGCTGTTTTGGGTTTGAATGTCCTGGACTGAGTGTTTTTACTTCTGTCCAGGAAATGTCCAGTAGGCTCCATTTACGAAGGACTGAGGACATTTGTTACCTCTGCCAAGGAGGTTGTGTTTTTGCCCCTGTCCCTTGGTTGGTTGTGTGGTTGGTTGTCAGCAGGATTACGTAAAACTACCCCACAGATTTTCATGAAACGTGGTCAAGAAATAACCCATTAAATGTTGTTGCAGATCCAGGATTTCTTTTTATTTTCCATAACAACGTGCGTTTGTTTTTGTTTAGTTTTTTTACATTTTCACCAATTTCCCAGGGAATTAATTGATCTAAATGAAAAAATTGTCCTACCTAGGGGACTGATATCTAATGAGTGTGTGACTATTGGTGCAGCTCGATTGAATTTAATTATTGGGCCTTGGCGGAGGTATGCGCTCTACTGAGTGCCATTCTAGTTTTTCATATTATTGTCTGAAATGGCAAGTGAGGTTCTGTTCCAAAAAAGGTATTATGAAATGTTAATTAACCACGTTATCAAAAATTAAATCATGCAATTTATATTTTGAGAGTTTCACTAATTTTCTCATTAGATTTTCATTTGAAGTGTGTGTACCTCAACTCCATGTATTAGCATATTATTCTGTTCAGCTTTCATCACCTACTCTTCTGTCCCCTGATGCTCAAATTATGCAGAATTTGACAAACTGCTAGTGCATTGAAAAGTTAGACGAATATGAGCAAATTAGATATTTAAAAGTAAATTAACTCTAAATGTTTTCAGTCGTTGTGATAATTTTCAGAAAGAATGCCATTTTGTAAATCTAATGTATCATATGTATATAACCTATTTAAAAGTAGTGTGTCCTTACCTGCACACGTCTGGATTTGTTTTATTTTAGGCAGTTTAATGGTTTACATCTACGTATAAGAATAATCTTTATTCTAATTGAGATGAACATATTCTAAGTGGTTAACATTTATATATTCTATAGATCTTCTAAATCTCTCATCAGCTGTCAAGTTTGTTCCCAAGTGAATAACACATGCTCAGATTGACAGTGTAGCTTTGACATTTATGTGACTCCACTCTTTTGTTTTCAGTATTGTCAAGTTTTTCAACTGGGGAATGACATGTGTACAAATGTGACTGCGTTTAAACAGAGTCTGACACTGTTTGGGGAAACAGACAGGAAACACCCTCATCTGCTAAGTGCGGCCACTTCTGCCAGTTTTAGCACCACAAAAGGCTCCGTTCAAACTGGGTCCATGAATTAACGTTTTCCAGTTTTAGGCCTTTTGAGATGCATAACAACTGAACATCCGCTGGCCTTGTCAAAAGTGATATTATAACCAATTGCTCACATTGTGTTGACAAAAAGCGTTTAATAGACTTTGATGATTACTGAGAAATTTTGATCTTTCACAGCCTGGAGCCTCTTAATTGTTTCTAAGAACCTCGCTGAGACCTAGGGGGTAATCAACAATTTAACTAAGGACGACTTTGTTTTACCCAATCTCTCGTGTGTGTCTGTGTGTGTGTGTGTGTGCCAGGGCCAGGGGCGTCAGCTGCACTGTAAAACATGCTGTGGGGATGCTGAGTTTATCTGATGTAGATTTCAATATTTTGCCCCTAGTTGCTTGTTATTATTAGTAAAATAAATGAGCCTATTTTGTTCCTTGGTAGAAGAAGGTCATCCAGTTCATCCAGGCAGTCATTATATGATCACTCCTCTTCTGCAGGCTGGGCAGTTTACACTACACAATACTGTCAATCTCAAGTATTTCCACTTTATGCTACTTCACACTTCTACTCTGATACATTTCAGAGATAATTATAGTATTTTATGCTCCATTACATTCATTTGTGAGCTTTAGGTCAGATTTTTTTTTTTTTTTAATGAAGATTTCAAACAATAGATAATATAATAAGCTGTTAAAAGACTAAACCAGTGGTTTCCGCTTCTGAAAACGCAATTTAGTGTTTTCAAATGTCTGAGTTGTTAAAATCGTTTTGTCCAATGCTTTAATGATCCAGTATCTCACCACAAATCAAAGTGTAACAAGCTCTCACAGTATATCTAACGTCCCTGTACATAAAACTGTTTATAATGTTTTTGCTCTAGCTCCACCTGCTGCTTACACAGCTGATCTAATTGTGTCAGAGCTTTATAGAATAATCAGTCAAACGAGTCATTTTACTTTGAAATTTCTATTGTTTTTAGTGCTGCTGCTCTGAGTTAAGTATCAAACTCTTTTGTGTGGAAATGAAGCTCAAAAGGCCTGAAAATGTCCTGAATATTCAAAAATGACATTAAGTTGAGCCACTGGCTGTTTTGTTATATTTTGCTCTTTTTAATGTTTTCATTGTCTCCATCTCTTTTCATCTCTCACTCAGATGGATTGGTTATTGTTGGTGTACACTCTGCCAAATTCCCAAATGAAAAGGTAATTGCTTTCCATTCATCATCATCTTTTTTGCAAAGGGATTGCTTTTCTGGATGTGCTGTCTTTCTGCGTTTTCATAATGGAAAACTACCAACAAATGTGTAATTTTTGGAAAAATTGTAATTTTATAAAAACCTTTGTCAACAAAGGCCTCGGGCAAAAACAACAGCCAAGTATTAATCTGTATTGTTGCACAAGTATGATGATGAATATCTTTCTTTTCTAGACATGATAGTGTCAGAACATCTTACATTTTTTGAGTTCTTGATGTCTGTGTCAAAATAACCATACTTTTATGGATTTAATCATCTAGAGACTTGATTCTTATTATTGTAACATTTATAATAAATGGAACCTTTTTTAATTAATACATCACAGATTTAAATATCTTAACAGATTTCTCTTTGTTCTTCTCCAACCCTGTTTTAGGTCTTTGACAATGTTCGCAGCGCCGTCCTCCGCTATGACATCTGCCACCCGGTGGTGAACGACAGCGAGGCGAGCCTCTGGCATGAGCTTGAGGTGTCCTGCTGGCCCACGCTGGTCCTGCTCGGACCACATGGCAACCTGCTTTTCTCCCTGGTGGGCGAAGGCAACCGTGACAGGCTGATGCTCTTCACTGCCTGCGCCCTCCGTTACTACTGGGAGGAGGGCCTGCTGAAGAACCACAAAGTGGGAATCAAGCTGTACAGAGACTCCCTGCCACCCAGCATCCTGTCTTTTCCTGGAAAGGTGGCTGTCGACAACAGCAAGAAACGACTGGCCATAGCTGACACTGGGCACCACCGGATTCTGGTGGTGTCCTCTACCGGACAGCTGTCGCATGTCATAGGAGGTAAGAAGTGGGATGCAGGATGGTGACGATTCTCTCTAGGTTGAACTAAATCCTTATACCTCCACTCTAGGGGATTCTGAAAAAAAGGGACATGTTGGTTGTTTTTCTTGCTTTTTAATAATTTGAATCTGTATTATTCAACCAATTTTAAGCAATATTGGTATTTTTAGATTACTCTCATGCCTCAACAACCCTCAGAGGAGCCACATGGTGTACTGTCTTGTTCCCAGACCAACAGAGAGGTTGGCATCAGCAGGGACGTGTGCACGCTGGGAACTGGCTCTGATTGTGGACAAGATGAGGGGAAAAAAAGATGGATCTGTCTAATTTTTGTGGGTTGACCACTTTGCTCTGCACACATAATATTTATGTTGGCATAAAGATTTTAAAGAATAAAGCGAAGCTGAAGTTGCAGTTTAAGGAAACATTTTAAAACATTATTTGTGTCAATGAGCTGAGGTTCAAAATGTTTCACTCTACGTCTAAGTCTAGATCCCCTGTCAAATCTTTATAAACTGTTGTTTCTTAACTTTTGATATTGAAGACTTGATTTATTAAGTGGGCACCACCACGGTTTGGATGCAGGTGTTAAAGGCCGAAACCATGTGGAGTCTGAAGATGCTGAAATGTACCTGCAAGGCTCATGTGACAGCTCAGACTCTAAAAGATGCAACAAACGCTGTCAGTCGATTTATCACTGGAGAATGCACAGTGTCCAGGTTTTCAAAAATAACTGGACAAAGAGCTTTGATTCACAAAGTCGGTGAAAACGTTCCCTAATCTTCATGGTGTCATCACGTCTGTCACAGGGCCAGAAAGTGGGAGACAAGATGGCGACCTGTCTGAAGCTTCCTTTAACTCCCCTCAGGGTGTGGCCATTAAGGGAGACGCGGTGTACGTGGCCGACACAGAAAACCATCTTATCCGAAAGGTAGTGACCACCACTGTTTCCTAAAATAACTTAATATTATTATTATTTCTCTCTGCATTTATGACTGTCTGTCTGTGTTTGTGTCTTTGTGCTAGATTGACCTGTTGGAGGGAAGAGTCAGCACACTCGCTGGCACAGGAGTTCAAGGCACAGACAAAGAGGGCGGAGCTACGGGACCCCAGCAGCCAATCAGCTCGCCTTGGGATGTGATTCTCGGCACTGCCGGTGAGTTCTGTGACCGCAGACCGGAAACCCGAAGGGCGACATTCACAACATTTTATCATCTCTCTTTTCCTGCCCTTGCACTACAATCAATAACTCCAGAGATGGACATCAGCTCCGCCCCTCTCTCAGACCGCCTGGCCATTGTCGGGTGTCGCTCCGTCTTGTAGGTCAGAGCTCAGGCAGATTGAGGTGACAGTGGAAGTGACTACATTTCACGCCCCTTTGAGGAGGCTGGGATTTGAATTCTGACGTGATCACACACACGAGGATGAATAAAACATAAAGGGATACTAGACGTTTAATATTTTCTTAAATAAAATAAAATTACACTCATGTACACAAATTATATTCATATAATTAACTTTCCAAATACAGCTTCTGCTTGAAGTGGATTTCCTATGTTGCCAAATAAAAACAAAACAAAGCAGCAATTCATTAGTGGTTTAGATGTTAATGACTTGTTGTTTACAATTTCTCAACTAAGTCCAGTTCTCATTTACTGCGGCTGATTGTGAATAGAATGGATCGTGCTTCACAATTCATTCTTCATGTTTAGGGATGCACAGAGGCCGATAGACAATTGAATGGGCTAATTAAGTTATTGGAAGATACTTATTAATCTGTGGGGCCTCATAAATGATGGGAGACAATAAGCCTCTTTTAACAAATTCCTCTTCTCTCATATTCTCACAAGGTCTTTTTATATTCTCACTAAGACTCTTCTGCAAAAATCAAAGCTCAATCCTCCTCCAGTGCCTCACTTTTATTATATTTGCCAGAATATTCAGAGCTCCATTTATTATTAATATAATCTTTAGTGTTAATCAAAGTAGTGTTTTTAAACTGTAACTTCAGAATCTGTCAGATTCTTTAAATGCTAGTGTTCTTCTTTCTGTGAGCTTTCACAGTGAATGTAAAAATTATCCACTCGTGTAAACGTGTGACCCATTATCTTTATTTACGGTGGTTAAGAAATTTAAAGGTTATAAATTCAATGTTTGTATTAATTCATTAACATTGATCACTATATAAACTTGATTGAGTTATTATTCAAAATACAGATTGAGCATGTGCCAAATTAATGACTTAACTATTAAAACCCCTGAATGGCATATTTCCCAGGGAATAATTAATAAATCTTGATTGAAAGCATCCGACATATTTATGGGACTTATATCTCTGAGTGTGTTTGGCCTTGGCAGAGGTTTCTAGTTGCATCTGTTTTTCTTCCAGCATTCTTGCATGAAGTCAACTTTGTTTATTATTAGGTGTATTAAGTGTTTTTCAAGTCGGATGTGTTGTCAGCTGTGGCCCCCGTCCCCGACCTTCCATGTGACCATGTTTGCTTTACAATGGAGGACGGACACAGTTGTTTATCTTGCCATTGGGCAGAGATGTGATCATCATCAGTTGGTGTTTACATTTCCTACGTATGGTGATCGAATGATCGGCCCCATGTGATAAATGTTTTATTTTGTTTAGCATCGATGTTTAACTGTTGCCTGGAAGCAAGAGGAAATCAGTCAGATATTCTGCACAGGCCGATGGGTGCTGCTTTTAAACAGAACATGGTGTGAGGACGTGATGTCAGACCTTTTAAACTCGGCTAACATTGTCCCTGTTGAGACTACATCCAAACACTCATTGCATATTCCACAGTTATTCACCGTGAATATAAATAATGGACCAAATCAAGAGGTCGCTGCACCTTTTGAACTATAAAGAGTCAGTGATGGCTGTCATCGAGTCAGGGGCCGCAGACGTCAAATGCTCCTGACAGTCCACCAGATGTGAGCTGAGCTCTGCGCTGCATTAAAAATACAACTGAGATTCCGTGCGTCTGTCTGTGAGGGTTGTGTGTCCGTCATGATGGCAGCTCTGCTCTGTGTCTGAGGGGACATACGGGCTTTGTCACACAGGGCGCTGTCATTCAAACCTGTTGAGCTGCATCTCTCACTCATTTCTGACGGCAAACAATCCCCCCAAAATAATTCTGACTTCCTGGGAATGAGTAAAAAGTTGAGAATGAAGAAAGGTCGACACCTGAAAGGACATTTTTAGCTTTAGAACAAATATGAGTAACACCTTGATGATTGAGGTTGTCTGGTAAACAGCCAAAAGCATGAACGTTTCCTGTTTCTGAACTGTGTTTTGTTGTGTGTGTCAATGTATGTGCATCCCATTTGCATGCGTAGGCGGTGTGGAAGATAACGTGCTGTGGATCGCCATGGCAGGGACCCACCAGATCTGGGCTCTGTTTCTAGCAGATGGAAATCTGCCCAAAGGAAGGTGAGATCATCATGGCCACTTGGCAACAGGAAACCTTTAAACCCGAGAAATAAAGACATTTGACATGGTCAAACAAGCCTTGCCTATGATGATGATGTATTTCATTGCTTTGTCACCACCTTCTATTTACCAGTGTGTTGAAGGCGGGAACGTGCGTGCGATGGGCAGGCAGCGGCAGCGAGGAGAACCGAAACAACTCCTACCCCCACAAGGCGGGCTTTGCTCAGCCTTCAGGCCTGGCTCTGGCCCCGGAGGAGTCCATGGGCTGCCTGTTCGTGGCCGACAGTGAAAGCAGCACCATCCGCACCCTCGCATTGAAGGATGGAGGTGTCAAGCTGCTGGTCGGGGGAGAGCGAGACCCGATGGTGGGTGGACATGAGTTAATTTAAAACTTGGTGGATGGATTCAAGACTTATTTTTTCTGCTAGATACCTTTTTTACATTTATTTCCTAACATTAGCGTAGTTGGTAATAGTTGTAAACAAACCAGCTACAGAAACACAACACATTTTCAAGGTCAAATGCACTCATTCCTAGTTAGTGTAGTTTATTTGTATCCATTTTAGTGTATTGGAGGAAATTCCCGAAGCAGAACTAGATGAGCTCTCACACAGTAATTTCAATGATAACTTGTGTACTTGGCTCTGTCTCCATCCATTAACAGCAAACGCAATTTAAAGCCTTCACTTTAATCTGCCACAGAAATACTCACAATCACTAGTTTTCAGGACCATTTAAAAAAAATACTATAAAATATTGTTTTGTTTTTTGAAGAGTGCATAACGCCACCAAGACTAATGCCCCATCTCTCAACTTTAAAGGGGGGTGGGTCCTGAGTGGGTTCTTCCGTGGGTCAAGCCTCTCCACAAAATGTCATGTTGTTTTTGTATAATCCTGCTAAATAACAAACAGACAAACCAAACATAACTTTCTTGGTGGAGACAACAAAGCTTCTCTTGTTCGTCGCTGAATCAGACCCTAAAAAATAGTTTGTGGTTGATCACGTCTTCTTAGCCGCTCCGTAGTAGTGCTTCTGTAATTTTCCTGTCACTATGGTGGATTTATCGGAAATTCCCTTGAGCTCGAAAGCTCGTAGTCATCGATAAGAATGGGGAGTAATTAACTGGAGTCATATACAGTTTATTCAACATGGCAGGGAGCCAGTAACATGCTCTGTGATCTACGGCCTCTAGATGTTTCGGCTTTTGAACTGAGACACAGAAACATTAAACCTTTAAATAGGATTAAAACTGTTAGCCAATGTGCATCGGACAGATACAGCACCTGCTGATGCATATATATAGTGCCATTAAAAGTGCAGAACGAAGGGTGTCAGCTCAGATGCACATTCATTTGTAGCAGGTGACACTTTTCTGTTTGCAGCTGTGGACAGTCGATGGGCCTCGGAGTCACTCATTGTTATGTTTATTGATCAGAGTGATGCAGCGTGAAAAGCTATTAATTCCAATTCTTTCCAATTTCTAACAGATTGGTTGTTGATTGGCTGTAATGGTAATTCATCTGTTTGGGATCACATTTGCTTGAAACAATGTTTGGATTAAAGACTGTTCATTTAATTATCTGTGATTTGACATTAATGTTATTGTTCTATTGTCTACTGTTATTCTAGATGCTTCTTGTGCCTCTGTTCTCGTATGAATTAGTCAGAATCCTTTGAGATAATTGATTTTGCCATATCCTTTATGTAGTATGATTCTCATAAGCACTGGTTGTTTCTATCACAGGCCTCGATTTGTATTTTGATGGTTAAAGTCTTTTTTCCGGTCAAAAACAGAAATGGTTTCAATTTGGTTGGAGGCGCTTCTAAAATTTGACTCTGTTCTTTCACCCATGTTGACTCTAAACAAAGGGGTCACAAGTTGCACTTAGGGCATTTGTACGTTTCTATCTCTTCTTTCCATCTGTCCTGACCATTTTTATCTTCTTTTGAACCAGAACCTCTTTGCTTTCGGGGATGTGGATGGGAAAGGGGTGGATGCCAAGCTGCAGCATCCCCTCGGTGTGGCCTGGGCTCCGGAACAAAGCCTGCTCTATGTGGTCGACTCCTACAACCACAAGGTAACTGTTGCACGTCACATGGCTGCTGTTCAAAGCTACATTAAGTTGTTGAGTGGCTGCTCAAAGCTTGACTCTCCTTTTTGATCTGATACCATACGGCGAACATACAGGATTTGACTCTTTTTCTTAATTGTGTGCGTTTGCCTGTGTGATTCAGATCAAGGTGGTGGATCCAAAGACAAAGCAGTGTTGCACATTAGCAGGGACGGGAGAGGCTGGAGATGCTCTGGGCCCCGAATTTGACAAATCCTGCTTCAACGAACCCGGAGGAATCTGTGTTGGCGCTGACGAGAAGCTTCTTTACGTCACGGATACCAACAACCACCAAGTCAAAATCCTGGACTTGGCCTCCAAGACTGTCTCACTGGTCAGAGCCGTGTCTGTGTGTTACAACCTTGAGAATGTACTCAACATTTTGTCCACGTGTGTGTGTGTCGTTAATCTATCCTAAAAGCCTTTGTCCTAGAAGAGCTTGGATTAAAGGTTAAATAGAGAGCACATGGTTGGTATCAATCGCTTTCTCCTCTTTAATCCAAACACCCAAATTTCTCTCCACTCCAGTTCCCCATATCCATGGACTGCACCGACTCGGTACCTGCGCGACCTGCCAAAGCCCCCACGCTGCCTAAATCCGCCGCCAGGAAAGCAATGCCACCGGTAGCGGTGTCTGCGGGCCGGTCTCTCGTCCTGTCGCTCACCCTGTCCCTCCCGGAAGGAACCAAACTCACAGAGGAGGCCCCCAGCTGCTGGGCCCTCTCAGCCGAGGGTGAGACGAAGTTCATTCATTGTTACAAATGTCATGTAAATGTGATAATCAGATTTACCCTACACATGAAAGTGAAAAC
Source organism: Hippoglossus hippoglossus (assembly GCF_009819705.1). Classification (NCBI taxonomy): domain Eukaryota; kingdom Metazoa; phylum Chordata; class Actinopteri; order Pleuronectiformes; family Pleuronectidae; genus Hippoglossus; species Hippoglossus hippoglossus. The sequence continues at coordinate 6,610,401 of NC_047169.1, read as the reverse complement.
CTCTTTATGGTTGTGTTAATGCCTGCTGCACGTTAGAGGATTTTCAAATCGCAGACGCAGGACCACACACTTGACGTTTAAAATAACGATTCGCGCCCCCCCCCCTAAATCAGGGCCGATAATCCTCTGGTGTGCAGCAGGCGTTCACCTCACCGGAGAATTTCTAACATAGGGAGTTATAACATCTTTTTTTTTTTTTTATAAATGATTTTGATTGATTCTAAATAGATTTTGAACAAAGGTAGACAAAAGCAGGATTGTCATTGCTGGTTTTACAACTGTCCTTTTTTCCATCTCCGTAATACAGCACTGATATTATTTGTGTGGCTGTAAGCAAAAAGTGTTCATCAATGCACGTGGGTCAGTGTCAAAAAATTAACTTGTTTTTTTTTAGATATTCATAACAAGCAACTAGTGTTTTTAGAATGAGCCCAAAAAAAACTGCCCAACCCCGTGGCCCTTGTGTTTTTTCCAAGAGACAAGAGAAAAAAGAAGAATCCCAAAGTGGATGTTCAGAGGAGGGGTTAAAAGATGACGAGACAAATATCTGCTGTAAAAGGGGTTGTTGGGGAGACGTGGAAGAATCACATAGACATCAGGAAATTCCAGTGAAGACACAAAAATCCCCTGCACTTGTCTCTACCAGTTGCCCAAACTCATGCTCAGCAAAGGCGCGATTAAACCTTTGAATTATAAGTCTTCATTTGCCTGTTTTTATGTGATTCCTCCCTGTGACTGTAGCCATGTTCTCTTCATTTATAATGACCCTCTTCTATTCTAGATGTGAGCCTCTCAACCTCTCCTACAAGGCTTTATTTTGGTCCGTGATCTGTCAAAAATATAATAGAAGTGAATGATACTTAACCTTCATGTCATTCTCACTGTGCAACAACCCACACCGGGGATTTACAGTTCTCAGCTGAGGCATGGAGAGATCAGTCAGGGACTCTTTTTTTTTTTTTTTTTTTTAATGCACCAGTGAGGATGTGCTTTGCATGGCTAATATAATGATTGTACCTGCCACATACTGAGCCGGGGCTTCGTTCATCGCTCTCCATTTGTAATCAACAGCAGTCTGACCCCGGGATCAAGTGTGAAGTGATTTCAGATATGTTAGTGACGGTTGATGGTCCGTTCATTAGGTTTGGAGCTCGAGTGTCTCCATCATCCTGAGCGGCGCAGCAGGCAGTCCGCCGTATCAGCGCGCTATTTTTAGAAACATTTCGATAAGACGACATGCCTTGGTTCACATAATTAGCCACCAGGCTATGATACGTGATCCCCCGCTGTCCGACTATACCCAGTCTAGACTTAATGCTGATCGGATCACAGCAGAGGCAGGAATTTTAATGGATCAAGTTGGAAGCGCACGCCAGATCTAAAGTGTTTTCACTGGCTTTTCACAAATGGCTTCCCTGGGACTGCACGTTGGGCATCAGCCTCATTAATCACTGCCGGCAACGATCTCACCGTCTGTCCGGAGTCATATTTTCTCACAGTTGATGTTGTTGCTTTCTCTTTTTGACTTTGACCCATCTTTCAGTGTCCGTGCCCCATTTTTTTTTTTTAATGAGTATTTGTTGCTAAAAATATCCCCGAAAATGTATGTCCTCACCCTCACGTCATCTGATTCACTGGGGCTACGTGAATTTGAGGGGGGTAATATTTTAGCCGGCTCAATTTAGAGCTAGTGTGTGATGCTCGAGCCAATCTAGTACACAGGGTGCACCTTGCCCTGCTCAACAATAAATAACAGATGTGACGCAGACACTTTGTGAATGAGCTGCGTCCAGAATAAGGAGCAGTCTCGCTTTTTGTGAATCACCTCCTTTCAAGAACATTGGCAAACAGAGACGTTAATAAAAGTGTCACCAAATAAATGTTCCAGATTGGGTCAGACTACAGATTTTGCACCTACATCATTCTGTTTCCTGTTTTTCCCACAGGTAACGAGTGGCTGCTTGACAATAAGGTGGTTACAGGTGACATATTGGATCTGTCCAGGCCCCTCTGCATCTCAACCAAACTTCCAGCTGTTGTTAAGGACTCGACCGGCGAGGCAAGCCTCACTTTGGGTGTATGGGTGTACTACTGTACGGAGGCAGGTAAAGCCTGTATGATGAAAGCAGCCTCCTTCACTCAGCCTCTACAGATAAGTGCCGGTCCCGGAGAGGAAGAGGTCACCGTGGCGTTGACTCATGCCTTCTAAAACTTCTCCCTTGGTCCAAACAGCCGGAGAATCCACTTTTTTTTTTTTTTAAATGTCAGTTTAACTTCTGATCAGGGCTAAAACTGAAGCAAAGATTGTTTGTAGCGGAGCCGTCACTTTTATCAAAAAAATGCATTTGGTACAAACCTGATTTTTCTGCATTATTTCATTTCGGACTGCTCCCAAGCTCTTTCTCCAAATTGTAATGCATCATCGCTGTAATGTTGTTTACTGTGCGTGACGGTTATTGATGGGAATGCAAATCGATTTATCCCTGGGCCTTTTTACTAAGGCTGAATAGCAAACACAGCAGCAGGCTAAAAAAAAGACACTATATATTTATACAGCAAATTTCCTATTGGTTAAGTTAAAGACAGAAGCCAGAAAACTGTCTCTATTAGAAATGTATATTTTTATACATGAAGAAGTTCATCTCAAAGACACTTTACGTATCAGAAACTCTATGTACCTCAAAAATAAAAGCCTCTATTAAATCAATAAGAAACTTTTTATTTTGATTATCTAATTGGCAGGTGGTGATAGAGCTGTCAGATGATACACAGATAAACAAACTTCGTCATTTAACAGAGATGTGGAGGATTTAAAGCTACTTAAGTTGTTAAAAAACAAAGTAGGAGCTGAAGCCTCTGATCAGCTTCACATTCTCCCCTGAACCAGCAGATGGACGAGAAATTCAAAGACACAAAATTAGCAGACGCCTTCTGTTTGAATTCAGAAAAAGAAAATTGCAGAGACTGAGGTTTTGCTCTGCCATTGCTTTTGAATGCTAATGCAGAGTTATGGCCTCTCTCTCTCGCAGAAATATAATATTGAAACCTTAATCTCAGTCCGAGGAAAGAAGTATTAAGTTTTAAGCAAGACCAGAAATGAAACTTTATGAGAAGTTATCTATTTAGAGAATCACTTTTTTTTTATTATCATTAATATATTAAAGATGTCGAGCACCAGTGTATTAACTCAAATCTTGACTTTTTTTTCTTTGAAACACGGTATGTACGTTGTTGCTTTTGCCTTCACATGCACCGATCAAGCTCCTGTAAACATTTATGCAGCGCGTGTCACCGCAGAGCGAGTAGTCTTGAGTTGTTTACAGTTCATCGTCTCTTAAAGGCGACAGTCGACGCATTGTTCTGTGCATCCTCTCTCTCTCTCTGTCTGTGACTGATTATTCTTCTAATAAGGATTATTTATGACACGAGGAGTCGTTATGTAAGCGAATGAATAAAGTGCCTGTTTCCAATAAAGGGAAGATGACCTCTGGTGAACCGATGACACCGAGTGACTTCTGCTCGCTGTGTGCACTCTGAAAGACACTCTTATTGAAATCTCTCCCCGTGCATCTATACAGTTAATTTCTCCTCCACAAAGGTAGCTTGATATGAATCTAATGATGCCGCGCTGTAATACACCGTGTGCGTCGTTGTTGTGTAACACAATATGATAATGTGCAAGTTGTCGTTTGTCATTTTCCCCTTTATTGGTTTTCAAAGTTATTAGCTGTTGTCAGACCGGGGCCATCGCAGTGTTTTGATTGTCATCGCTGTCATCATGTCTCGTGATTTAAATGTGCTTGTCTGACTTTATTTTATTTATTATTATTATAATAATTATTAGGTTTGGCTCTCTTGGCCCCAGTGCCTTGGATAAGAGGTGTTACTGTATGAACGGTGGGAGGCGATGACACTTTGACTGTATCGGAAGCAATAACCATATATTTCTGTCGTGGGAAAAAGTTATTTATTTATTTTTTCTTTTCTGCACAAGTTTCACCAGGGTTCTCTCTCCGCTCTATGATCCCTCTGGAATTTCCTAATGAACAGTAATGAGCTTGAGCGGCTGCGGGTGTGCATTAAGTTCCTGATGGTGTTTACTAAGTCTCGCTTGATTTCTCCTCGCTGCACTCGCATGCTTTTGTCTTGGAAGGTACCTTGTTAGTCAGTGCTGCTCTGTAAGATGCAGAACAACGAATAAAACATTTTTGATACGTGACCTGGTTGTATGTCTGCAATGAGAAGAAGCTGAGGTTTCACATCATTCCTGAACATTCCTCTCGTACGCCTCCTTTGCAAATCAGGTCACTTGCCATCACCACAATTAATACATTAATAAAAATGAACGACTGCGGCTCTGCCATCTGAGATTTTTATCAAAAGCTTCTCTAATGAGCTCCGTTCAGCCGTAAATTGGCCACAGTGTCAGGTTACGTGCGAGCTGACCCCGACTGTCAGACTTCCTGTTTCACATCGTGCACTAAATGCCTGTCATCTGTCCCATTCCTTTTACCAGAAGCAGCACATTTTCCTCATGTTTGCAGATTAGTGTTGCAATGAGGTGGTTTTCATGCCACTATTCAAAAAGCTGCGAGCAAGAAACCTGTCTGATTTGGTTCGAGCAGACGTTTAGCAGCACATGAAATATCACAAATACACATGGAATCACTGTCCTTTCATTTCTCAGTCCCCTCTCTGTCACTCTGAGCCTTATTAGTTTCTACTGAAGACAAGTACGGGTCATAAGAATGTTATGTATTTGTAAAAAGGTTATTTTATATAATTAATTTCTGCAGAAGCCAGACACTGGTTTTAAAGTCCTCCTCCAATAAAACCAGGTTTTTAAACATGTTAAGAAATTAGAAAGGTGAAGAGTTAAACCATCGTTAGGTCGTGAGGGGATTTTTTTTTTTTATGACAAACCCTTTGAATAAATATTCTTGAGGAACAGTTTTAGTTGGTGTCCTAATGAGTTTTATGTCGCCCATGTTTATTGTAACTGCCACTTAGCGCCTAGATCGAGGCCTTATCCAATCATTTTTCCCGGCCTAACACATTTCAAACTTTTTATTAAGGTCCCTAAGGTTGTAAGGAGAAGATGTTAACAGGTTAACGGTGCATCTGGAAAAAGTTATTCAAGTTTCATCAAATCCCCAAGATCGATTGTGAATCCGTCTTCAAACGCATGAAATAGGTTCCGACATTAAATATGAGAGGATGGATCTGACAATGGAAGAAGGTCAAAGCATGACTCTGCTCTTTCTCCCCACTTTTATATCTTCCATGACACATTAACCCCGTGTGACACACACTCCCTGACATTAACGCCGTCTCGGCCACACTGGCCACATCAACAGCGAGCATGGCACGAGATTTACAAGCGTAAAGTCCGGGGGGGTGTCATCTGGAGCTTGGAAGTGGCGCCTCCTCTTCCGGATGCCAAGTGACGGCCTTTATGATGATGTAACACCTTTAAATAAGAAAGACTTACTTAAAAAGTGGGCATGTGAGGCATGAGGGATTAGATAATATCCTCCACGAGCACACGGCTCCTTCCAGCAGCACAAAACAAGGCTTTTAACATCATTCTGAGGGACTTGTAATCCCAGAGGTCACTCACGATGTTTGGTTAATTGTTGTTGACCTCTCTAGATCATTTCCCTGTTTAAAAAAACAAAGTTGCGTAAACATAAGATGAGGGATCTTATTGAAAGTCGTTGTGAAATGAAGGTATTGTCTTTCAAAGTTTAAAGGAGTTTCAGCGAAGGAGAAAATCAGCTTTTACACGTTTTTTTATTGCAGGAACATTTATTCACTCGTCATTCTGGCTGAGTGGGCTCCATTAAGATCGTATCAGCGCTCGAGATAAAATATCATTTCCAGACTGTGGGACGGCGCAGGGGGAATGCAGAAACGGAGGGGGGGAGGAGGTTTTGTGATGAGTAGAGCTGCTGTCAAATGTTCTCCCACGTCCCCTGAACGCATCATACCTGCTCACCTCCATTCTCTCAACAGGAAGTCACCGAACTTGAAAAACAACTTTGACCTTTGACCCGACGTCGGTGTTGACACACCAGGTCGAGCTGGACCTGCTCCACTTCTCTTTTCTCTGCGACACAGAAGCGTTTGCATGTAGAGACGTAGGAGTCGAAGCTGCTGCTCAGCGGACAAGAGCTCTCCGCTCGGATTATTTTTGGGAAAGTGAGGGAACAACTGCGGAGAGATGTGGAAAGTTGAATCACAGTGAAGAGGTTTACATGCTGTAAATGAGACACTGGCCCAGTGGAGAGACCGACAAGTTTTTGAGATAACTTGACTAAAAAAGAAATTAACATCCTGAAGGGCCAGTTCTCCCAAATTCATTTTCCTTCCCATGCAAAATATTTTCTTTCTATCTCTCTCTCTCTCCTCTTTCTTTCTGTCTTACTCTGTCTTTCTCTATTTCTTTATCTCATTTCTTTCTAATCTTTCTTTCTCTCTCCTGTTTCTGTCTTTCTCGCTTTCTGTCTGTTTTTCTCTTCTCTTTTTTTTTTTTTTTTTTCTCCTTTCTCTCCTCTCTTTCTCTCTTTTCTTACTTTCTTTATCTCTTTCTTTCACATATTGAGATATGCTATTTTTCTATATTTCTCAATGCAGGTCAATGAAAAGAATCAGACATGTGAGTGTTAATATCTCATGATCTGGAGTTTGTGAATCAAATTATGTATTTTCTGGGGGGGGGGGGTAATCTTTATTCAGTTGCTGTACTGTAACAAATATTCCTTTAATATCAGAATAGATATTTTTCCTCTGTTTCATGTGAGTGGTTTGATCCTGGTGTCTGATCTCAATACATGCAACATGGTGATGAAATGGCCAGTCAGCCTTGGTGGTGATATGCGCTCTCTCCCAGTTTGATTTTATCTTTTAAATGTTTCAGATGTCTTTCTCTGAGACGTCTTCCACCTCTGCAGCAGAGTGAAGGTGAAGGGGTTTGAATTGAAACGCTCACAACGGTTAAAATGGCAGCTAACCTGTTCACACTCCAACCAAAACTCCTGAACTACATGGCTACTAAATGTGAACATGGCCAGAAGTATTTCTAAGGATCTTAGAAATAACACAGGGCCGTGAGTACAAATTGTCCTACAGCTCCCACATGATTTTAATAAAAGTAGGGAGCATAAACATGATGTCAGCGGCCACGGATTTATGGTCACTGAGGGGCTTCATCTGCCCAAACATGGAGGGAAAGGAGGCAGAACGTTGCTCCGGAGAGACGCTTGTAGGTTGATTTCCTTCATGCTCTCACACCTAATGGTTTAAATGGGATTTTTTGGGGGTTTCTCTGGTAAAGATTCACTGGGAAGCTTCGCACTGATTGTTTCCTTCTGCTATAGTGAATTTGAAAAACTCTTCCTGTTGCCATTGGTTATTTGATTTAGATATTAAAGAGTGGTCGTGTTTATACGTAGGTGAGAACATTTTGGGAAACAGGATTCTGGTTTTAACCGTTGTTGGAGGAAACGGCTCCTAATCCGTACGTGTTGCGAAAAACAGACGTGTCAAACTGACCTTCTGGCATTTGAAGATCAGCATTTCTCACTTACCCCCCTGAAGGGGTAGGAAACGTGTGCTCCTCCCTCAGTGTGTAGAGTCACTGAGGTATGTAGATCCATCGACACCCTGAGATGAGCTCTGTTTATGTTTGTGTCAGGGCGTTGCACAACCTCTGGCTCCGGGTCGCCAGGTTCACCAACAGTCATGCTGACGAGCAGGCTGAAAAACAGGGCACGCAGCATCATCCGTCTTTTCGAGCAGCCTGCGTGTCACAAGGCCGCTGCAGATGCTTTCACTTCATGAAGACGTCCGTCCTCGTCCCTCAAAGCCTTCGTCTTGAGAGGCTCCCTGAGTGGAGACGACCGGATTTTCAAGAAGTAATTTTCCCTTTTCACAAGAACATTATTGTTTGAAAATAACCAAACTGCATTTGCTATAATGATGAGTGGCTCCCTGTGGAGGCGGTGGTAGAATCCAACTTGTGGCTTCTTGTCGTGACCTTCCTTTAAATTTAGCTTGAATGAAACTAAATGTCTGTCTCGCTGTTTTGTGTGTGTTGCATTTGTTTCCCCCGCGGCTCTTCCTTTCTTGTGTAGCCCTGTTTTTGTTTGAGCTGCACTGTGTGTAACTGTCAGTCGGCCAGCCCACGCCTGATGCTCCTCAGCCTCGGGGTCGACTCTCCTCCTCAGTTGGTTCACACTGCTGTTGACCACTTCAAAGCACAAAGAGTGCAGATCTTATGTGATCTTGTAGATAACAAATCTGAGAGTCGAACCCGTAACCCGTTGGGAGGAGAAAGTTCCGTGGAGCAGGGATCTGGACTTGACCACATGGCCGTGGAATGTATCCTTGGTGATAAAAATATAAAATGGAAAAACAAATATTGCTTGTAATGGCGAGCGATGAAAACCAGGAAATCTCTGCAGTTCACAATGTCCCGCTGGATTTTCTGTGGACGTCCATATTTGGCTCCTCATGTTCCCAGAGACCGGCAGCTTGTGCACAGACAACAACCAAAAAAACACAGTTGTCCGGTAGAAAGCTGCTTGTGTTTTAGTATTAAATCCCTACGGCACTAAAATAAAAACACTATTATTTTATGCATATAAACTCAGACATTACATATTTTAGGGTATTTTCAATAAATTACCATTAATTATCATGTCTGCATTTGTATTCGCTCTTAATATTAGGACAGTATATCCAGATGAATATAGTATATCATATATAGTAAACATATAAATGTAGTATATACACTGTACTGATGAATATATATATAGTGTTATTAGTAGTAGTATTAGTTGTAGTAGAAGTAGTAGTATTAGAAACTGTGCTGTGACACATATTTATATTTTTGAGGTTTGTTATTTTCATTCTCAACTTCACCGTTAGAACAATTAGTGCGCTGAGCTCTCTGATTGGTCGTGAGGGGCAGTGACGTCACGGCCCGAACTGTTGTCCTGGCCGGTTCGGGGTGAGAGACAGAGAGAGAGAGTGAGAGAGAGAGAGAGTGAGAGAGAGAGATGGTGCGAGACGTGTGAAGAGCGCGCGGCTCGTGAGAACGCGCACAGTGGAGCTGCCGCCTCGCGCTGCGTGGATGAACTCGCCCTGGTCCCGCACTCAGCGCAGCAGCCCGTCATGGGGGACGGCAGCGCGTCCTCGCCGCTGAACTTCCACAATGGAACCGGGGACGAGCTGCCGGACGCAGCGGGCTCCTCCGCGTCCGAGCAGTGGATGGCGGGACTGAGCCTGATCATGGCTCTCATCGTCCTCTCCATCGTGTTCGGCAACATCCTGGTGATCGTGGCCATCGCCAGGACGCAGAGGCTGCAGACGCTCACCAACGTGTTCATCGTGTCGCTGGCGAGCGCGGACCTCATCATGGGGCTGCTGGTGGTGCCCTTTGGCGCCGCGCTCGAGGTGCGCGGCTCGTGGATGTACGGCTCCTTCTTCTGCGAGTTTTGGATCTCCGTGGACGTGCTCTGCGTCACCGCCAGCATCGAGACCCTGTGCGTAATCGCCATAGACAGGTACGTGGCCATCACCTCGCCTTTCCGCTACCAGAGCCTGCTGACCAAAGCTCGGGCCAAAGCCGTGGTGTGCATCGTGTGGGCCATCTCTGCGCTGGTGTCCTTCCTCCCCATCCTCATGCACTGGTCCCGGGACAGCGTGGACACCGACTGCTACGAGGACCCGGAGTGCTGCGACTTCGTCACCAACAGGGCTTACGCCATCTCCTCGTCCGTCATTTCTTTTTACATTCCTCTCCTGGTCATGATCTTTGTTTACGCGCGCGTGTACCGGGAGGCGAAGAAGCAGCTGAGGAAAATCGACAAGTGCGAGGGCAGGTTTCACAACACGCTGACCGGCCTGACCTCCAAGTGCAAGAAGAGGCCGTCCAAGATCCTGGCGCTCCGGGAGCAGAAGGCTCTCAAGACGCTCGGCATCATCATGGGCACGTTCACGCTGTGCTGGCTGCCCTTCTTCATCGTCAACGTGGTGCGCGTCTTCAGCGCGGCGGTGGTGGATAAGAACCTGTTCGTGTTCCTGAACTGGCTGGGCTACGTGAACTCCGCGTTCAACCCCATCATCTACTGCCGGAGCCCGGACTTCAGGAAGGCGTTCAAGCGGCTGCTGTGCTGCCCGAGGCAAGCGGACCGCAGGCTGCACATCAGCTCCTGCGACCTGTCCCGCTACTCCGGCGGGTTCGTGTCCACGCTGGAGCAGGGCGCGCTGGGGCTGTGGCCGGACTGCCCCGGCCTGGACAACAGCGACAGCAGCCTGGGGGCCACCGCGAACAAGCTGCCTCACTCTGAATCGCAGGTATGAGGGAAACGGGGAAACTTTCGCGGAGGTGGATTACAGGGATTTGTCTCCCTCAGCTTGTGCGTATTTTTGGAGAAAGGTATGCGTAAAAGTTGTACCTTAAAGAAAACAAACATCTGGAGGACACGTTCCCTTTTCCCAGATGAGGACCGACAACCGATCCAAGATGCGCAAAAGTCTCCAAGTCGATTTATGGTGCCAGAGATGATCCACTTTTCCAAAGCGACGTAGACCATGAAAGATCCAGATAGATGGATGCGACGCGTCCTAATGGTTGAATGCACTTTGCCATAAAGCGCACGGACGCTCCAGTGGTTTGCTCCTGATGTTTTTCTTTTTGGGTTTTATTTATGTCTTATTTTATTGGATCAGCGGTTGGGTGATCAATTAAGGAGGCTAATTTATTCAGGAGAAGCGGGTGTCTTATATTCTAAACGACAAGTGAACCCCAGGTCCTGTGACGAGGTTCAGACTCACCTCTCAGGCTCATGAGGAGAAAATGATTGTTACTGAAACCGCAGCAGTGACTGTACTGTACTCATGTAGTGTCACTGGGTGTTTTACCTCACAGCCATCGGCAAGTGCAATTTCTACGACAGATTTGTTTATATTAAACATTTAGCTTGTGTATATATAAATATGTAAAACAAACAACAACAATAGACGTGTATTTATTCCGCGCTGTCTTTTACAACCATGTGGGGCCCTTTGTACATATTGTGGTTTGTGCTGTTCAGTACTGACGTGAGGAATTTGAGCCTCATCCTTTGTCTCGTTCAAGCTTTACCTGCTGTTGTGAGGTGGTTTGTTGACTCCTGTGAAATAAAAGGATGTTTACTGTTTGAGCTTTATTTTGGGGATTTTTATTCTCAAGGGACACTCGAGGTGAATTCCTTCTCGTATCCGCATTCACAGATGTGTTAAAAGGAGGTCAATGAAAGTAGATCTGGGTCGAAACAGCTGGATTTGTGCAGACATGAAAGTGTTTGTCGGTGGGGGTCTGCTGAGGTCAGCTGGGGTCTGGTTGGCCTCTGTGGAGACGGATTCAAACACAGCGGATTGTTTAACATGTGTTAAAACAGTACAACTGGGCTTTTGTAAATGTAGTCAGATTGTTTTTTTTATAAAGAATGGTCAAAATGGAACCAGCATTTATCTTTATTTTATTCCTAGGACTGAGTCAAACACATGGATCCTACACTTCCCATGATGCAAGTGGATTGCGCCGTGTCAAATCTGAAGTCTCAAGTCCGAGCTGAGACTTGATCAGAGTCGTTTCAGTTTGGGATTCACATACATTTTTTAAGCAGAATTTAAAAACCTAGATAGATGACATCATACAATTGTTTTGTTCACAAGCTGAGAAGCTTTAGAGCCCGAACAATTTATCGATCGGCCGATAAAAATCGACCGATATGAACCTTTTATAGACATTTTGTTTATTGAAGTTTACATTTTACATTGAAAAAGTTAGTTTTATTAATCCAAGTTCTATATATTTGGGTCTATTTATAATATCTTTTATTTAAAGTTTATTGTCACACTGAACATTCACCCAAAGTCGTCACATTCAAAAACCTGCTGAAATCCAACCGAGCCTCATGCTTTTAACGTTTTTAATTTCATGTTCAGGTTCAGGTTCACCTCTCGCTCACACAGCTTGATGCTGCTTTGTCCACAGAAAATGTTTCAGTAACGGTTATGACAGCCAGCGTTAATGAAGTGGCTCTTACCGGAGAGATATGCACTTCCTCCTGGGGAATATTAATTAGCCCTTAAGTCGGGACGTGTTTAAAACGCATTAGCATGATGTGTCACGTTAATGATGCTCCCCACGGAAGAGCTGAGTCACACATTTCAATCAGAGCAGGAAAAAAGCTGAATGAAAACTGAGCTCGGCTGTTTGTTTGCTAATGAACATTGTTTGGACGTGATTGGCTGAATTAATGCGTGTAAGCGAAACCAAGCTTTTAGAATACAAAATAATAATAATAAAATGATAACTGCAGCCGGGATCACTCTCAGCCTCCTGGCAAACGCCCACGTCGTTATTAGACATTGTTTGTGTTTGGCAGGAAGTTTGTGTTTGGGCAGATCAGCAGTGGACTCACAGATGGAGAAGCTAATCAGCAGCTTTAGGAATAATTGTCTCAAATTGCTTGTGTATCCGTCGACGTTTAAACTGCTGCACATCAAAGTAGAAGAGTTGATATGAACATGTCCTCTGCAGTTGTTGGTAAACACATGGTTTATGTTCTGCAGTCAGTGATTCAACCCCTGGTGAATTATTCGTCAATCCTGTATTTTTATATTTCCTGAACATATTGAAACATGTTCATCCTAAACTACCAAAACATGTGAATATTCCCGAGACAATCAAGCTTACAGGAAATATTCCTTTACCTGTTACAGGCCAAGGTGTAACTCAGGCATTGACCTACACTCAAACCGCCACCAAAACATTTTGAAGAAAGCGGGAAAAAAATCCTGCCCCCTGGTCCAGATCTGCATCTAAATTTAAATATGTTTCTCCACAAAATCTCGTGGAAATCGGTTGTGTGGTTTTTGCGTTATCCTGTTCACAATCATACAAAATGACTTTACTTTCTGCTGTCTTGAAAAATACCAGATGCAACTCAAGGTGCAATCGTTTCTCCCAAGAAATTCTTATATTCCCGATTAACCTAACATTTTGGGAAATTCACATATTTTCTGTTTGGTTGAGAGTTAATATCAGCTATCGCTTGGCTCATGTAGCCTATTTCCCTCTGTTTCCAGTCTTTATGCTAAGCTAAGCTAACCAACTTGCTCCTTATTTATTACACATGCACGAGAGTGGTATAAATCCTTCTGTCTGAAAGTTTCCCAAAACGAAAAACAATTCCTTCAACTATTCGACTCTGATGAAACTTGCTCTTATACGGTCAAAGCAATATGGCGTCTATTTCTAAAATAAACAGGTGCAACTCAATCCCCCCCCTCAAATATAAATGAATATATTCCCACATGTTAATGCGCCAATGAATTAATTCACCAGTGTTTTCACAGCCGGAGTAAATCACTTTCCTTGACTTCCACTGAAAACTTTAGATCCTCTCAGGCAGCAGGTGCGAGGTCTCACTCGGTTATTTAACGTACTGCATCTCCTGCCGTCCACGTCACCGATTCTGTGGCTGCCAGCCGCCGCCTCCTGCTGCCATCTGCACTGGATTAAAAAACCAGCGCAAACATCATCATCCTCAATGAGAATTAAAAGCATTCAGAGCAAGGGACGTCACTTCGACTCTTAAGAATCTCCGCTTCTCCAAAGTGCATCTGTGGAACTCGTGTTTTTTTTTTTTTCAGTGGACGAGCTGCACTGAAGAATCAACACAATGCACGAAACACAACAAGCTCCTCTCATGGACTTTGGGCTTTGAAGAAGGATTGATGGGTAATTCGGCTAATTCCAGTCGAGATCCAGAAGACGCATGTTTGTGAAACACTGTCAAATCTATGCAAATACTGTAATGCTCTCCGCTGGGGGGGTGCCGGGGGGGGGCTACAATCTGCGAGCGAGAAAAACAAAACAGTCTCCCCTGATGGAAAGAACTGTTGGCACCTGGAGACATTTATTTCTGATTGCTCGTGATTGCAACCTTATCAGACCCCAACGGGTAAAAACGTCTGCCGTGGGAGCAGCAGACTGCAGCGTTCACAACCTCTGGATACTTAGAAGTGTTTAGAAACTCTTGTTTGGCCACAAAAGATGAAGAAGAGAAACAAATCTCAGTTTTCAGTTTGAATTAATACAGAGAAAGACCTTTTGTTGAGCAGATCCGAGGCTACGTGACATCTCCGGAAACCTCTCAGCGGTCAAAACATTCATAAAACTCATCTTCCTCTTCGGTTTATAAATGCCGTGTGTCCCTGTAAGGTCTCATTCACACTGCGGAGCCAAAAGCAGGTGCTACACCTCATGTGTCCATCTGTTTGGATGCCCGTGTGAACTCGGAGCGTGGAGGTCTCCATCTGCTGCGTTGGCCAACACCGCGAGCTGCCACTGTAATGTAGCTGCACTGGTGTCGCACCTGAACGTAGCTTATGCATGATGACGTTAATGGAGTTAGAAACATTTGCAGACTGAGGTACATTTTTTTCCTTTTGGTATCAAAAATAGAAGGATCCTCAGTCGAGAGCCAAGGTCCAACAGTTCCCTCATGAAACCACATTTACATTCACTAGATCCAGATTGTTTCCATCAAGGCAGACGGGAGAGAGAAATCAATGGAAATGTTTAAAAGAAAAACCTGTCTCCCACAATGTTAAAGAAAGAGAAACATAAATCTTGGATCCCTGATTCAGACTGACACCAAAATGTTATGGGTTCTTCTTCTGGGGTCATGTCCCACCCCTCCACAAAATAACAGTTTAGTAGTTTTTGCATGTTCCCGTTCACTAACAAACACAAACGCAGACGAAAACATAACCTCCTTGGGGAAAGTTCAGGGAAAACATGACTTTTAAATTCAAGAATTTGGGTTAAATGAATCTGGAAGAGAAATTAACTGATGGGTGGTGCTGCTCTTCTCCCAAAGGTGTTTATACACTAAGTATCTTGATCAGTGCCTGGATAAAAATGCAGAGCTGTGGATAAACTAATCCTTTGTCTCCCCACATGTGAAACTCGCTGGCACAGTCTGATCACTGACGCTGTGTGGCTCCAAAATCCTGCAGCGATCTTCTCTCCTTACTGCACCGAGGGGTTCCAGCCTCATGAATCCTGACCTTTAACTAAATCCTAAACTTTAATCCCCAATAAGCTGATGATTCGGTGTCTGACGGTGCAGGGGTCATTTTTGATGCCTTGAGATTTAGCCTGGATGGGATGTGCCCCAGCAGAGATGATCACTAAAGGAATATTTAACAGATTTCTTGCCTTTTATTAGAATTGAGAAGTTATTGAATTCTGCTGCTCGTCAGTGGTGATGGAACGTCACAAAGCACTGAACTACAGCCAGGTGCATCACTGTTTTGGGTCCCCTGGAAACATTTCCTTATTTACATGTGTTGTGTCGTAAAAGTGATGAAGTTGTTTTCTTAATTTGCAGTGGGTTGAGCTCTCTTGGCCACCGTACGTTTCACCCTGTTTTTAGGGCATCAAATGCTTAACCATGATGTGTTTGGTCCATGTCCCATCCACTAACATTGAGGAGGCAGAGTTTATGATCTGATTTGGCTTCATGTCTGGGGAAACCGTCATGTTGTACATCTTTATATACACCATAATAAAGATGGACGACATGACAGCTCCCCAATAGTGATCCAAAGCGTCCTCTCCATGTTAGCAGATGGGACATGGACCAAACAAAGAAAGTCAAAGTACACGTCGTCTCGTCATCATATCAATCTTCTCTTCTAACTCTCGGCCAGAGTCCAATCAGCAGCAGATATATTAGGAAGCAGCTGCACTGATGGAAGCAGGATTTGTTCAAACCACTGCGTCTCTAAGTGTCTGAGAATAGAAGGTTTAACTCCTCAGTCAGGTTGAAGACCTCCATCATCACACATGCAGGTATTTTCAGACTCAGATGTTCAGACACAGATGTTCAGTACAAATTGTCTTGTTTTATTTTGCAGCCCTTAATCCTTTAAGTCTCTTTCTTTTATAGAATCAGGTTAACAGTCATGGCCGGATAAAGGCTCCTTCACAATAACATTGGGGTTTTCAAAGTCGTCTGAGAAACGTCTGAGTATAAAAGGAGGGAAATTGCCCTTTGGCAAGACCGCCAGCTGATCTCTAACCGTCAAGGCCACCGTGTCACGGCAGTAAAACATCACAGGGTACATCAGATTCCTGAGTCCTCCTCAGCCTCCTGCAGCGCTTTCATGTAGACGGAGCACAAGTGGAGAAAAGACGAGGTTTATTGGAGCAAAAACACCAAAACAACAGTCTAATAACATTCCACTGTAAGTAAAAGAATTTAAAAAATAAATAAAAGTCCTTATTCTGTATAAAAATGAGTGTGAGTGACATGTTATTGTTACTTGTTCAGTCTAGTGCTGTCACCAAACGTTGGGTCGGGCCCACGTCCAAAGGGTCAAAGTATAAATCTGGGGCCGATGGTAACTGGGGCAACAACCAGGCAGAAATAAAGTTCTGACCCTCTTTGATATTTGCTTTCTTGAGCTGTTTTCAGACACGGGGGGGGGGGTAAAGATGGAAAACAAAATGAGTTTCATTCATGAATCCAATCACAAGAGCATTTCTGCTGAGCTCTGCATGACAGTCTGTGGCCGGAGGCATTATGTTTTCGTGTTGTACGCTTGTCTTGTGAACACTAATTACACACAAATTTGGTACAAGCATTAACTCAGACTCGACGAGGAGCTGATTCGATTTTGGTGGTCAAAGATCAAAGCCCAAGGCCGATGTGACCTCACAAAACACTTTTTTTGTTTTGTGAACGTGATATTTCAGGAACACCTCCAGGGAATCCGTTCAAATTTGGTACAGATGTTCACTTAAAGTTAGAGATGATCTGATTTGATTTTGGTCAAGTTCATGGTAATGTGATATATCAGGACCACCAGGCAATTTTATTACATGCACAATCATTCACTTGGATTCAAGAATCACCTGATTAGAATTTTAAAGTGCACGTTAAAGGTTACTCTGACCTCACAAAACTAATTTTTTTGCCTTGTGCACGCACAATCTTAAGAACCACTCAAGAGAATCCTGTTAAATTTGCCATAAACGCTCAATTAGACTCTCGGATTAACTGACTGAATTTGGGTGGTGAAAGATCAGGTCATGGTGGCCTCACAAACCCTGTGGTTGTTTTATCCTGGTGTTTGTCCCAAATCTGAATAACCATGAGTGGACGGAGGAGGAGAAGGAGAAGGAGAAGGAGAAGGAGGAGGAGAAGGAGAAGGAGGCGGCGGAGGAGGAGGAGGAGAAGGAGAAGGAGGAGGAGGAGCGGTTCTGACTCATTCTACAGATTTTATCTGATGGGTTAAACCAGATGGACACATGAATATTCTCAATTAAAAACATCTATTTCTGTGCACAGCGTCACCTTGTGCCAAAATTAAAGGACAATAAGTGGAATGTAATAATCCTCATTACTGAGAGCCATTCATATTCACATGTTATTATCTTAATGCTGCAGCTGTAGCAGCGCCTGTGTCAGGGAGCGAATATAGCAAACAACAAACAGACAAGGGCAGCAGAGGCTTGTTATCTTTACACCTTGAGAGCTGCTGTGATGCTCGCCGCTGCATCTAAAGGACACAGGCGATGCTTTATGAATTCAAGGAGGTGGTCATCGGGGCTGATAGGAGAATCCGCTATCACAGAGCTAAAAATAGTCTGTCGGTAACCGTTGGCCTGAATTGGATATTTGAACGTGCAGCGAACCTGCTGTGTGCCGCGGTGCCTGAAGACAAAATGAGAAAATTCAGCCATATGTGACGAGAGAGTTCAAGAGGAATAGAAGTCTTATTTTGCTGCTAATTTATGTTTCTTGTTTTGTTGGTGACAGTTAGTGTAGGAGGGTGGGGGGGGGGGGTGCGTGGGAAAGAATAATAGAGAAGCTCATGCATGTGTGCAGAATGACAGGGTGACTATGGGGAGATTGTTCAGAAAAAACGATAGTTTTATTACTCTGGATCCAGAAGAAAGGACACGGTAAGCGCACTAAATCCTCCATGTGAACTGGAGCTGAAACAAGTCTTGTGAGGATTTGCTGCTCTTCTTTGTGATATCAAAACAGAATATTTTTCCATCTTAGACAGTTTAAGAAACTGTGAGCAAAATAATTGACTTATTAATACACTTAGAATTGCCTCCCTGTGGTTGTACTCCTCTGCCAACCAGTGCACTTCAAGTCTATACAAATTTTTTTCAGACTCATATGTACTGTGACTTTTGACCTTCGACCACTGAAATCTAATGAGTTTATCTTTGAATCCAAGTGACCACTGGTCAAAATTTGAGGATATTCCCTGAAGGCAGACTTGAGATTTGATGTTCAAGAGGCCGGAAACGTGACCTTTGACCACAGAGATCTAATTGGCTCATCTTTGAGTCCAGTACATTTGCACTAAGGTTGAGGAAATTCCCTACAGTTGTTCCTGAGATCTTACATTCACAAAACCAAAAACGTGTTTTATGAGGTCACTAACCTTTCGCTACCCAAATCTAACCAGTTAACCTTTGAGTCCAAGTGACAACTGGTCAAATTCAAAGAAATCCCCTAAAGACAGACTCGAGATTTCATGTTCAAGAGGCCAAAAACCACAACCTTGACCACGGAAATCGTATCTGGTCATCCTGGAGTCCAACTAAACTTTTAAACCAAATCTGTAGAAATTCCCTTGAGGAGTTCTTGAGACATCTTGTCCACAAGAATAGGACGGAGGGGCAGAGGACCTAAGAAACATCCTGTCTCCGGCCGCTGGTCGTCCTCATCACAGATGCGTAATAAAAAGAAAATTGTGGATATTTGCAGCCCTGATGTAAACATTTCCACTTTTCTATTTATACATTTTATTGAACTCCAGTGCTCTTAGTAAACTAGGTTACTCATGTAAGAACGATGCCTTCAGTGACATTAAAATGAGGGAAGTTCACCTTTGAGTTCTTTCTGCCTTGGACTTAAAGTATTCCCATAACGCCGTCTTTAAATCTTCGGAGAGGTTGCCTGGTTGAGTGACAGTGGCACAGTTACGTGCGTGACCTCCAGCTCTGCTGAAACGGCTGCTTTTTAAGTGCGTCTCACAGAAACAGTCACTGTGCGAGAGGTTAACTCTGTGAAAAATCGCCCCATTACCTGAATCCCCCTTCATTCCACTGCAGCAGAAAAACAGAAACAAGGGGAAAACAGATGTTAGCGTCAACCTCATTATCGTCACGGTGGGGAAAAAAGAACAACAAAACAGTGCCGAACATTCAAGTTCTCTCCTTTTATTCCCTGGAAACACCATAGATATATACAAACATAATCCAGAATCAGTGTTTTTTTAAAAAGATCTCATGATAATTTTACAGTATGACATATCTACAAATGTATATAATCACAGTTTGACAAAAAACAAAAGAGAGCGAAGAGAGGAAATCATTGCACAGGAGGAAGAAAACAGAAAAAGGACAAACTTCTCATTTAACGTCACATTTCGACTCTCACACTCTTCATTTCCACATAGTTGAGTTTGTATTCATTCGTCTGTACAATGCTGCGGCGCGCGGCTTTGTTTTCGAGGCTGTGGGAAACACAGGTGTCACACTGAGACTAAAGCGGGAGAAGCGCATTAGCGTACCTCAGAGAATTAGGAGGAAAGAATTAAGAAATCCCATGCGGGTGTTTTGCATAGGTTCTGCACCAGAAACAGAAAAAAAAAAAACTGCTGTGATCTCCACCTCCCCTGCAGCAAGAGGCTCAGTCGCACTGTTTCAGATGCACATTAACATCCAGATGAGTTTGTTTTCAAAGCAATCAAACGACATAATAGAGAAAGAAACCTGACGTGATGTGATAAAAGTCACAAAAAACTCTGACACTGGAAGTTAGATTTGTTTTTTTCTTTTCTCTCAGTGCCAAAGGTTGCGAAGCGTCAATATCAGGGAGAATCCAGATGTTATCTCAGGGTTTTGCCGTCTGTACTTTTACATACCGAGAACAATCTGTCAGGATGAAATAAAAGCAGATGCACATCAAACACCGAGCACCCACTGCAGCACCGGGGAGGTTTTTAAGGACTCCGTGACCTCAATCCTGGAAACTTTCATCTCTATTCGCATACTGGGCCATGTCAACATAGCCTCGGGGTGTGAGGGTTGGGATCGGCCTGTAAGCATTCACGGCCTATGAAAGCCCCCGTTCTGATCGGGGTGAAAGAGGGAAGGAGGCTTATCATTTGTGACAGCGCCTGCAAACCAGATCAAATCAAGAACCAGGGAAACTTTAGCATCGTGGGGTGGTGCAAGGTGCAGGGGCCCCGCACCTCTTCCACTCTGCGTCTGCGCGAGAAACTTCACGGCTGTGAAACAGAAGAATTGTGTGTGGAGCTGCCGAGCTGCAGGGGAGCGTTCCTGTGGCCCAGATGCAAAATGAGGGAGGTGTGTTTCCCCCGGTGGAAGGACGGTGTGCTGCAAGCCTACAAGGCCTGAGAGCTGAGACATGTACACAAGGTGTGTACACAAGGTGTGCACACACACACACACACACACACACACACACACACACACACACACACACACACACACACACACACACACACACACACACACACACACACACACACACACACACACACACACACACACACACACACACACACACACGCTGCCAATACACAAGCAACAGACACACAAACAGTGAACTGCCACACCAACACATTCAGAACAAGAAGGAAAGGAATCAATGGAAGGAACAGCATTGCACTTTGTCCCTGGTGATATTTCTACAGGTTCCATAAACGTTCCTGAGCTACAGCTTGAGTTCCCGTGTTCTCTCCCCAGTTTCTTCTCCACTTGATTTACTACAACGCACTCAGTGACACGAGAAAGAAAAATAAAAAGAGGCGACGGAAAGGAATATAACATTTCTGCTTCCCCCCCAACAAGATCATATTCTGCACATGCTGCAGAAAAAAAAACATACGAGTTGACACTAATGACGCCTGCGACAGGAACATTTTATCAGAGCAGATTAAAGTGAGAGAAAGGTGAAAATGTTTTAGATATTCCTCCAGAAATTCTATAAATAAGTTATTTGACTTGATGATTAAAAAAAAAAGTAAAACTGAAAACCGATCAGACATCTGGAAATAAAATTTCATTTGGACTGGAAATAAACTGGAAATAAATTAGAAAAGATAAATCACATTCAAAATGGCCAGACTTCAACCGTGGCATGATTTTACATTTGTCGTATAATCTTCAAATTTTACACAATTTAAACGCAGGACTCACACGCTTCTCACAACAATCACAGTTTCATGCTTGGGACCATAGTCTGTGTATAAAGACTGACGACATGACAGCTCCCCAAAAATCACCAGAGGTCATATTCTTGCCTCCTCCGTGTTAGTGGACGGGACCTGGACCAAACTGGAAACTCAAAGTCAAATAGGTTTTTCTGTCAATTTAGCTTAGAGACAAATGTATGTTCAAGTTTTAATTGGTTTTAATTATTTATTTGATGCTAGAAAAACCAGATGAAACAAGCCCAAGATGGCAGCGTTCATATTTTCGCTTCATGTCTGGGTAGTGGAAGGAAGTAGATGTCGTCCATCTTTATATACAGTCTATGGGTTTAAAACGCTTTGATTGGCTGGTGCCTGCGCTGACTCATGAAAAAAAATAAACTTCTACTGCGATTGATCCACAATGCAGTTCAACGATGCACCAAGTCGCTCCATTCGAAGTGACTGAGCGGTGTTTACGCTCGAGTCCTGCGTAAGAGTAGTACTCCTCCACACTGTCGGCACAATGCGAGGATACAGTCTGCTTCCTCGGATCTAGCACCGGTGTCACGCACACGAGCGAGTCCGCTGATGTGAGGCACCTTGCCTCGCCAGCTCGGGTCGTAAGTGCTGTGCAGAGCAGAAAATGATGAGAAACGATGTCATACAAGGTCCCCAGCAGCCGGGAGCGATGTGTTTCCCACTTTACTGTAGCTGCGTGGTGAAGCTGGAGAAGCAGCCTCTCATAAATACATTTGGCTTATTGGCAGACGGACATCAGGAGAGAAGTAAAGAGCGCATACTGCCCGATGATCATCTCATGTTAGGTTGCTTAGTGTGGACAGAGCGGTGATGAGAGAAATGTAATTCGTTTTTATGATAAATTCACTGTTAAATCTGTGTTTAATGTTGTGGGACTATATCCCAGCTAGATTTTGTTTTACATTCATGATTATGGCATCTTGGGTCGATTCATTTTTTCAAGGTAGTCAGAGCTGGAACTGGCCCGAATAGTTTGGTCTTGGCACAGCTCAGGGGAGAGGGATGGCCGCCAGAGGAAGATTTGTTGTGTTGGAGGAGGAAATGGGGGGGGGGGGTGGAACCATTTAGATGGAAGAATTCAAGTAAGTTCAGATATGTTCCACAAGACAGGACAAAAAAAAACAAAAAAAACCCAGAGGTTCTCCGAAGAGCAACCTGGGGGTGCTACTGGCACTTCACCACATTCAGTTTGCTCCTTCATACGTTGCAGGAATGAGTGTGTGTATGTCTCAAATGCTCAAATGTCGCTGGCCCTTCAAAAAAAAATGGAGATTAGTCGTTTGTTTTCTCTTTTCTCGTGACGTGGTCGAGTCACTTCCTCCTCTCTCCGTCATCTGGATCTCTCTGCTGTTTTATGAGCTTCTCGATCTCGGCACCAAGTGTCTGTAGATTCTCCTGTGGACCAGAGAAAAGACTTTAAGACTCTGTGACAATGAGACGGGCTGACGGGCTGACGAGCTGCGTCTCTGCTTTTATTTCTACAAGGAAAGAGTACAAGGTACTTAAAAGTGTGAATAATATTTGTTGGAGTAGAAATAGTGATTCTATTATAGTAATTACTAAATAATCATCCTCCTCATATACAAAACCTGCTTATCATCAGGTTAAAAATCATCATCGCATCTCAGTGAATGTGAAGCTTTAATTTGCCTCCGTCAGTGTTTTGTTCTATTGTCACTTTATTGTGACCTTGTTGAGGTCGTTTTTTTAATCATTACTTCAGGCGGCCTGTCATTCATCTTTCATCCATCGCAAAGAAAAGTCGCTGGCAGAAAAATACGCCCACATTCATCGTCTAATTTAGGTTTTTCGCGTAGGCCGACCGAGACAAGTCTGACAGTGTAACACGTGAACATATTTTTTAAAAAGCATCCCACAGCGCCTTCATAAACAAAAGTGCACACAGCGAAAAAGAGACGAACATTAAGGAGGCTCCAACAATACACGTTGTCGAAGCTCTAGTTCTGTATCTAGATTTCACAGCGCCTGTGTTGTTATGGTGCCGGCAGCGCCCTGCACACTTACACAGTCAAGTCACATCAGGCTGAGTGACTCCAGAGGTGGAGCATGACACTGGCACATCCAATTAATTATCCACTCATGTCATCAAAGCTTCAACTGTAATACACTCACTGCAGATTAAGATACGATGCCAGCAGCTGCACACACCCCCAGTATCCTCGGTATCGCCCGTGCGTGTGGACCAGTTTAATACTTATGGGGGGGGGGGGGGAATGATGCCTGCTTGGGGAGTGCTTACCTTCAGAGTAATGTTCTTCAGCAGTGTGTCCTCCAGCACCGCCTGCAGCTTTCTGTTGATCTCCAGCGACAGATCCAGGGTCAGCCCGCTGTCCGCAGGGTGGGAGGTGTAAAGCGAAGCCATGATGCCCCCCCTCCGGCCCAGGTTGGCCTTGATAATATCCGAGGCCTCCGATGACAGGGCCCCTGTCTCCTCTCTTAGCACATAGCTCTGGATAATTCTGTGGGAATTAAGGAGAGGAAACGAGTCAAACCACGTTCTTTGAGAAAAAAAAAAAGAGGAGAGGAAATGGAATGGGTGCATGGCATCAGCCTGAGACTGTTAAGCAAAGAAAATTGAGAAAGTGGGATTCATAGGTGGGAGCATGGAGAGCTCCTACAGAGCAATAAAACCGTTTCCAGCAGCAAAAAAGCAGCAAAAGCAGCGAACGCTACTGGAATAGTAATTCTACTCGGGTGCCTTATTGAACCTGTGTAAATGGAATACACCCAGTCACAGCAAGAAAGATTATTACTGTACCAGCCAGAGAAGGAAGAGGAAGAGAAAATGAAAACTGTGGCGTTTGAATCTACTCCCAGAATTCAAATGGTTCGTGTGAATACTTTGACTGTAATCAAATTGATAAAAAATACTATATCCACTAGGTTTCACTTTTTTGCTAACAGATTTTTATTCTGTGTGATAAATACATATGTATATTTTGCTAAATATAACCTCAGAGCTGAGAGAAATATTTTGGTTGTATATAAGGAGGATTACGCCATGTTCTTTAAAGCCATTTTAGGGTAACTGCAAATACTCATTGTGGATATATATATTTATGTTCTTTTCACAGGCTGTAGTCTCACATTCAGTGGTTTTATTACCTCGGTAGATTTTTGTATGATGTTGGCAAACTGTGTGTGATACCTGCTTTTTCATTAGATTCCTATAAGATGATGTCATCTTGACCCTTGACAAAACATTAAGCTTCGTTCCCTCGCTCAATACACGTATATTATTGTTTTGAGGATTCTCTGGCTATAAGCTTCTGCAAACACATCCGTGTTCTTAATTCTCTCTTCAGCAGTGCAGTGTGTGTGTGCAGGTAAAAGAGGGCTGTGCACTGTCCTTCCGAAAAGGTCAACAATCTCATAAGATCAATATTTTGAACCTGTTGTCAACCCAGCCGTGTACCTGAAGCACTAACCAGAAATGGCAACAACACTCAGCCCCCTATCGACTTTGTTTAGTTCAAATTGAGGCTGCGTCTGCGGGTGTGTAAGTGTAACTGCACGGAGAGCTCGGAGCAGAGGGACGTTCGTGACCGTTACGTGAGATTCTGCAAAAAGATTCCCACTCAGTAAAAAATCTGTTTTTCTAAACAGAGGCAGACGACAGCCTGACTTCTAAAGCTGAAAGATTCTCAAGGGAATAAGTGGAGGGAAGATTCAAAGGAGGTGAATAGCTACAACTGAGAATTCTAGCACAACTTCTACTACTACTACTACTACAACAACAAAATGAAAAACCAGTTAGTGTACTACATTCTTTAAGATATACCCTTTTCTGTGCCGTGATGGCTTTGATTCTTCATATTTAGCAAAAAGTGCTGCTCAGAGCAAATACACATATACACATTATTATGTCTTTAAATGTTAAACACAACATTATTTCCATGGAACAGTCATTGTCGCTGGCAACCAAGTGACTAAGTAAATAAGGAACCCGCTATTTAACTATTCCTCTAAGTGAAGATGCTGTGTAAAAGATCTCTGGGGGTTGAAAACGTGTTGATGACTTCTGTTATAGACATTTCAGAAGGTAACGCGCATTAAATAATAGAAAATAGCAAGATAAGCATGTAAGTAAGGCTAGTATTTAGCATTGAGCCACCTGGGACACCTCCTTAAAATGTTGAAGCAACTATCATCATAACCTCCACCGAGAGGGTAGTGTTTTCTCAGGGAATAATTCATGGATCTTGTTGAACAAAAACAATCAGGCACATGTAGACGACTGATAGCTATGAGTGAGTGTGTGCAATTTATTGTGGCTTGATTGAATTTAAGGGGACTGCTGGTTTTTGGCGAGGCAATGTGCTCTGAGTGCCATTCTAGTTTTACCTGGAATAATGATATTACATTTAATGAATCAGAACACATTTTTTACATGCATTTTTAGTGTTTAAGCCATTTTTCGCACTTGCTCCTTTCTGTCTTTCACAGAAGTCAACACAACACATAAACTTGAAGTGTATGGTGCAATGAAAGCAAAGAAGCCTATGGTGCAAAAAAAAAAAAAAAAAGCCATGGAAGCACAACAAAGAAGCAGCCGACACAAAGTGTTCTCATTCACACGCACACAAACACCTGGGTTTGCACACACAGGAAATGAGACTTACCTCTGACTAGACCGGCAAGGGTCCGTTTTTTGGACCCCAGCTCCATCGCGACAGTGTTTAGTAAAAAACAAAAAAGTGACAGAAATCAAAACGATGTGGCCACATGTTGTGCTGAATGGCATGCACAGGTAGGCGGGGGGTGCAGGGGAGCATTTGTGAGTGACATGTCCTGTTTCCAACCCCCCCCCCCCCCCCCCAGTTGACAGTGCAAGCAATGAGGGCAGCAGGTCAAGCATGCATGAAGTGAAGGTGGCGATTGAGCGCAGCTCTTGGACATGTTGTGTCAAACCAAACTACAGAGACTAGTCCTTAAACCTTTTATAAACCTCCTGACAGGAAGAGTAGCTACAGAGAAAATACACAACACACTGTGGTGAGAGGGAAATCGATCTTAAACAATCATTGAAGCTATTTGTTATCTTAATTGCCAAAGCCATTTGTTTAATAAGGTAATTATATAATATAATTAATTATAAGGTAATTATGTGTATCATATTTTGCAGCAACATGTAACACTGCACCTGCTCTATTAATGTGGATACTTATGAACAGTGTGGCAATGGAACAACCTTGAAAGGATCCAGCATATTATACTTTAACAGCAGGTGTGGATCCTCGGCAGCCTGCACTAGATTTTAAATGGCTTTGATTTGCAGTTAGTTACCTTTGATGTCAACCTGAGCAGAGTGAAAATGGACACTCGCCAGATAAATGGCAATCTTCACCTGAACAGACCGACTGCTCCTGCTTTGTTCGCATCTGCTTTGCATCACCGTCCTTTTAATTAAAGTCACAGGATTGAACCATTTAGACTTAATGGTCAAAATGAGCAGGTGTTGCTGTTGAAGGACAGACATCATTGCCCTCGATGCTGCCATTTCTACATTTTTTTCTTTAGCTCATTTACTTCAAATCGCAATTTCAGTGTGAAGCCAACGACCCGTGTTCGACTTCGCAGCAGCGAGTGAACATGCCACTTTAAAAACATGATGTGAAATACCAAGAGGTGACTTAGACTCCACAATGTATTAAAGTAGTAGTAAACTGATGCAATCGTGATCAGTCAATGAGCAAACGGATGCATAACACTGTCATCACACAAGTGTGGTATGGATGTGCAAACACAAATTAAAAACTATAATTAAATGTTTAATTATTTTCTTCCACTATCTGTCCCACTACGCTTCTGCTTCCATAACTCTGTCCCTTTGTTCCTCACATGCTTCAGGCTCACAGGTAGCTTAAGCTGGCCAGTGTTCACCAGGCTGTCCTGGAGGGATAGGGACAGAAAGGCAAAAAGGACAAATTCACATCTCACGTCTGCATTCGGCGAAGAGCAACACCCCCCCCACTAAGCTAAGATTTTTACAGAGCTAATTATAGCCCCGGCAACCGTGGGATTCGTCCTCAATTTTAACTCCTGAATGTAGGTTGAGGTTAATGGATTGAATCCAAGTTAACAGCTGGGAAATAAATGAGATGAGGGAGAGACGGGATTGGAGCGTTGTCGATATCATCTGGTTACAAGAGCCATTGTGATGCTAAACTTTAACCAAATGTACGGAGGGATCTTGACTAACCAATGAATAAGATTTCATTAATTTGAGAGGAAAGTCTTAAATCCTTTTGGCTCAATGAGATGGTTTTATCTCCATAACTCACTTCATCCCAGCGTAGGGATGAACGATCCACTTCTAAACCCGCACATGAAGTGCAGTGATTAAAATACACCAAACGTCCTTCACACCGCCTCTTTAGTTTACGGGATGAATATGGATGCAACATTGTTAAAGATCCATACTGAGGCATTGCCCCCCCACCTCGGCTTGCCTAAAAATAGCTCTGAGTGAAGTTTGTCACAAATCAGAAGTGCAATGTTTGCAGGTGCTGGAATTCAGAGAGGAGAGAGAGAGAGAGAGAGAGAGAGAGAGAGACGACGAAGAAGAAGAGGGTGGGGAGCCTTAAATTGTGTTTTTCAGCATAAACTGTCTGTCAAGGTCAGGAGCGGAGGTGCAGTGTGTCTGAATATGTGCTGAACGACAAAGAAAATGCGTCGACAGAAATATTACCCTGTAGTATCTGCAATAGGCAGTTCTAGATAGTGCTTATAGCTGTAGAACATGAGTTTGTTTCAACATGACTGCAGGAAATTGCTCTTTCCAAGTGTGTTATCACATGAGGTGTTTTCTTGAAGGTGACACAATTTGTGAGTACAAGAACTCACAGGATGTTTGAGGGTAACTTGTATATAAACCATTTAGTATTTGAACTTTCTAAGAGTAAGGAAGGAGCAGTTCCTCACAGCATTCTCTCATTCGTAGGCATTTTTTTAGTTTTTTATCCTGACGCCACTTTTATTGTTTAACATCTGCAGCTTGTGGCTTTTTCCCTTTTCTAGCGATTGCACAAGTGCTGATATGTTGACAAGCTTTAGTAAAACTGCATTAAGACTACTAGGCTGTTACTTTGAAACTGCTGTCGGGTCTGGAACTGTGTCAGGTTTGTGAGGTCGTAGAGCTTTTGCAATGTGTGTCGGAAATTTCCAAAGTTGATTCATCCACGTGGTTTGTTTGAGAGTAAACCAGGATCCACAGCATCAGAACAATCTGAGCACCATGCATTCTAAATCCTCAAACTGCCCGAGGTTCCCTCCACCTCTCCCTGCTCCCTCTACTTTGGCCCATGCCACTCACTTGGTCTTTTTGCGGATCTCTTCCACCAGCTGCTTGATGTGATCTTCCATGAACTCAATTTTTTCCTGCTTGCGAGCCAGTGATTTCTGCAGGCGGACAATGCGCTCCACAAGCACGGCCTTGTCCACCTCTGGAAAGCTGTCCACGACCACAACTGAAGGACCCGACTGGCTCTCTGGCGACCGCTCTTCAACACCACCGCTCCCACCGTGACGTGCGTTCAAAGAGCCTGGGGAACGGAGGGGATGGCCACAGGAGTTCAAAACTTTTTAGGTTATATGATGACTCGCTGTAAAGTATGTGAATTTTCCATAAACTAAAGAAGAAATATAAATATTACCATTTCCCTTTGTTATCATGAATTATGTAAATAAAAAATACCTTCTTTAGAGGGTGATTCATCCCACCACCACTATTGAAAAACAAAGCCTTAAATGGTAATACTACTGTCTGTGTTAAATACTAACCAAATCCAGGAGCAGTACCTGAGGAACTAGAGCGACTGCCCATACTGCCGGCATCCCTGTCGCAGCCTCCGTTCTCTACCTGCTCCATTCTCTTACGGGCTGTAGAAGAAAAGAGGGGAAACTGTCAAAAAGAGACACTAATACCAATACATCTGTGATATATATATATATATATACACAATTAGAAATTGACTATTGAATATAAAAAAAATTATCTGCTGAATTCAACAAGTTAAGTTGAGTTGAGTTTCTTTGGTACCATCTTCTTAGAATAAGTCTTAAGCTAAATCTTTTGCTGATTAATGACCTAAACTATAAATTGATTATGGGAGCAGAAACATTTTACATTGTACCTTTTACCTAGTTTCAACACGAGCTGCGACTGACAGCCGGGACCCACTGGGGATTCTGACTTTGAAAATGTTCCACGGTCGAGCAAAAATTAACTGCGTATGACATTTTTTCGAACAAATTACTGTCGGGAGACGCAGTGAAATTCGCAGCTAAGCATCACTGCTTGAGTTTGAAGGTGTCTACCTGAGTAAATGTGACGCAGGTTGATTTTGAAGGAGAGTGCCTGCTCAGCAAACCTTTCATGCATTTAAAAAAAGGCTTGAAAATGACTGTACTGTAGTCATGAAGTGTAATTGCAACACTGATGATTGACAACAGGATCCTCTAAGGAAAATGTTCATTGCTCATTCCAGGTAAAGCGGAAAATCTTGTGCATACGAAATAATGATGCTTTAAAGTTACTGCGTGTGCCCAGAGAGCAAAGAAGAGGAAGGTGGCTCAAAGGATAATCCTGACAGGGGAATATTAGCTTTCTATCTGTACATTCCCATCTCCCTTGTTTCTTAATCACATTACACTTTCTCCTCTTAATCTGCATGTGACCTGACTTTGAATCCCCAAGTCTCTCAGCCAAGCTGTTCCATACTCAAGATATACGTCAGAGTAAAGTGAAAGTAGATGGGCAAAGGGAAATCCATGTCTCTCTTTATAGCATAGATTGATGTATGCATAGATACACGGATGATGTGAACACAATTACTACTTTGTCATAGCTGCGGTTTAATGGTAATGACAACCCTGTTTCATACATAACTCTGCCTCTGGGTTTGGTCTTTTCTGTGAAACGTGTTTGACACGTATGACTCTGACGGCTTCCTGACCTTGTGTTAGTTGTTTTGTCAGGTCCTTTATGTTGGCAGCTTGTTTCCTTTTCTGTGTCACCAGCTCGTCTCTCAGCTCATCGACTCTGGTTTTTAGCCGGGACACCTCGGTCTGCAGCGCTGTCCGCTCCTCCTGCAGGCCCTGCACCTCCTGCTGCCGCAGCGACTCCTCCTGTTTCAGCTGCCGCGACTGCACGACAAATACAGAAACGAGATTTAAGTGAAGAAATTACAGCATTCATTATTTTCAGCTCTTCTCCCGAGTGCCAAGCCAGGAAATATCACTATTCATGGACTCTGTGCGCTCTAGGACAGACAACTCATATTTTTTTAATGAGACCACTGTAACTTAGTGGCAGTTTTCAATAAGGTATTCTTGCAGTAATAGTTTGGTGAACTGTATTGTTCTGTTAATCAGCTGAGCTTCATTCATACATCAATTCTACATCTATCCATCCCCCTGTGCACTCAGAGTTCCCCGACCTTGTCATCGAGCAGCCTCCTGGTCTCCTCCAGCTGTGCTTTGAGCTCTGTGAAGCTGCTGGTGAGCTGGTCCAGCTGACACTGCAGTGCGTTGCTCTCTGACTGGAGCTGGGCGTTCTTGCTGCTCAGTTTCTCGGTGAAGCCCAGTAACTCCGCCTCGCGCTCCCTGCTGCCTTGCACATCGCGCTGAAGGTCAGTCATCTGGCTGGTGAGGCTTTCCACTTCATCACGCAGAGACGTGATCTCCTGTTTGTCTCTGTGTGACCCCAAACCCAAAATAAATTTACCAGATGTTAAGAAGGTCACATTAAATGGACATTAACAACACATTTCCCTGTAAGTGCCATGCATTTACTGGGAATTATACATGAGAGTTAGATGACGAACAGCAAGTTAAAGAAATACTCGAAACATGAGCTCATGCTTGTTATCCTTTTAATTATGTGTAAATAATACATAATTTTTATTGCATCTGGATTTATTAAGATCACTGAAGTGGATAAAAAGAACGAGCCACAGTCACTGGTACTGAAGTTGTCGACGGACCAAAGAAGTTTTGCAACCAAGTTATTTTCTTTTCTTGCCAACAACAAAAATTGTTGGTGCTTGTGGTGGAAAAAATAATCCCTGCTGGTCAGAAGTACAGCCAAAAAAAAGTAGAGAAGCTTTTGCACGAATCAATTTGGGTCGGTGCCGCCTACTTATGGCACACTGGCACACACAGAGAGCAGCATTTCAATAAGTGGAAAGGTTTCTCCATCAAGTCACATGCTCATGGACAGCACAGCCACAAACCCACAGAGACCCCGAGTCCCTGACTGTCCTGTGAGCTAAATCCAACTCTGGCCTATCTTTGAAAAGGGACAAGAACTATATAACAACCTGCAGCGTTCTGTCATAACCAGAAATGACTGAATGTTGATATTCAAGTCAAGGATTGAAACATGCCAGGGAGTTAACATACGTCTGTATAACCATATGAAAAATGAGGAATGATCTTGTCAAGACTTAAATGCTGAAAATGTTGTTTTACTGCCTGTGCAAGTTTTGCAGTTCAGCCACAGGATCCCACTGTGTGTATTTTCACATTAATTTATTGCTGATGTGAGAAGCTATTTTTGTCCTTAGAAAGGACCATGTTCAATTCCTCTCGTCTGTCCTAAAATGGACTGACGCTACTGGGACTAATTAAGAAAAGGTATTAATTAAGGTGCTCTGTTACCAACACAACACTAAGCAAGTGCAGTGTTCTCATTTGTTATAGCTTGACTGTCACATTTCTGTATTGTCAACTTGTAGTCCTGGTGCTCGAGCCCGCAGCTCTATAAACTAGGATTTCATCGCTGTGGAAACCACGTGATGTGGAGATTCATCACTGGAGCATAATTAATAATGGAGACGTTAAACAAACATCTCATGGGCATCTGGTTATCAGATTACAGTGTGTGAGTTTTATTCATACTTCATGCTTAGATTCACAGCAAGCTAAAGCTGTACTCAGCCAATGTAGCACACTTGCTTTGAGGGAAATTAGTGTGTCACTTGTTGCCGCAGAAAATAAAGCATAAAATCAGTTTCCTCTAGTGTAGTATATATGTTGTTCTACGCCTGGAAAAGTTGAAAAGCCATAATCTGCAGTAAAGGGACAGAAAATACTACTCTACTTATCAGGGGACCTTAAAGAGATATTTAGATTTACCTCGGATGCTGTTTATGCAGAACTGTCCTGTGGTGTCTATTGATTTTGCTCATCAGTGTGTACTATTTAATTTATTGCTGTGTGTGTGTGTGTGTATGCTTCAGCTTCTACAAGATCAGTGTGAGAGTGTGTGTACCGTTGTTGCTGGTCCTGGAGAGCAGCGATCTCATCCATCTTCTCTTTCTGGCGGCCGAGCTCCGCTTTCTGCCGGTTGATGATCTCCCTGTACTTGCTCAGCTCGTCTTCCCAGCGCGGACGCTCGTCCTCTAAACACTTTAACTGCACAACGACACCCACATATTGAGCTGAAGATGTGTTGATATTATACACACACACGCACACGCACACACACGCACACTCTTATCTGTGAGACAAACCTTGGTGCGTAAAGTCGTGAGCTCATCCATGCCCTCTTTGTAACTCCTCTTCAGGTCATCCAGCTCTTTGGCCTTCACTCTGTGTACCTGCAGAATGCATCACGTTATATGTTAGATACATATCCACAATTATACATATGAGAGTCTGCATAAAAATCTGTTTAGGTCACTAAACCTCTAAATCCATTTTTAAAAAGGACACATAATACTGAAAAGGTTTCTTCTCTGGAAATTCCAAATGATGACAAAGGTTTAATCCAGGTCAGTGGTTTTGCACATCAACTTAAACCTCCATCACACTTAATGGGACAAATTACTTTCTGAAAATGTTACAGTAGCATCGTTTTACTGTAGATGCATTTCCTGGCAATCCAGCTGTTGAATTCATTAAAGTTATTTTGCTTACGCACTCATTTAGCATGTGAAAGCAAAGTTGAATAATGTTTCATGTCATGTTTTTAAACGAAGCTGTTAACTGGTACGGGGGCTAGTCAACTTTTCCAAGAAGCCATTAGCAGCCTGCCGTATCCACGACAACATATAATGAAATAGAAGATGCCTGCAAATTCATCATCCAGTTCCTCGATTCATCCCTTCCCGTCGCATATTAATGTTGACTACCCCGACAGTAATGGAAACTCACTGTGCATTATTTATGACTGAGCTGCATCATCACTTGAGCACAACACACACACTAAAGTAAACAAGGACCAGTTAATTCATCAGTATGAGTAACGTGCCAGAAAGTGTGTTGCCACTGGAAATATCTCAAATAATAATATAACAATAGACCAATAAACCAATAAACCTAACCCCAATCAAAGCAGGAGTACTTAAGAGAAAACCCTCACAGATGAGGGGAGAACATGCAAAGTTCACATAGAACCGCCCCAGCCCAACGAGGATTCGAACCAAGAACCTTGCACGGTGTCGCTAAGAACTTCAATTCGGATCAAGACATTTTAAGGATTTGTAAGCTCCCTTTGGAAATCAGACTGTGGAAAGATGGCGACAAAAGCCTGGTGTCTTCTGGGTGGTTGTTAAAATACACGGCATCGTATTGATTATTTCTAGGCCACTTATTTTTAAAAGTGCGTTGTCCCCTCAGAACGGGACAGAAAAACAGGTCATTGTGTTTGGAGTGAGTCCATGTGTGTGTCCGTGTGCACGAGTGTGTGCCTGCAGAGCCAGTTCCTTACTCATTACTAGTTCAGGCAATTACACCTCTCGCACTGATGGAAACAGCTGAAAATACACTATTTTACTAGAAGACCTGGCATCAACACCACAAATAAAAATCGGAATAATGTAGCATAAATACTAATGTGGTGTTTGAATGAATGTGTGTACGCGAGTGAGAAAGTGTTTGTTTGTGTGCACAGTGGTTGTCACCTCTAATTGGTCTGTTTGTTCCTGCCTGTGTTTCTCCAGCTCTCCCTTGGTCGCTCTCAGTTTAGCATCCAGTTCGTTGGACTTGAGCTCCTCCGATTCCTGGGAAACAGAAAAAACAGTAAGAAAAATTAAAATGGAGAGAATGCATTGAGTGAAACAACAGCAGAAGAGATGTTGACAGCTGAGAAGATACGACTCAGGGAAGAGTAAGCAATTAATTATAATGAGAAACAGTGTCATAATTGGCTGGTTTCAGTTATATTCAACTTTTTCCTGGTTTAATTAGCTACATTAAATTACAGCATACCTTCCTTTTAAATATGCAGATAATCAAATAATGTATTACGAAAATTCTCTCATACAATTGTTTTTTCGGGAGCTTCAAGTCCTGTTTATTGATGTGATGTTCACTTATATGATGTTTTGTACATGCATCCCAACCCCAGAGAGAAAAGTTAGGCAGCTCTTTACTACCATCATAAGGTACAAATGAAAACTGCCATTCTCCTGAAACAGAATCAGGCCTGTGCAAAGTTCTGATTTGCACATTTAATAAAAAATCTGTTCAAATTCCTACTTAAAAATCCAGTTCCTGTATGTGAAAGCAGATACAGCTGAATATTTCCCCAACACGTGTAACTGATACACGTTCAATTAACTCATTTCTCTCATCAATTGTTTGATCCTTTGGAAGTAGGATCATTGATTGCAGGCCTGTTTTTATATGAGTATACAAATGCATCCATTTTGCCCACATCCCTTCAATAGACATAAAAACCCTGACTTGCAGTTTGATCCTGGGGGCACAGATCTCCTTTTTTGTTTGCCTTGCTCCTTCCCCAGAAGCAAACCTAATACTTCTGTGTCACATATCACACACCTGGTAGGTTCGGATCATGTCCTGGCAGTTCTTGCGGATCTGTTCGGTCTCCTCTTTGGCCTGGGCCAATTTTGACGTGGTCTCTCTTAGTTTGTCTTTCGTTTCCTGCACATAGGTGGACACAAGCATGCTTTCGTATTTAGAACGCTCACTTCAATACAAAGCCTGTGCTTGTGAAGGTTAGTGTTCTTCTCGAACAGATGTATACACACATGTACAGACAGAATGATTTATACACACATCCACCATCCAAACAACCACGAAGAGAAACATTAGCAGATCAGCTCCAGCGGCCTTGAGCATCTACTCGGTTTTTGCCTTTTTCCCTCTGTTTATAGTTGTGTATTCGCTTTGGGCCGGTTAAAAATAAAACCATTATGCTGTAATAGACATTTTCAAAAATAGCTCCAGTGTAAATGATGATTTTCTTGCAGGGTCATTACTGGACCGTTTTCACCTCATTTCATTTCACTCCTGAATAATAAAAAACAAACATCTAATCATGTATTTTTATGGGGCGGCTGCAGATAATATGACTGAAGGGGGATGTCATTTGTATCGTGGAAACGTTTGGCAGTTACGTGTTCGACAAACAATAGGCTCTGTAAATGAAGAAAAAAAGACACGAAGCAGGAAATTTACTGTGTCGTTACAAACGGAAATGTTGTGTGTGTGCACTGTAAACTAGAGCTGCAGCGACTTTATGAAGCCAAACATCCTATCAGCTATGTAAATGTGCATTTGATTAAAATTTGAATGCAGCATGTCCACGTGTTCAATCGCAAGTAAATACAGTGCTCTCTTCTCAAAATAAGTTAAAACCTGACATTGTTCTGTTACCTTGTGTGCATCCGCCTCACTCTTTAATTTGTTCTGGGCCCATTTGACCTTGATTAGATGGGAGTTGATCTCCTCCTTCAACTTTTCCACCTCTCGAGTCATCCTGCTGACCTCTCCTTCCTGAAAAGACAGAGACAGATGGGTGAAGCAGGTACAATGGAGGAGAGCCAACAGCTTTTTGGCTTCACACAACAGTGAGACGCCCCAAGAAGGTCATACAAAGTACTGCCGAACGTAAAACTGATTTACAGCAAGTACGAACTTTAAATATTAAGTACAAACTAATAAATGGGACAGGTTAATATATTT
The DNA here is from genome assembly GCF_009819705.1 of Hippoglossus hippoglossus. NCBI lineage: Eukaryota > Metazoa > Chordata > Actinopteri > Pleuronectiformes > Pleuronectidae > Hippoglossus > Hippoglossus hippoglossus. The sequence continues at coordinate 6,574,086 of NC_047169.1, read as the reverse complement.
ATAATATTTCCTTATGCTAAGTTTGTACTCTGTAGAAATGTTTGGTTTTTGTCAGATGTTGTCTTTCAAGCTAAATGCACATACAACCTGTAAGCAGAGCGGTTATTGAGTCTTTATGCCCTTATTGTAAGCAGTTTTTCAAAATCACTCTCGACACAGAACTTACCTTTGCATCATACAGCTGCTGCAGCCGGCCTTTGTCCTGAGCCAGCTGGTTTCCCCGGAGCGCCTGGCGGTCCACCTCCTTGGTGGCCTCCCTCAGCCTCTTCTCCAAACCCTCCTTATCCCGTCTCAGGTCCAGGGCCTCTTTCTCCCCCCGCACATATTTCATCACCATGGTCTCCTTCTCTTGACGTGCCTCATCGCATTTCCTGTTCGTCTGAGACAGTTGTTTAGATGATGATTTAGAGTTAATGACATTTCCCACAATTCGGTCACTGAGCTGCTTATACTGAACAAAGTGATTTCCCCTCAGGAATCCCTAAAAGGAGATGGCTGGGGGAGAACATTTAAGGTCTCCTCTACTTAGCATGTTGACAAATTCAACCTGGACTGGTGCAAGTGATAAAACAAGCACACATGGACTGCATTTCAATGTGGATGGAAGACTAAACTGCTGACTTTTTCCAAACAAGGTTGATTTGCCTTTACATGGCAGCAATATTACAATTTCAATTCTCTGGTGCCTTATTTCACTGCGAGTGAAATATAATAGTTTTTCAGCCAGACTTTCTCAATCCCATGTTTTGCAGTTTTTCATGTTAACTACAGCTGTGAGAAACAGAAGCTGTCATCATCAATTAATCTGCTAATTATTTTCTTAATTAATAAATTATTTTTAATGCGTAAAATGGCCTAAATTATGAGTACAAGATGACATATTGTTAAAATACATAGCACGGCCAAAAGACAAGATATTGACACAATTAAACACACAAATTACGTAGAAAGGTATTGGGTGCTTATTTTCACAATAAAATGCTGCCAATCAATGTATAATGATGCCATTGATAATTTCTGCATTTTAAGACTAAGCGCCACACTGGTGCACCTGCTGAATGGGGCCCTTTACTCTAAGTCTGGTGGTTCATTCATTGGTTTCCCTATTCGTCTCACACCTGTGTGTTCATTCCTCATCCCATCGAGATGCACATGTACCTGATTTTCTCACTTTGTCAAGATATGACAGGAGAGAACAGTTTTATGTTCCTGTGCTCAACCTTTTCCAACAGCTCGCTCTTACAAGGAAGGAAAAACTGTACAAATGCTTAAAACATAATCTGGTGTGTGCGTTTTGGTTTTTAAGAACATAGATGTAGCACATGATGTGTATTTTAAATAAAACCAATAGATCAAAAAGAAAGAAGGAAGCGTCGATTAAATGACATAACCAAACGTTTCAAACCACTGGGGCGACAGCTGATTAGGACTGGGTCAGCGTCTTATTACAAGGGAGGACTGATAAATGGGTCGGTCAAGAAAGGGACGACCGAGTGCAGAATCTACCTCATACTGTTCACTGAACGGTGAAATTAAAAATTGTGAAGTGTGACAAAACTGTCAAGAGTAAAATACTGTACGTGGCTTAAAGCAGGTGGGTAAAATACAGGAGGAAAAATGTGCTCTCCTGCACTATTCGCTTAACAAGTGATTAAATCTGCAATAACACGAGTTTGGTGTGCAGGGACCTTGACTGTTCAGCTGCTGGCTTTGTAAAAACATATTTTTTATTTTATATATTTGAGCTTTTTCAGAGTAAGCAATCATTTTTATCTGAAGATGAATACCACATTTCGTGATGTGAGGTGGTGCGAGTTACTCTCTGGCAGAGTTGTATTGATGGATATGCATTAACTCAGTTTATTGTTTGCGAACCGACAGATGCTGCAAACAGATAATACTCGGCCAACGGTTTATCAAGAGATTAAAACAGCAAATGGAGCCTGTTAAAAAAACATTTACTACAACACAGCACACAAGAAGATGACTTACTGTTTGTCTCAGCCCTCTCATATTGATAAAGTACTTTCTTGTATATGCACATTATATACACATGTATTGATGTTTCATGAGCTGTGGATGATGACGAGTGCAAAGTGCTGCATTGTGGTTTGAAATATGTCTGCAATGGTTTTCATCAGCTCTGATCGGCAGGGATGAAAACATGACACCTAGGTGAATGTTCCAATTTCTAAATATAAATAGCCATGAACATTTGCATACTCGTTATTTTTTACATCTCGGAAACAACATAAAAGCTTTATTTTTCTTCGTATCATTCAAGATACAACACAGGCAAGACGGCAGAGGTGAGAGAGCTTCTCAGTTTCATTTGCTTTTGTGACATCGAACATGACTCACTCGGGGGGGGGGATAAAAGAAGGCAAACTCCTCTAATGGGAATGGGGAAAGAGTGAAGCGCCTTATTTAATGGGTTCACCCACAATTAAACCTGCTATTGTCGTAGGCTTAAATGGGACAAGACCAGACACGCCAATAAATGCCAGACTGGGGCAAAACTATGTTGCATGACCAGCTTATCAGAGAGTCACAAAGTATTTAGGTCCCAGTTGTACCTGTTCTAGTCGGTAGGCCATCTCCTTCTGCATCTGCTGGAGGGCAGCCTTAGCAGCCTGGTCCTGGTGAATGAGTTTCTCCCGTGACTCCTTCAGTTCTCTGAGTAGCTCCTCCACCCTGCCTTCCAACTGCAGAAACAGGGAGTAGACCGTGTAAACAACGTGTTGGGCAACATGTAAGCCTGGGACACACCTGGGATAACTTGCTACATAGGATGACACCTGACAGAACATGCTGGAGGCTAAATGAATTGAGACAGAAATACATGTGATGAAGATCTTTTACCTTTTTTTCCTAAAATATGATCAGTGTTGATCTGATTGTTTTGTGTTACATTACAATGTTTCTTGGTCTAACACATTTAATATATAAAGCCCACATCTAGTCCTAGAAAATAAATGGAATGAATCCAAGCATACATAGAGCATATGTAATGGAAATTCCTCCAACGACCTTTTGCTTGCACAATGCTTAAACAAATGCCGTTACCAAGAAAGCAAGAATCAATTATCGTTCCTTCTATAGCAACAGCGTTGCTAGACCAGCCCCAATGAATAGAGCAGCACTTGAGTGAGAGTTACATGGGGAGCTTTTCTAATTCAAGGGTATGAGACACTTACAGAAAAAAGACATAAGGTGTTTAAAAATACAGAATTCTTGTATTGGGATTTTGGAGAGCTATTAAAATCAAAGCAAAGGTAAAACACAGATTTCCCGCAAATGAATACAGCCTTCGATGCCTGTGTTGTCTGTTGAATGCTCGTAATCAGGACTCAATGTCCTTTTCTACTCTCCGTACAGATTGCTTTGTTTGACTTCCTTAATTACCAGCCACACAGAGCTAGACTGCAGCTGATTGAATTGGAGCGTAGCTGTGTTTGGTGCTGCTACACATCCGTTATCCTCTGGTTTTGTCCTTCAATTGAACAATAGTCAGCGTTGGCTCCAGTCCAGCCTTTCTCTTGAAAGTATATCCATATAAAAAGGGGATCATTTAAGCATTTGACAAACAGAATAGTCTTTTTTTTATCTAATTAGAAAATGTATGTTGTGTGATCTGTTTCTTGGATGATGAAATAGTTTATTAAACACATGATTTTTTTTAAAAAGCTAATTACAAAGTCACTGATCTGCTGTTAAACCCATAATCTAATTAGCAATCTGCATTTGAATGAATGAGGTTGCTGTAAACTGCTTTTATACATATCTTCCTTCATCCCATAATAGCAGCCCCTGACATTAAGTACACTGACAAGATTTAAGGCATTTTCAGAAGTAAAAATCTGGTACAGACAGGAAGTCGAGACAAAACACAGCATTGGAGCACTTCCTTGCTGATGAAAACCAAAGCAAAAGGAATTTCCATTGTTTTGATAAAATCTTTTAACAATAACAACAAAGCCCATTTGGACCAGAGGACACACACATAACATGAGCAGACAGCAGAGCATGAAACCAACCTTTTTAATGGTGGCCATGTGTTGCTTTTCTGTCTCCGCCCTCTTTTTCAGCTCTTCCTTCATGTTGTCCTTCTCTGAACAGATACCCAGGATCAGCTCTTGATGTCTTTTGTTGTCCTCAAGCAGCCTATACACACAAACGAACCACACACATACAAATAAGCACACAATACCAATTCAGGTCAAGTCCACACAAAGCACTGAAGAATTTAGACTCTTGTTAATTAGGGCAGAAGCCGGAGCAGGATAGGAAAAGTATGTGGGTTATTCTGTGTCATTTATACAAAGTCCAGTATCATTACTATAAAACATGCACACTGTTAAGACTGTAAATTACAATTATTTGTGTGCGTCAGCTTCATAAAGACACTTTTAATATGTGTATTGTTGAACTAAAAGGCAAAAGAATTAGTAAATAGGTTAATCTCTTGTTAATCTGACCCATTTTGATGTAATGTGTAAAATTATGTGGTGATGGCGTATCAATTAAAACTTAGAAAATAGCACATTACCTCTTAATAGCTTTCTCCTGTTGTGCATACTTGTACTGGATACACTTCTCAAAGACCATCATGCAGTCCTCCTGGTCTGTGGGGAGCCCATTGACAGGTGAGCTCCCTTTTCTCTCGCTTCTACCCTCAGGCAGCTGACAATCCAAAAGCTCTGACTCCAGCTCATCCAGCAGTGACTCCTGTGACAGCGAACGCTGGATTTGGGAAATAAGCTTCCGGCTGCAATCGGTGTCATACGGGCTCGGCGAGGAATGTGAGGGGGCTGAGGTGTTGGCACTGGTTTGCGGACTGGAAGCAAGTGAGGAGCTGACAGTATCTGAACTGGGGGTTGAGGGGCCATTTGAGATCCCAGATGTGGTAGCGGAGTCAGTAGGGGAGCTTTCGGAAGTGCTTTGGACAGAAGAGGGTGATAGACTCTCGGCTGAACCATCATCAGCATCAGCAGGCAATGGCTCAGTGGAGCAATTTGTAACCACGACTGATGGCTGCGCATTGCAGTTTTGAGTTGTGGCTTGAGGGACGTCATCTTCATCAAAAGTCAATAAGGTTTCTGTTGTGCCTTCAAGAACAGCGGGAGAGTTTTCTACCACATTGTCTAAAGAGGTGTCGAGGGCAACCAACGCTCCACCAGCCTCATCTGAAAATAAAGATATCCCTTCTTCCATAGAAACTGTACTGTTATGACAGCCAGTGTCAGCATACGTCTCACTCCCCTCCAATTGTTCCTGACTGCATGGTAGAGCTTCCGCCTCTGTCTTTGTGTCAGTCTCATCATATGTAGTGCTCTTTATTAATTCCCTTTCAGTCTGTGCTTTGTCTTCTGCCTGACCGTACATTTCTGAATCATCTGCACCATTGTGATTTATTTGTTCCTCATTATCTACGCTGGTTGTGCCGTTGTTGAGCTGATCCACAGGGGGAGATCCCTCAGACACAGATTCGGCCTCTAATCCTTCCATGATGTGAGCATCTGAAGCAGGACCAGGCTGTTCCATGGTCCCTCCTTAGGTTAAATCTGTCAGAGAGGAGGAAGGGAGAGAACGAGAGCTGAGTGAAAGCAAAGACCGATGAGCTGTTTGGGTTTTCATAGACTACGGCAACTGTTTCCCTGTGAACAACCAATAGAGCAGGTTTGTGCTATCTGCATATTGTGTCTTCCTGGTCAAAGGGTACAGTCATGGCCTTGCGTTGAGCCAGGAAGAACTATGACGCTGCTGGCTATAAACTACATATTTCCTCATGTTGGTTCTCTGGTGATTTGCAAGTTTATCTGTAACTGCAAGACACATAACTCGAAGGCATACCGAGCGGACGAAGGCAAACTCACACACACTGGGAGGTGTGTACCTGTCAATACCTGACGTAGTTACCCTCGTAGGCGTGTGGTGCAGAATGTCCCACAGCTAAGATAGGTATTCATGATTATTACACAGTCAAAATGTCACATCCAGGTAGACTTTGGACTATATTACTATAGAAATAGAGGTAATCTAAACCAAGTTGAAAAATCTGAATTCTTACAAAGGTTATTTAGATAAAAATTCAGTTCACTTTATTTTAGAGATGCAGATAAAATGTATTCTGCTCAAACTATGGAATAAAATGATCAAGAAAGAAGCTCTGTCTCCAGCCCTGCTTTGGATCATTTACACATTATTCCCCTGGCTCTGTCAGCATTTACTTGAGGTATTAATTGCTGAGATGACTGAAAATAGCTGCAAGCCATAAAAAACTTACACACACCTTTCTGCATTACTGTCCCGACAGCTGGTCTGTGGCGGCCGAGGCCCCTTCCTATGTTTCCTGATCCAAAAATCCTCCTTTTGGATCCAACCCCTTTTCTCATTCAATCCCAGCTGTAACCTTCCCCTCAAATGCAGATCGACATTTCAAACCTTAAAACAACACCTGGGAACCTCCTGCTTTCTTCTCGTTTCACTTGTGACAATGAGACAAAGCGAAAAACAGCAACATAATCCAGCTTTTCTCGCTGAGCAGTGGAAACAGTTACAACGCGTGTAATAGCAATGATGCCCTTGCGACAGGTGTCATAGCACAACACTGACCCGGCTCGTCACCGTAATAACACCAAACACATTTATTACAACACAGCCTTAATGGACGATGTGTAAAGGATGTGTGATCGTCCCAGTTGTATTCAATGCTGCTTTATTAGCCCTTAGTTTCATTTAGATTAATGCAATGCCGACTTTAGCTCGCTAGCTGCTCGGTTAGCCGTCAGGCAAACGCTTAATTCAGTGTAAAACGTAGCACATGGTTTAGATTAAAAAACGCAGCGAGCTAACAACGGACGGATCAAATGTCTTGGCAGATAAACCGCAGGCTGACATGTTGAATGGAGCCGCCGCTGCCCCCTCGCTGGTCAAGCTAACGTCGGCGAGAGAGAGAGGCGTTAGCTAGCTGCAAGTACACCGAGGCTAGCGCGGCTAACGCTAGCATCTAACGCAGAAAAAAACAAAACAACAACCCAGAGGCGCCGCTGAGTGAAGGACGGAAGTGTGTCCACTCACCGAGGGAGGAAGAGCCATGGTGCGGGTGAATGCGAGGTGACGATCGGAGTGAAGGCGAAGTTCAGGCGCGCCGTGTCTCCAGCTGACGGCCACAACAAGTCACTGCGATATGACACATCAACAAATATGGCCGCCGAGGGAAAAAACGACGAGGGCAACACGAGCCAATGAGAGGGCCGGGGTGAGGAATGACGTCATCGGAAAGTCGACAGGAACACCGCCCCCCCCACACACCTTTGTCGTTTATTAAATACACACGCGCGCGCGCACACACACACGCACACACACAGTGAATAGCAAATACTGTCAATTGTTTATAGTTATGCAGCACTAAATAAATCCTACTTTACTTAATTGTTGCAGCTGTGTTTAACTGTACTCTCTATATACTGTATATAAATACATATATACATATATATATAAATACATATATAAGGCAACAGAATATTATAGTCTTGAATTTAAATGAATGATTAGTTTTATTGTGTGCCATTATATCATGAATTGTTCAATGTTTGTCATTAACAGCAATGCCTGAATTTATTTATAGCTGACAATTGTTTTAAACAGTTATTGGTTTATTTTCCACATTTATTGTTTGCGTCTTGCTGAAATAAGATAAGATAAGATAAGCGAATCCTTTATTAGTCCCATAATGGGGAAGTTTGCAATATTACAGCAACAAGAGTCAAAAATAGGCATCAGTAGGTAATCATAAGTAACATGCAATACTTAAATGTAAGTATAATAATACTTAAGTGTAAGGAAATAGAAAAAGTATAGAAAAATATGGAATAAAGACAAATATATACAGTGTAAAAACAAGACAAAGATGTACAGTGTGAGAATATGTTCAGTGAATGGATTGCACATGAACCATTGTATTGCACAGCCACAAATAGATAAAGAAATAAGTGGGGAAGTCTATTGTTTTAAGCGGCCTCAGATATCATGGATCCAGCACCCAAAGCACATATAAACACTTTATTAGTTTATTTATTTATTTATTTATGATAGGACATTTTATTTCCTTCATTACTTTCACTTTATTAATTCCCTTACTGTTTTCTACGGCCTTAATAGTTGTAAATTACTTTATTAATGGAAAAATAAAGATCAAAATAAAATTGAACCACCTTTCATCCCGTCCCGACCTTTCAGCCATTGACGCTACTGCGCATGCGCGCCGCGATTCCCTTCCCTTCCCTGCTCCCTGTCAGCACGTGCGTTCAGGTAAAGTACGAACTGCGCAAAACACACACAAAAAAAATGAAAATCCATATTTATTCTTTATTCTTTATTTGTGTTGTACACGTGTGAATATGTGAAGATAAATTGTTGTTGTGTTGGCTTGCAAAGAGCTAGTTAGCGAGCTAATTTGTCGATAGCTGCACCGTTAACTAGCTAGTGTCGTGTTGTTTAAGTGCAAACTGCGCACTTTGCACACATGTCATATTTTAATCTGTTTATAAACTCTCTGACTTTACATTAGTGGTATTATAACGCTTACAGGTGTCGTCATGAACCGCTCACTTTCTCCAAACATGGTTCAACCCAACCTGCCCCTGAGGAAACCGTCATCCAGCCCGATGGCTGTTTCGGCCCCGGCTCTGAGGCACCTCTCCGGGCCCGGAGCTGCAGCACCCCTCCGCCCCGCTACTGGTGCCACCGGAGACGGTAAATCCCCCAAGTCCTCACCAGAAAACACCCACAGCATCAATGGTTGGACTCATAACCTGCCAGGAACACCTCTGTTTTTATGTCACTTGGATAATTGCATGGAAATATGATCCACATCTAAATATTTCTTGGGTCTTAAGTTTCAACTCATTAACTTTTCCTGTTTTGCAGGTCTTGTTCATCCACTGGTCATCAGGAGTAACTCTGGAGTATGTGTCAAAGCTACACTTCTTCATCTGAAATCTGTTCAGCCTGTTTAATTTAAAGTGTCCCTTCTCAATGCCATTTTCTTCCTTCCTTCACAGGTGTTGGGATCCGAGCCCCCAGCACTGACTGTGTATTTCTGCAACTTCTGTGGGCACCAAGGTAACGGTGCACTATAAATGGGTTTGTTCAGGTCCATTAGCCGCGCACCAGTGCTAAAAGCAGCCAGCGATACCAGTTCAATTCACAGATAAAGACGTTCTCAGTCGGGATTGTTGTTAAGTCTGTTGCTCGGTGTTATTTTTACCACAAATTGTCTTGGCTAAGTGTTTTCAGTGCTGGTGCTTGTGTTTCTGAATGTGAAGAATGAGGAGGTGTCTAGAATCAAGGTGATGCTGTGAGATCACAAACCTCCTTCTATGCCAGAGATGAAAATCAGACTAAATTGAAAATTCAGTATAATTCACATATTTGTTTTTACCAATAGGCATTGGTGCTTCTGTGATTAAGTTGGCAAACAAGCATGTGCTATTAATAAAGTGCTGTTTTTGCCTCACTAAAATGGTTTCCCATTATCCCACAAATTACTTTCTGAAATTCATCAAACAAATTTGAAGCCCATGGAGGACAAATGGTAAAGATGACCCTGACTAACTACTGGGTTTAAGTGATGTAAGTGTGAGAATTGCAGCAATGGGAAGATGTTTTCTAGTTCTTTGGGTGTGTTGATGGAAAAGGGCTAATGGATGATGATAATACAATTAATCATATAATTTATCACACTTGTACAACATCATACAACGTTTCTTTGGTCTTCACTGGTAGGAAACTTTCGGTGCACGCGCTGCAAGAAGACGGCTTACTGCTCTGTGGTGTGTCAGACAGAAGACTGGAAGGTGCACAGGCACACGTGCAAGTCCGTTGATCCAGAACCTGCAAAGTAAGCCGGTTCACCCACTGACTCAGCTGTAACCAGTTTTTAAATACTCCTAACAAGAAGACTGTCAAATACCAAAGATGTTTCAAATTGATATATAATGTCCAGCAAGTAATGCATCTTTTATTCTAAAGAGCAAAACCAAAGGAAATCAGTGCTTCACCTGTGACAGGAGACCCAGCCGGCCAGTTGGAGTTGAAGGTAATTGCACAGCTTTGGTCTTTATCTGCAAGTTCTGCAGTTGCATTATTAGAAATAATTAGTGATCATTTTGTCGTTTTATCTCTGTTTATTACAGCATACTGATGCACCCAGCCTCCAGAGGGTGTATTTAAAAGACTTAAATATGCGCAAATCTGTTATGGGAACAGAAATCAAGGTAAAACACTCCCAGTTTTTTTTCTCAACTGCAGATATTGAATACCAGATGTCAGTATTTGTTTGTTGTAATTGTGTATGGTTTTTAGGCATCTGTTGTCGAGTTCTACAGCCCCGGCAGATTTTACCTTCTTAGCCAAACCCCCGAGTTGCTGGAAGCCCTGAAGGTCATCAGCGTGGAGCTTCAGAAAACGTACAGCTGCCCCTCAGCAACAACATACGTGCCCTGTGATGGGGAGGTTTGCGGAGTGCAGTTCTCCTCGGATCTGGTGAGCAGAGACCTTCTCAATGATTTTAAGAGGCAGAAGATTTGGTACTTGACTGTGTCACTTGTGTTTGCCTAAATTTGTATGTGTAGAACTGGTACCGAGGCCTCATCCAGACTTTGTCACCTGACCAGAAGACGGCTAAAATCCTTTACATCGACTTTGGCAATGAAGAGTGTGTCCCTGTGACCAGGATCAGACCCCTGAGTGCCAACATCCAGCCATTTAGTCCTTGCGTGAGTGCATAGTCACACCACTTAAATCAGTTGTATTTTTAGAAGTGTCCAAAGCTGCAGTTATTGCGATCAAAATATCTTTTTTAGTTCCCCGAATATCATCAATAATCCTCAGACAACCATTAAGTTCATGATGACTCCAACACTAGCATCTGTTATGTCCAGGCAATGGAGTGTCGCATCGCTGGGGTGCTGCCATTGGCTAAAAACTGGTCAAGCGAGTGCTGTGTTGCAGTGAGGCAGCTGCTGGCTGGCAAGACTGTGACTGTGAAGCTGGTGGAAACAGTCGAGAATAGTTGCATCCACGTTGTGGACATCCTGCTTTCAATGGGTAGGTTTTAGAAAGGCTGGAATAAATGATGATTAAAAGTCTGTCTTCAAAGTCAGTAACCCTGTTCGTGTTTCTTGTAGGAAATACATTGAGGATGTTCCTCCTTGAATATGGTTATGCAGCAGAGGAACCGATCAATGCAGCACCGACTCAGCAGGAAATAAGTAAGATGGCTTAATCTTTACTCAGCCACTCGGTCTCGCATCATGCTACATACCATTAGGAACATAACTGGGGATAATGGCAGTTTGCTGTAATATTCACTGTTTGTCACTTTGTCCAAAAATTCAGTTTGAATGAATTTGACATGGCACGCAGTTTGTTCAAATATATGACATTGCTCGCAAGTCTCCTCCCATTTTTGTAGCAAAACAATGCAACTTTACTGGCTTACTTTACTGTTAGGTCAAGAGCGCATGCAATAGGTCAGGCTGACAGTGAGCGCCCTCTGCTGGATCACGAGGCAAACTGATTCAGACAGTCTGATGCGCTTCTCACTGTACATTTTCAATTTGAACAGGTCATTGCAGTTCGAATGTGAACTTTTCCTCCTGCCTTCAAATAAATGTTCAAATTATGAATAAAAAGTCCTCAAGGTCATCACATTATTACTGAAGATATGAACAGATGTTTTGCTGCTGGCAAAATGTCATAGATCTGTTCATCTAACTTTGTTCTGTACTTTTCAAAAGTCTAAAAATTTAGAGCAGTGCAAGTTATTATCTTTTATTACAGATAAGTTCTGCTGTAATGCTCCAAGGCCTTCCTGCATGACCCACAGACAAACAGAATACATGCAAAGAGTGTTCATCAGTAAATAAACAGTTTCACAGTGCATATCTTTATACTTTTGAAGTTCTTTTATGAGTCCTTCATGAAGTCTAAGTGAAAATATGGTAATTAAATAGAGACAGAAACTAATTATTACTTCTCAGAGCAAACATTTTCACTGTTCACTCTCGTTAAAATGATTTACAGTATCTGTTTGATCCCCTTCAGGTGTCATGATGAGTGCATCCTTGGAAAACTTCAAGCGTCAGTCCAATGGAAAGGACGACAACACCTGGGCTCATCCTCCAGAGCCTCTGACCCAGGCGGTGGGTGACTCCTTTTCTGTTGTGGTCATCGACTTCCAATCACCCACTGACATTATTGTACAGAAGGTGGAACATGCTGGTAAGGAGCATTTTTTTCTTCTAGTGCACACAAATTAAACCTCTGGACCTCTGTATTTTAAACTTGAGAGATTTGGGTTCACAGGAGTGATTCAGGAGTTGCAGTTGAACCTGAGGGAACATTGCTCTCGAGTCCCAGCCCCTCAGAACTTCAGACCAGCACCCGGCACTGTTTGCTGTGCCCAGTTCTCAGGTACAACACGTGTTCATTGGGTTTCTTGAACACATTGCATCTACTTAAGAAGCACTCATGCAAACTGTTTTAACCAGGTTTCACTGGATCAAAGATTTTTTTATTTGCTAAATGAGAAGTGAATTCTTTATCAGCCTGTGTTTTTGATATCAGTGAGTCTATTCACAGATTAAAAATAATATCAAAATGGTAATCTCTACTGGTTGACCTGTGTTTCTTCCAGAGGACAAGCAGTGGTACAGGGCCAAAGTTCTGGCATATCCCTCAGAAGAACGCGTCTGTGTTGGCTATGTTGATTTTGGCAACTCCGAGGAGGTGGAATTAGGTCACCTGCGGCCTATAAGCACTTCATTACTGGCCCTGCCAATGCAGGCTATGCCTTGTGGCCTTGCAGGTAGTATTAGCACTGTGCACAACATTTTAAACTTCTTTTTAAACAATCTGTATTGAGTTGCATGCCTGCAGATATTGTTTTTTTCCTTTCATTTCTCAATGTCTCCTCTACCACTACCAGAAAACTGCTAAGATTCATTGGCACAATCCGGTTTTGCTAAATTGAAATGTTGAAACACAAATATATGCAGTCTTAAGTCCATGGTTGTTCACCTACTCAAACCTGTGTGTGCTGTTCCTTTCCAGGGGTCCAGCCTGTAGGGGAGAGTTGGTCAGACGACTGCCTGTTGGCCTTGCGGCGAAGAGTATCGAACCGAATACTGCGCGTTGAGATCCAGAGAGCCGATGAGGGCAAAGCTTCCGTGGCCATAATTGACGAGGCCAGCGATCCTCAGGCCAATATAGCTGAGCTGCTGATCTCTGCCGGTTACGCTGCACCCACTCCTGTTGCCACCACGAGTAGCAACCAGCAGGTCGACCAGACGACATCAGCTTCTCCTGAACTGCCTGGTGAGAAGTGTCTGAAGTTCATCTTGCTAACGTTACATTTTGAGGATTTTTGCTCAAAAAACACAGAGTAAAATTGCGCCTGTGTATGTTGAATGTGTTGAAATGTGCTCCTCAGTGTCGACTCCAGCCTCTGAGCCTCTGGTGTGGTCTTTTCCTGAGTTTCCCTGTGACGGCCAGACAGTGGCGCTGCTGCCCAGTGTTCTGGACAACCCTGGAGAGTTCTACTGCCGCTTAGACAATCCTGCAGGTATTGTTGTTTGAGCATAGAGGGCCACCATCATTAGTTTGTCACAAAAAAATTAATCACAATATGGGCTTGTTGAGTCTTATTACAGTCCCTAATGGGCCTTCTTCACATCAGACATTTAGACTTCTCACAGTAATATTGCTGTCTGTTTCTTTTTTAATCTTAACAGGGGGTCTTAATTGAGTTACATCATCTATTTAGTACAGCTAATCCTTAGTTTGAGTCATTTGCCATATGTTTGTGGACACACGGACAATTTTATTGAGTAGAAAATGGTTGGCAATGACTTGTATCCTTTGTTGCTCCCCCAGACTGATGCAAGTAACTCCACCAACTATTAGAAACACTGCAGTCTGTATGAAACTATGTCATTTCAGATGTCCTAATAAGACTTCATCATTGTATTTGTGTGTTTGTCAGACCACCAGCGGCTGATAGATCTTGGGGCTGAGCTGAAGCAGCATTGCGAAGCGGATAACTCACTTTTTGAGCCCAAAGTAGGAGAGCCGTGTTGTGCCGTGTTTCGAGGTGAGACTCCCTGTTGTGATAATATGTTAATTGAGTTCTGTTGTAGTTGTCCAGAAAGTAGTTTTTTTTGTGGGAATATATTGTGTTTCTGTTTTCCCCCTCAGGTGATGGAGCATGGTACCGGGCTATGGTGAAGGAGCTGTGTGAGAACCAGGTGTCCGTGAACATTGCGGACTATGGTTACAGCATGAAAGTAGAACGGCACCAGCTCAGATCCATTACACAACGACTCCTGGCTCTACCCTTCCAGGCAGTTCGCTGCTGGCTCTCAGGTTGTGTGTGTGTGTGTGTGTGTGTGCGTGTGCGTGTGCGTATGTGTCTGCGTGTGTTTTCTCCAAGTAAATATGAACTATAAGTAATTGGTCCATGGTATTTGTTCCTATGCCTCCGTGCAAACGACAGCTGAAGCTGGAGGTATTTTGTTTTCAGCTTGTTCGTCCAACTATGATGAACTTGATATCTGAGGAACTGATAATACATGAGGGAATTTCTTTAATTTGGCAGCAACATATTAGCATTTGCTATCGAAGGTCAAGGTCACTGTAACCTCATAAAACATTTATTTTGGCTTCTTGAATGTGACATCTTAAAATGGCCTTGAGGGAATCTCTTCAAATTTGGAAGAAACATTCACTTTGAATTCAGGATGAGCTGATTTGGAATTTGGTGGTGAAAAGGTCAAGGTCACTGTGAACTCACTTCAAAGTCTTAATTAGACACATTATGAGTCTGGATAAGGCTGGACACACATGATGTAATCTGTAATGTCATTGGCTGGTGGAGGCATTGTGGTAACTGTAGTCCTATTTAGCAGCAACATAAGACATACAATAATTAAAGGAAGTTTAAAAATAGTTACTAAAAGATTGAAAGTATCCTGTTCATCTTTTGAGATTTAAATATGGGTTTGTTCTGTTTGGTTTCAGGTGTAGAGCCCCCGGGTTCAGAGTGGAGCAGCGAGGCCCTCCTGTGGTTCCAGACTTTGGTGGACGGCGAGCAGCTCTCTGCACGTGTCCTCTCTGTCACTGAGCAGGGCTACGGGGTGGAGCTGCAGAGCAGAGGGCAGAATGTGGCCGATGCCCTAATTTCTGTGCAGCTGGCCAAAGTTCCTGGAGAGGTTCCCAAAGAGATCCATGCAAACACAGGCTCTGAAGCCAAATACCCAGAGAGTGCAACACAAAATGAGCTCAGCCAAAACCTTGCACAAGCCTCCATCCAGGCAGGAGCCACTTCCAAAGAGATGCCAGCTGAAGAGCAAACTGCTGTGCCATCAGAAGGTCAGCTACAGCCGATGACTCTAAGATGTAGAACATTGGTCGATTTAAGGAGCCTGATTAAATTGTCTTTAATTTGTTTTCCAGTACCATCTTTCCCAGTCAACTGGAAGACAGTGGAACTGCCTCTCAACGAGACCTTTAAGCCGTACATCGCAGCTGTCGCTAGTCCTTCCCTCTTCTACCTGCTTGGTCCCAGTTTGGGTCAGAACCCTCACTTCGTCGCTCATATCCAAATAGTGAAAACAAAAGGAAAGTGCCTCAGCCACTCCTTCCTGTTGTAATTGCTGTGTTTTTTTCAGTAGTAGACCAGCAGACGCTGCAGCGGCTGATGATGGATGTAGCTGCCTACTGCAGCAACAACCAGGCATCTTTGTCCTCTGCTGTCCTGAGCAGACCAGCTCCTGGGGCTGCCTGCTGTGTCCAGTTCTCTGGTGAGGAACATTGTATTATTCATGTTATACATCACATGATGGACGGATAACTTCCAGTGATTACATTTACATGATAGGATATTTTGGACATTTTCATAGTTTTCCCAGGGAATGATGTATGGATCTTGATAGAAAAAATCGGCATATATAGGAAACTGATATGGATGTGTTTGTGCAATTTGGTGCAACATGATTAAAATATGGAGGACTGCTGGATGTGCTCCACTTAGGTTTTAATCATTGCTATTACTCCCTAAAGCCACTAGGTGTCATACAGGTAAATGACAAGTGAATGACTATGGGCCTGTTTCACCCTAACATATATCTGCTCTGCACAAAGGCTGACAATAATAACTGTGAAACATCACACTGGGATATTTAGACTCCCCGCTGGGTTCATTTTCACATCAGATTGTGGTTTATGAGGAAATTGCATCAAGGGGTTTAATAGTCACTGTCATCAGGGGAAAACCCCATCACCCAGGTATCATCATTCCCACACATTGTTTAACGATCGCAGGAAAGAAACTGCCTAGCTCGCAAATACAGTCAGCTGCCATGAATTCTCTTCCTTCCTTCTCCAATCCAGTTTTTATGTTTGTTCTCCGGCAATTCTTGAGACCCCACCTGCAGTTGCTACCCGTGCAGACCCAAGCTGGTAATTTGGTGTCTGCTAGTAGATATAATTACACAGCGTGTGCTCAGTGCAGCATAGGAGCGGCTCTGCTTTAAACACAGTATGCAGGTAGGAGACTATACCTTGGCATACATTCCATAGCTCGGCTAACGACAGGGTCCGGTTTAATGGAGTTCTTTTTGCAGTGTCTGTGGATTCTTAGCCGGTACGGGCTCGGCACACTTTAAGGGCGGATATTTGACCAGAAGACCAGGAAATAATGATTATTGATAACAAATTTCTATAAGATATATCTATGTTATGGGCCTCAGACAATTCAATTCAAGTTTAATGAAAATGTCCTTTTTAATCTGTAACAGAAAGTTGAATGAACACATTACAATAAAAACACTTCCGGAGCTTGTAAACTAATCTATTAATTATAATCCTCCGCAACTTTTATTCCTCAAAAATCCACCAAAATATGAAATAAAAGTTGTTGGACCTTTCTTTTTTCCAGCCGACAGTAACTGGTACCGTGCAGTGGTCCTGGAAGCCGGTGAGAAAGAGTTGAGTGTCATCTATGCAGATTATGGCAACACTGAAAAGGTGCCGCTCTCCCGAATCTTACCGATCCCCGAGCACCTGCTGCAGCTTCCCTTTCAGATCACCCGCTGCATCCTCGCTGGTAATTATACAGCTTTATATTCTTCTTTCTGGAATAAATTTCAAACTAAACCATAATTGTGCTATCTGTAATTCCTCCCTTCTCCTAGGTAAGGAGCACTTCCCCGTCGAGTGGCCAGAGGAAGTGCAGCAGCTGTTTCAAACCGTCCTCTCGAATGACGTCCTCGCCACCGCTCTGTCCTTCGACGGCTCCGCTAACGTGCTGTCGCTCACTCTGCCCGCTGAGAGAGGCGGAGGGCAAGTCACTGCCATGATAGTGGAAGCACTGCAGATCCTGACCAAGACAAATCCTTCCCCAGCCACCACCCAGAGGGCTGAACAAACCGACAGCAGCACGCCTCCTGTCAGCTCCACGGCCGAGCCCGAGTGCCCACAGCCCAAGTCCCTACCTGAAACCCAGAAGAGGCCTGAACACACAACAGCTGCCAGTGGATCAACCATAACTTCAGAGCCAACGTCCCTCACTCGCCAACAGATTAAAAAAACACATGTAGAATCAGACAGTGGTTAGTGACGTCACTATTTCAATGTTATTTTCCATATTGTTTGCAAATCTTTACTATGATATAATGCAAATAATAATTCTAGCAAACCAGGTGTTCAAATAAAAATCTGGATCTAGTGAATTGAAATGTGGTTTCATAAGGGTGCTGTTGGGCCTTGGCAGAGGTGTTCACTCCACTCGGTGCTTTAATAGTTTACAGCTTGTTTCTGGTATCCATTCTATTTCCTTGCTTAATTAGGTTCAAATGAAGCGGCAGGTAATTATTATTTTCAAAATTGATTTTACTGTAATCTTTGAAAAATGTGTATTTCAGAAGATCCGGTGCAGAAGATTGTTGATCAAATGGAGCCACCATTAAAAGTGAACACAGAAACTAATGGTATGTCAGCTTTTAAAAACAAGAACATGTTCTGTGACTGTCGGACATAAAATGTTTTCAAATTTTCAATCAGACTTTTTGTGACAGCTGAAGATGGTGTAATGTTCACTTGTCCTTCTGTTTGAATCTCAGATCCTCAGACCTCCGGCTGCTGCTGTGCCAGCCTGAAGACGAAGGTTCGGCCTGGAGTTTGAAACCATCATTTTTATTTATTTTTATGACATTTGATTTCCTGTCGTACTTAAAAATGTAGAAATAAAAATGAATATGTCGTTACCCTCCATTAAACCGGACCCTGTATACATATATAATGTGTATGTTGTTTCCTCTCGTCTTCCACAGATGGATCACCTGGAGCAGCTGATGCAGCTGCACATTTCTCTCATGGGGCAGTTCGTTGGACAGAAGAAATAATGTTTACCCATAATGCACTTATCTGCAAGTTATGTTCCAGCTTTAATTTCAATTTAGTGCACTTAAAAGTGAAAATGCACTTTTTGGAGGACATTTGTTTTTAGCCTGCAGTTAATGTTTAGGTTTTAATATTTTCTAAGGCTTTTTGAAATCCGGTGCTTGAAAGTGAGCAGAAATATTTGAGATGTTCAACTCAATTTGTCAAAGTGTGTGTTTGTCTACTGTGAGTGTGAATGGAGCCGCTGCCATTGGTTTCTTTATTCAGTCCTATGCACTTGTTCAGGTGGGATGTTCATCCTGGTCCAGTTTTCTGTTTGACGTGTGTTTACATAAAAGTTCTGTGATGGAAAAAAAGACACAAGTAGAAGTTGTTTTTATTTTGACAGCACAATCCCACGACTCCAAAACATCCAGAGTGAAAAGTTGTTGTTTGAAAACGTGTTTCCTACATTTCCCTGAGTGGAAGTGTGAGGATTAGTTTCTCCTAATGGTCCCAGGCTGTCTGAGCTCCTCCCTGTCTCCGTGTTTGAGACGAGGGCAAATCAGAGCCTGTTCACCGGTGCAGGAGAACCAGAGGTGTGCGCATGGAGAGGAGGCGGGGTCAGTGCGCTCCTGTCCCCGGGGCTGAGTCAGTCGCATCCCGGATCCAGAGCGGAGAGGAGCCCCGGGGGAGAACCGGCCAGAGACGGAGGAGCCCAGACTGCAGCGCACGGTAAGAAGATGGTTTATCTGATATGTCTGCGGGTGTTTTAGTCTGATGATGAAGCTGCAGAGCGCCGCCTGCTGAAAGTGTTTACATGTGAATTAAATGAACCAAAAGCGGAACATCTGGATGTTTCTGCACAGATGCAAATGCGCAAAGAAGAATGATGGATATGAATACAAATGTTTAATTTGTTTAATCCAAGTGCGAAAGTACCACTATATGAATAAAGGTATGACATCATTTTAGTTGGAGAACAAGTGAATTGAAAAACACAAGAAACCAAAACAAACCCCCTTAAAAGTGATGAAATGAATTTCTTGAATTCCATGCACCCATTTACGACTTAACCAGGATGAGTGGCATCAGTTTTGTTTGTCTTCTTGAGTAAACCTGGGCTCCTGTTGCATGATGGGGTCACAACCTCTGACCCCGGGTTTCCCTTAAAGAGTGACCAGATGTTGACAGAAGTTGAACTACAGGGGAAATTAAACTTGTTTAAATTCTATCAATTTTTATTTAAATCCTGAAACGTTAGCTTGTGTTTACTTGTTGTAAAATAACAGCTGGGTGTGTTTCTCTGATGTTAAAATTAAAGCAACCCTATGTAGTTTTTATTGAGCAACAGCGCCCTCTGCAGCCACACGTGATTAATTCCATTGGACTCCGTGTTTCTAACGATTTAAGTTGTTTTCATGTTGAGAAAAACACTAATGAATGTTGGATATTACCCATGATCCTTGGCTAATTGAACTACAGGAGCTGCTGCTGCTGCAAACAGTTAACAAGGTTTCCATAGGGTCTTAATATCTTAAGTGTAAAATCTAATCATCTTAATTTTGGACCTTGAGTCTTAAATACATAATAGGTCTTAATTATGTTAACGTTGGTTTAACCTTACTTCCTTCATGCTTTAAAATATGTGCATCGTTTGTAATGTCTGTTTGTGTTGTAGTTCTTTCTCAACAAGACAGATATTAACACACAGTCATAAAACTAAAAACAAGACCAATGAAGAACTGAGTCAACAAACACTGGGGTCAGAAATGTTCTCATTCTCTGAGAGATAACATGGAGTTTCAAAGGTTATTCTAGGCTTCTTTATTTTATCTTTTAATTATGGGGAAGTTTAAGTAATTCTAGGGCTTCAATATTCCTTCATATCGGTCCTACTTGACACAGGTCTTAGATTTCATTCATTATGTTCTTAAAGGGTCTTAAATTTAACTTGTTGAAACCAGCTGAAACCCTTCATATTTTAAATGTTTCCTGGCTGAATATTGGAGATAAACGCTGGTTTTCAATGACTCCTAAGTCTTTTTACCTGATTTACAGTGCAATTTTGATAACTTTAATGCCAAAAAAGTCACATAACGTTGCTTTAATGATGTAGACGGGAGCTTTTATTTAGTTTTACTCCATCAGATTGGAGTAGAAAGTTCAGTAAGGTTTTCACATCCTCTGTGTGTGTGGTTGACCTCCTTGCTCTTTGAACTTGTCCCTTCGCTTAATTGAAAACCAACACGTTCATTTTGAATAACAGTTGTTCTTCTGTTGTTCTAAAAGTGGCTCCTCCAGGTGACTCATCCTGAAATCACTTAACTTGTGAGGATGTTTTCTCAAAGCGATTCACCTCCAAGTACAGGTTAGGAGACCTCGTATGAAGTCGCTCCAAATGCTCGACCTCGTTTCTAATGACAGACTACAAGAGTGGAGGCACTTTCCAACCTGTCGACCAATTAAAAACAGACGGCACATCCACGGTCGAGGCCTTTTTTTCTTTTTCTTTAAGGTGGTGGTGTGTTTTTAGGAATGTCCCAAAATTAGTCTCATTTCTTTTTAAACCCTGTGAATGAAAGTATCCGGTTTACAGACTCATTCCAGCTGAATAACGTTTGACCTAAATCCAGAAATTATGAGGAGCTGCACAAACACATGCATAACAAATATGTACTTTTAACAAAAGCACCATAGACCCGCAGGTTTGTCTCTTTAAGTTGAGCTGTAATGAAAGTTGAGTGCAGTGTTCAGTCTGTCAGAGGGCGACAGGCAGGAGGTGGAGGGATCCAGAAGAATGCTTGTGAAGAGGCAGCCAATTTTCAGACAGCGGTGTGTCGTGCACATGCGTGTGTAGTCTACACCATGTGGATATTTTATTTGTAGGCATGCATGACTGCTCCCCCCCCCAAGCCCCTGGAAGTAATGAAATTTATTGTCCTCGAGACGTAAATACAGCATCAATAGCCCCTGGAGATGTTTATCAGCCTGGGGCTTCTCCGACAGTCGCTGCATGCCTGCTCCGTAGATCTGTATCACACACACACACACGCACGCATAGTACACACAGAATCCTTAAAGCTGCACACAATTGTGTCTCTGTTTCAGAAACACACAAAGCCTCTTACCTATAGGAAGGTCTCTCACACACTTCTCTCACACAGGCAGGATATTATGGTCGATCTCATCAGCAGTTAATCAAACCTTGTCCTTCGACTTCAGAGCCAACAATGAACGTACAGAACAAAGCAGGAGGGATCGTTAATCCTTGGTTTTAATACACGGAAAGATGACATGAAGTTAAAATGTACACTCTGTACACACTTTATTCATTGGTATATGACTCATAATTATAAGCTCACTCCATCATTTCATCCTATTAGACGTGTTAAGTTTGAATAATAATTAGCATATGAATGAATTATTGAGTTATGTCCAAAAACATGTTTTCTTGAGGTCACATTGACTTTGTCCTTTGATCACCAAATTCTAATCAGTTCATCAATATCAAGCCTCATCCAGGAATACACACATTCCGGGTGAACACACACTGATTACACCGTAGATATCGAGGACACACACACAAACACACACAGTCTCAACCCTCACTGCGAATTTGAGTTCCCACTCATTATAAACTCTCTTTCCCAGTCAAAACAAAGATCAGTCGACATGCTGGTGTTGTGTGTGTGTGTGTGTGTGTGTGTGTGTGTGTAGACAGTTAAGTGTTTTGGTACATGCCAAAATCCTTGTGTTCCTCCACGTTGGCTGACAGTCGTCAGGTATCGCTCCATCTGATCTTGTTGAAAGGTCGACCGACAATTAGCTGAAGAAACGAGTCCTTAAGGCAAGTTTCTTACTCGACCTGCCTGGTAAAGACGGAGGCTAAATGTGGCCTGTGGCTAACATCTCTCTTCATCCCCCTTTGAGCCTCATGCTGTGTTTCTGGTACTTCAGGGAAAACAGCCAGCCAGGCTTGAAATGCTGTTTTTCTAGTGAGATATTTCACCGGTTCCCAACCTGGAGGGTCAGATCATGACATTTATGTTGCACAGAATTCCATTTCTCTTTTTTATATATATATATTTTTCTTGACTTTTATGTTCTATTTTTTGAAATATTGAATACTTCCACTTCTTCAGCCTCGTAAAAAGCCTTCAAACGTTGCAGCAAAGTTTTCAATACTACTTAACCTCCTGTTTTTTCGATTTTGTTCTATATTTTCTTTCTAAGCTCGTGTCTTATCGTTCCAGGTGTCCCAACATGCTCCCTGATATCCATCTCTCCCTCCTCGTAACTCTGCTGCTGCTGCTTCAAGGTCGGTTCTACTGTTCTGCATTGAATCCTCCCTCATTATAAAGTCAAAATATACAAATGCACAAAACGTGACCGTACACAACCTTTAGCTCATCTTTACAACCTGATTCTGTAGCTGCGTATTTGCTGTTTAAGCCTGACTGTGAATACTTTGTGTTTTTACACCTTTTCTACATCATTGAACATTCAGGTTAGTTTAGCTTAGCACACAGACACTGGAAAAGGAAGGAAACGGCTCATCCGGCTTCATCCAAAGGCATTAGTTTGTATTTATGAACTTCCGGTCTTAAAATGGACCATCTGAGGGCTGGTGTTTGACCCAAATTGAGATAAATGTTAATATTCGGGTTATGTTATGAGGTTAAATTGCTGACGGAGAGAGAGACTTAAGTCAATGTCATGAAAAGCAGTATTTGTGAGTATATTGAGGTGTTGGAAATGTACGACCCTCGACTGATGCTCCTCCGGCCAACCTCAGATTCTTTACCAGATAATTTACTGCTCAAACCTGTCGAGTCCCCGGTCCTGAAGAATTCTCGTACGTTTCCACACAGGTCAAGTTGAGTGTCGTATTTTATAGCGTATCGTCAGTTGTTCTCTTGCACCTGAGAGTTGTTGGTATTTGCCCGAGGGCAGAGGCGGCGGCTGTGGGGCAATACAATCTGCAGCTTGTTTTCAAAAATGACAGCTTTAGCACCATGTAAAGTATTTATTAACAGCCAGTTTAAGACTTTGAACCTGAACCAAACCAGACTGTTTTCACCTTGTCCGAGACGCCCCCTTCTCCTCCTGCGCTGACAGGAGCTGATAACATGTTGCAGGATAGGTATCCATGTAATCCGCTCTGTCAATGTCAATTTCACAGACCAGGTAGAAGCTGATTTTCTGTGGTGGCTGCTCGTCACTCCTCGGGCCTGAAGGATTCCTGCTCATTATCTCCTGGTTTTCCTGCCATGTTTTCGATCACAGATATTACAGATACACAGAGTGGCTTAGTGAGAGGCTGAACAGACGGACTTTTTGTTCAGAGCCGTGGGGCCCCGCTGACCACGAGAGAGCAGCTTGCCAAGACCCTAAACTTTCACTGTCAGGAGGAGCTTGGTGCTGGACTGACGCTGGAATTAGGAGGCGGATGAAAGGGTCAGGATTGTGAAGAGGTCGCGGTGTAGGGTTGCAGCTGCTGCTTTTCTTTTAGCGATTAGTGTTGTTGTTGGATTTTACAGTAGATTGTTTCCTGTGATGGTGATGACCAGGATGTCGTGGACATTAAAAGAGAGGGACGTCAAGTCAGCTGCTTTATTTGCTCTCAAGGAAAATATAGTTTGTATTTCAACATTATTATCAGATTTTTTCTAGTTTTTGCTGTGAGAAACAAACAGAAATCAGTATATAAATGATTATGAATAATTCTCTTATCTATGTTGCTTATACCCCAAAAACCTCCCAACATATAATTTTCAATGTGAGGATTCACCACATTTCTACATCTTATAATATTGTAGATTGTGATAAAGATGTACATGTTTTAAAGTTCTGAAAATCTATGTTTGTTTAAATCTGGACTCATAAACCGCTAATTCTACAGTATTTGTTAAAAATGTAGTTTTTCATAATGTATCTTTTAATGTTTATATTGTTTTGGTTTGTTTGTGTCATATCTTTTCTCCCCAATCCTCACACTGACTCCTGGTGACAGAAAGCTGAGGATAAAGTCAGTGTTCGTGCTACAGTGTCGGATGCAGAGATAAACTTTGCACATGAAACTGATCTGTGATGTTTCTGTCCCTTGTGGTTTTCCTCTTCTGACTGAAGAGAAGGACGCTGCACGTTTGTAAAATCACTCGAGTGCTGCGTCCCTGTGCTGGACAAATACCTCTGTGACCCACTGGGGTTACCGGGGACACCAGGACGTGTTCACATGCCGGACAGGAAGTCACATGTCCCCCCCCCCCCCCCCCTCCCTCTTCTCTGAGCTGTAGCCTGAACAGAGCAACGTCCTCTCAGTGACTAGAGCCAAAGAATGGTCTTCTTCTCTTGTCCATTCACATTAGCTTTAAATACTCAATTATCCAGCCCAGAGGGGGGGGTCAAGTGGGAGTCAGTGAACAGCGTCGGCTTCAGGGACAAAATCCTGTTTATTCTTTTTATTTTATTTTCTCTAGAGGCTCTAAAGATGTTTTTTAGTGTATTTTAAATGTTTTCTAAGCCCATCTGTACTGGACAGAATCTGGAGTTAGTTTGTGAACTGAATGAGCAATAACGCAAGATAATGATTAAAAATATAAATTAAACTGATTAAGTTAGACCTTTAGTTTTCACTGCCACCCCCTGCTGTTCATATTGAGTAACGGCAATATTTCTTCCCTCAACAAAACAGAGCCATAGTGATAATAATAACACAGGCTGACATTTAATCTGATAAGACAATTAACTCATATAAAACACTAGACGCTTAATAAATGTCGCCTAACAAATGCAGCTGGTGCATGAGAGAGAATAGACGTGTTTCATTTTATAGGAGAAAAGATGCATTTTAAATTAAAGGTATGTTTATTTTAGTTGAAATTATATATTTTTGAAAAAAGTATAATTCACAATAGAGTTTATGGTTAAACTGTAAAATATATCTTAGGAATCATTGCCTACTTCTTTTAATATATATCAGCTGATGTGTTACTATCAGAATTTTGAGACAAAAGCATTGTCTTTGTATCTTGAATAGCTTTTTCGGTCCTGTTAGCACCGTGCATGTGCATAATACTGTTTGTTTCAACATTTCACCTCCACCTTGTTGTTGTTTCTCTTCCAGTCCAGCAGGGCATCACGGTGCAGGAGATCCAAACCAGCCATGACAACATCCTGAAAATCAACTCTGCAGGAGAGAGTGAGTCTGTGACCAAGACCACGTTCGAGGCTGCACATCTGCATGCATCTGGTTAAACATTGGGTCGTGCATATTTACAGCAAAGTGTGAGGACTGGGAGGGTTTTGTAAATTATGCTGCGGTTGAGTTATTTCAAATAGAAAAATCCGGAGTTGGAAACTTGACCCTTTGAGGTGGTGGGTGGTCTTATCAGCCTGATGTGTCTGTGAGGAAATGGGAAACACTCTCAGCCTCTAAAGATCCTCTGCACGATCGGCTGCACATTCTGACACCACAGTAACACTGCAGGTTATTTACGCCGTCAGCGAGTACAAACACGCTCCGGGGAGGGAGAAGGGAAGAGCTTTTGCTCGGTAATGGTTTTGTGGAAAAGAAAATTGAGCTCTGGCACGTTGAGCAGCTTTTGTTCTTGTTATGTCGAGGTATTATTTTCGTCTGCAGCAGCCCGTTTGATAACTAACCAGGATAATCTCCCAAACACGATAGAACATAGGGGCTCTTTGCCAGGAATGCATCAGTTTCTTCTTCCTTATCTTGACATCTTGTGGGTTTATTTCATTTCTGCTGTGTGTGTGTGTGTGTGTGTGTGTGTGTGTTTCCATGGGAAGTGATGCAGTGCTCAGCGGCGATGGACATCCTCTTCCTCCTGGATGGGTCCTACAGCGTGGGGAAGGGCAGCTTCGAGAGGTCCAAACACTACGCCCTCAAACTCTGCCAGGCGCTCGACATCGCACCAGACAAGGTTTGTCTTCTTTCCCCCTCTCTTTCATTCCGACTGTTTCTCTCTCGTCAGTCACCGCCGGTTTGACCCCACGTTTTTTACAGGTGCGAGTTGGTTTGATTCAGTTCGGCTCCACTCCTCGGCTGGAGTTTTCTCTGGACTCGTACACGACCAAACAGGAGGTGAAGAAGCACATGAAGAAGATTTCTTACAGGTGAGTTTTTCCTCTCACCTGCACAGAGACGGTGTTTTGGGATATCGGAGGTGCTCAGGGTTATTTGAGGTTTTGCCTCTAATGAAGCAATGTATCTCAAACAATGAGGATCTAAAAGCACAAACACAGTTAAAAAACTAATTGAAAACCAACTGCAAGGAATTTTAATATTTCAAGCTAATTTATCACAGTTAGAGTGAATCTCTCAGCCAAGGCCCAACAGTCATAGATATCAGTTTCCTAAATGTACCAGATGTTTCTTCCATCAAGATCCATTAATCATTTTCTGGAAATAAGGTGAAAGTTTTGAAAAACATCTTATCTCGAAATGTTAAAGAAATTAAAGAAAGATTCCTGGATCCGCACCAAAATTTAATGGGTTCTTGTCTGACCTACACCACATCCTTCCACCAAGTTACCTGAAAATCGGTTTTGTTGTTTTTGTGCTATCTTGTTCACAAGTACAAGTGCAGTACAACATTGTCTTCAGCCAGGATTGTTCTGACACTAACATGTGAAGAATGTTTCCACGCTGTAAACTCACAGGGGAGGCAGCACCCAGACAGCCCTGGCTCTCAAGTACATCCTGAGGAAGGGTTACCCCGGCGGCCGCAACTCCTCCGCCGTGGCTCGCGTCGCCATCCTCCTATCAGACGGGAGGTCTCAGGGCAACACGGTGCAGGCGGCTGCGCAGCTCAAAGAAACAGGCGTGGTCTTGTTCGCCGTCGGCGTGCGCTTTCCCAGGTAATTAAAACATTGTTCATCACGTCTGTTAGCGAAATTATAAACTACAATACATCTTCATTTTGTTTAGTTGTTTGATTTACTGTTTTATCTGTGTCACAGGTGGGAGGAGCTACACGCTCTGGCCAGTGAGCCAATGGAAAGCCACGTTTTCTTCGCCGAGCATTTCTATGATGCCGTCAACGGCCTGTACACGACACTGAGCACGTTCTCTGTCTGCAACGCCACGCCAGCAGGTGGGAGGTCACTGGTTCGTCACCCGACAATAATGAGAATCTAAAAATGATCTCTTCCTCTTTAACTCTTCTCCGTTCCCAACATCCCTCCATCCTCTCTCCCTAACGCCGATTCCAATGGATCCCGTGGTTTTCTGTCGTCCAGGCTGCCAGTTGGAGTCGTTCCCCTGCGAGAGGAAGACGCTGGAGACGGTGAAGGAGCTGATGGGGAATTTCATGTGCTGGAAAGGCTCCAAGGGTTTTTCACCGTACACGTCCCTCTGCCCCCACTACAGGCAAGATGAAGTTTAAATATGTGCAACAAAACAAATAGCATTCTCCAATTTACTGAAACTGTTTTAATACAGAGAACATTTTCTATGTAGCTGCACATTACAGCCATTGGAGAGAAAATTGGTAACTTTGAAAACGTGACCAGAAAACGAAATTTAATTAGTTTGTTGGTTTTTCGGTTTGTGTTTTCATGTGAGTTGTGTTTTCACTTCTTATTTTCTTGACCCACATGTTGCAGGTACAACAAGGCTTACAAGAGACACCAGACAGTTTGCCATCGGACCATCTGTCCAGGTGATAACCTTGTTCTCCTCCTTTGAATCCACATGCATGTTAACTTTTCTCTTTTCAGATGGTGTGTGTTTGTGCTGCTCACCTCCTGCCCCCCCCCCCCCCCCCCACCCCCCCTCTCTCTCTCTCTCTCAGAACCCTGTGACTCTCAGCCCTGTCTGAACGGTGGAACATGTGTATCAGAAGGTCCAGAGGGTTACAACTGTGTGTGTCCGCCGGGATACGGAGGAGACCCTCACTGTGGTACGTATGTGACACCATGTCACCATTTCATATCATAAAAGTAATTAAAACCAAACTTGTCAGAAATAACAACGACTTTGTAGTTTGCTCAATGTCCCATCTACTAACATGGAGGAGGTGAGGTTTTGAATAGACGGATGTACTTCGAGACGCTTCACTGTTGGGGAACCGACATGTCGTCCGTCTTTATTTCCAGTTCATGGTCCACTGAGATACTTGCAGCTCTTCACTAACGAACCGCTCCCTCCTCAGCTCCTGCGTTGTCACTCGACTGCTCTGTGGACCTGCTCTTCCTGCTGGAGGGCTCTGCCACTCTCACCTTGGAGGGCTTCCTCCGCCTCAAGTCCTTCTTGAAGCGCTTCCTGCAGACGGTGATCGGGTCCGACAGCCCCACCAAAGTCGGCTTGGCGGTGTTCGGCGGCGAGGCTCGAGTCGAAGCCCAGGTGGGTAAGTTCCGAGGGAACCTGAGGGGCCTGCTCAAGGCGGTGGACGCGCTTCAACCAATCGGCGGTGAAACCAAAACGGGAGAGGCGCTTCAGTACGTCACGCGCCACGGCTTCAAGAGCGCGCCGGTCTTCGCTGATGTGTCGGACGACCTCCCCCGCGTGGTGGTGCTGCTCACCGCCAACCCTGCCGTCGACGACGTGGTGCAGCCGTCTAAATACGCGCGGGACAGGGAGATCTTTCTTATCGGGGTGGGACCGGACCGCTTGAGGGGACAGCTGAATAATATCACCGGAAATCCACAGAGGACTCTCACCTACACGTCACCGGACCGGTTCAACGCCAAGATCCCAGAGCTCAAGGCCAAAATCTGCAGTGTGGACACACAAGGTACAGAACAGACTTCTACACAGTCTCCTATCATAGGCAGAATATTCTTGAATATTTTCACTATTACTACTGTATACTGAATACTAATATATCCACATTGTACTCGGGATTCTGTCTTTGCCTCCAACAAGGAGGTTATGTCTTCACCCCTGTTTCACCCCTATGCGCTCTACTCTATAATAATTCTTTATGTGTGTGTTTCCCAGGTTGTTTGGGTCAAGCAGTGGACCTGGTCTTTGCCGTGGACGCCTCAGGTGGCGTCGGCCGTGATAACTTTGCCACCCTGCGCGACTTTGTGCGCAGCCTCACCGTCCAGTTCGACATCAACCGGGACGTGGCCCAAGTGGCGCTTGTGGCTTACGGACGCAGAGCCACCACCATCTTCAACCTGGACGCCCACGAGACGGGCTCCGCCATCCTCAAGGCGGTAGGCGACGCCGGCTACGTGGGTGGGGTGGCCTCGACCGGCACGGCTCTGCTCCACATCCACTCCGACGTCCTGACCGTCGCCCGAGGCGCACGGCCCGGGGTCAACAAGGCCGTGGTGGTGCTGACCGACGGCTCGGGCGGGAGCGACGCCTTCGTGCCGGCGCAGAAGATACGAGACAACGGGGTGTCTCTGTTTGTGATCGGGATCGGGGACGTGCAGAGAGAGAAGCTGCTGCAGATCGCCGGCTCGGAGGATCACATGATCTCAGTGCCCATGTATGAGGATCTCAAGTACTTTGAGGACGTTCTGGTGCAGATGCTGTGTTCAGGTGAGATGCACTCAGGGAAAAACTTCCATGGACAGGAGCGAGGGGTTGATTGAAAAGAAAATCCTAATAATCTGCCATATATTGTTTGTTTTTCACCAACACTCCTTTACAGCTGTGTAAATGTAGAAAACAGATAAATAGAGACTGTACGACTCTGAATTTTAATCTTTGAATATATGTGACTTGATAATAAGTTATTTTGGGGGATTTTCTGTCCATCAGAGGTGAAGAAGCCGGTCAACCTGTGCATCCCGAACCCGTGTATGAATGACGGGGTCTGCCTCATGTCAGGAGGAAGCTTCCGCTGTCAGTGCCAAGGCTTCGAGGGACCACACTGTGAAACAAGTCAGTGAACTAACGAGAGTCTGGTTTTTAAATTAAAAGGGCTGCGCCTCCATCAAGTATTCTGTGTGTCACTGAATCCCCTCTCATCCTGATGGACCCTGTCGAATAGGAATAGTGGTCGTGACTTATTCTGCCGGTTTTGTTCACAGGAAGCAGGAGGCCGTCATCCAGAGGAGACCTCCCGAGGCCTGCAGGTCTTCGGAGGAAGAGCAGGCAGAGGAAGAGCCACCAGGAGCTGCTGCACCACTACAAGCTGCACCGCCGGAGACACGCCGCCTGACTCGCCTCAAACACGCTCAACACACATTTATTCACAGAAACCAATCACCTTCGAACTCTTAAGAACCAAGGATGTTTATTGGAGTAAAGGGAAAATCAATGTTTTTGCTATTTAAACCTGCACTGGAACTTGAACAAGTGCCTTCGAACTGTGTGCGTCTCTACTGTGGTGTCCATTTGTGTCCTGGTTTGTCTTTTTTGTTGCATTTGTCAGCCCTCACTGTGTATTCAAAGATGTAAACTTTTTATATTATAATATAGTACATTATAGTGTGTATATGTGTCGAGATTCTTTCTTTTTTCAGTTTATTAATCACAAACGGCACAAATTCCATAGGTTTCAGTAGAATTCCTCGACTTGTTTTCAGCAGCTCAAACATCCTCATGTCAAACGAGTCCCGTTCATGAATATTTTACTTTCATAAGTGAGGAATGAATGTGTTGACTCTAATTATCCTTTAAATGTTTAATGTGTCCTCTGCAAATTTAACCTTCAGTTTGTTTTCAGCAGAGAAACTCCACTAATGAGTGCGAGGTTCAAAGGCTAAAAAAAAACAAATTCTCAGTCGGTGTTGTCATCAGTACATTTTTATTTGAATAAAAAGTGCATTTCTACCTAGCAATACAAGCCAAGAGGCTGGATAATGGTGTAAATATATTTACATCTTGGCTACCAGCATACATGAACCAAGCTACAAAAGGGTGTGTACAAAATGGGCATTTTAGTCGAGGGGCGTCTCTGTCTCAACATTTCAGTGGTTTCAAATCTTTGCGGTTGTAGCATTGAAATATCTCGTTTCATCGTTATCAAGAACGATTGTTAGACTGGCCAAAACGCTCCTACATCCAATTCCTCCTCCTTGCAAACAGAGGGAAATAAAAAAACACTTGTGAAGTCATTAGAGCCAAAGTTATCCAGTGGTATTTGAAGAAACAGCTTGTGCGTCTCTCTGATTGGCTCTTTTTGGTCTTGGCAGGGAGGTGATGAGGATGAAGGATCCAGAGAAGGGAGGTTGTTGATTTATTTGTCTGGACTTCTAATGCTAAACGTAGGACGAGTTGTGGATTTGATCAGGTCAGAGGAGACCAAAGACTGTTTTCCTCCTAGGTGGTGGATTTCTTCTCCCACTCCTGTAAACACAAATAAGAAAAGGAGAGTGTAACGAATGTTTCATAATACTTTAATAACTTGTTCCCCCTGACATCCAAACTTTCAAACGAAATCTATAGTCTCACCTTAGCTTTCTGCAGAACTTTGCCTTTCGTGGCCATGATGGAGGCCGGTCTGTTCTTTAGTGCAGAGGCAGAGTTGACCGGTGAGACCGAGTCTGCACTGAGGTTGTTTGGGTTTTGGGACGATGATGATGTTGATGAAGATGTTAATGAAGACGATGATGAAGATGATGTCTGGGTAGCAGGCAGGGTTGAAGATTTAACCTGAGGGTAAAAGAAGAGAGGAGGTTCTTTCATAATCAGTATTTCAAACTTAAAGGTTCTGAAGTTCTGCATTGGTATCATAGACTGTATTTAAAGATGGACGACGACACGTTACAATATAGAATAAAGCTTTTTAACTTGGCCCACGTCTCATCCACAAACATGGAGGAGGTGGCAGTTTATGACCTACACTAGCACCGGCACTAGAGGACGATCAAGACGCCGTGGCTTCACTTTTTGGGAGCTGTCATGTCGTCCATCTTTGTACCAACAGAACCAGTGCACTGACCGTGGGCATGTCCTGGAGGCTGCTGTCCAGTGTGGTTCCCAGTGTGAACTGCCCTGACTCCACCTTCCTCAGACTTTCCTTCACCTCCATCAGCCGCAGCTCCACCTCCACCCTGCGTTGCTCCGCCTCCCGACACGCCTCCTCCCTCTGCTTCAGACGGGCTTCCAGCGAGGCCTGTTGTTTGGGATCTGAGGACGACAAGAGAGGCCGTCAGTCACGTCGAGGTCGGCCTCACCTTTGTTATCAGGGGCGCTACGGGGAGTGAAGTGTGTGTATGTGCACCTTGGCAGGCGCTGAGCTCCTCTCTGGCCTCCCTCCGCTCCTTCTTCAGGTTTCCCAGACTGCTCCTCACCTCCTCCCTCTCTCTCTCCAGGCAGTCACGCTCGTCGATGTAGCGCCGCATGTCGGCCTCCGTGCGGTTTTTGCCCAGTTTCACCTCAACTGCACCAGGACTCCCTGGGAATTGAATATTGACATTTTCAAAGATTCACAAATTCACAAATCAAAATGAAATAAATTCAAAAGATACAGTGGTTATTAAAAAGCTAATATTTCCTTTTGAATATAAATGTAGGTTCCACTGTGCAGCTCTGGCTTTGACTGCAGGGGATGCAGTATTTCACTAGAGGGAGCCGTGGTAGTTTCAGATTAGAGCGAGAAGGAAGCAGTAAATCTGACTCAATGCACAGGTAAATGCATTTTATGTCTTTTGGAATGTGTTGATAAATATAGTGAGACCTTGAGCGACAGGAGGACACTGCTAAATTTTGTTCTTTATTCTACTCCCCTCCTGGAACACTGTCACTGTCCCTGTGTTGTACTCTCACCCATGGTGTGAGCTTTGGGCCGCAGCGGTTGAGGACTCTGGGGGAACCCAGCCGCGGTGTGACCCGTCGGTCCTTTGTGTCCCCCGGGGGAGCTGAAGGCCGATGGGATCCCCAGGCTCATCCTCTTTGATGTCTCCTGGCTTTGGGACGTGGTTTTGAGGGACTGAAGTTGGGCGTGCTGCGGCGTGGGAGTCGACGGGCGCGTTAGCTCTGGTTTGCTGACAGCGGAGGTCAAACTTGTTTCATATAAGCCGGGTGTCGGCTCTGGCTCAGAGGGGTTTGTCGAAGTGACCTGAAATCAGCCCACAAAATATAAAATATGAATTAAGTTATGTGAGGAATTGTTATGTCTGTTTTCTTATTTTGAATGTGTTTGGGAATTTGTGAGAGCGGAGACGACTCTACCTCGTTATCTTGACACGATGAGTCTTTCTGCTCTTCCACGTTAAAGTGTGTACAAGTTTCTTTGGTGGGCGGGTTTTTACCCCCACAGGATGTATGGAGGAAGGAGCGCACAGGAATCAGGTCCAGGTAAACCTTGTCCTGCTCGGTTCCCTCTGGATCCTCGTGTGCTGCTTGTGTTTCATCACGTTGCTGAAGCTGGTTGTCCTCAGTGTCCTGCAGGATGCTCTCCTCGGCGTCCTGCGTGTCACGAGAGCAGGAAGTTAGGAGATGAGAAGTGGCCACATGAAGCGATTCCTGGATTTGAAAATGGATTCATGAAACAACAAAGGAGAGGCTGCGTGTTTTCTACAGCAGGAACATCTTTTACAAAAAATTGAGAAAGCTAAATATTAGGCCACATGTCTCCCAGGGGATTTTCCAAAACTAGGCAGATTCATAGAAATACCGTTGTTATTGGAAAGTGGCCAAGTTTCTTACTTTGTTTTTCACCTTTAACTCGATTGAGTTGGTTTTAATTGTGAACGTACCTCTGGATCTGCTAAAGACGCCACATCGTCGTACAGTTCCTCTGAGTCGAGAGGGACGGCGGGCGGCGTGTCTATGTAGGTGTTCAGCTCTGAATACCTCCTCTGCATCAAGCTGGAGAAACACACACACAATTAAACACTGTTCCCCACATATATGTTCTGAAGCATTTCCCATGTAAGTGGACTGAAGTGAGAGCGTTACTATAAGGAAGTCTTGGCAGCATTGACGATGCAGGAGATCCTCTCCGAGTTGACGTAGTCGTACGTCAGGTCCTCCGGGTCGGTCTTGCTGCCTGTCTGTGACAGCAGGAGGCCCAGCCAGTGGCCCATGTCCGCTGACGTCTTTGCCTGGGAGGGGCCGAGAGAGGAGAGGAAGGGAAAAGATAGAGTGAGACATCATGGATTTAAAACCCTGTCATTTATTTTGTATAACTCTCTATTACTTTGTATTAATAAACAGCTCACCTAATAGAAACATATTATTATATGTTATTGAAACATCATGGTTTGACACATATTTCCTGAAATTACAAAACTTTAAGTTTTTGTATTTTTTTATATACTGGACCTGAGAAGTTTGAGTGAAGTGAATCAAAAACATAGTAAGAAAAATAAAAACCAGAACCGTAAATCTTTTAGAAACAGCCCTCAAGACTAAACATGAAATTCCTTTGCCTATGACCGCATATGCACTGCAGCAGGGTGGTACTGAAAGCCTCATGAAAAAGGGTGTAGCACAAGTCCCCCCCCAAATCCCAGTTTAGTAAAGCACCCCCACCCTACACACACACACACACACACACACACACACACACACACGCACACATGCACACGTATATTACATAGTTTGATGTCAGCAGGAAGTGATTTCCAGACGTTGATACTCTATTAGTGTTAAAGTTTCCGACAAGAAGCTGCCCACTGTTTTCTCTTTCTGAGAAATGTTGATAAAGAACGGAACTTTTATGCAGACGTGTTTAACTTGTGCTTATTTTTTGCCACAACACAGTAAAGCTGACATATGCTCTCCTTTGAGGACAGGAAACATACTTCACGTACGTCACGTATCATATGGTTGCTTGGTCCTCTTTGCTTAACACTAGGGTTAGCGTCATGTGTCACTTTGGTGAGAAACGGTGTCAGACCTGTTCAGACTCTAACCCCCAAACATCAGGAGAAATGTAACACACAAAGAAGATCGTCTACCTCCAGAGTCGCCACCTGTGCGCCGTCTGCGTTGATCCTGAAGGAGTACAGGTGCTCGGGGCTGGGGTCGGGCAGCACGCAGCAGCCCTCCAGCGTCACGGCCGGCTGGCTCACCTTGTGTTTGCCCTTGTCCTGGTAAAACCACAGCTGACCGTTCTTGATGAGACACCAGCAGGTCCGCCATTGGCTGTTCACCAGCACGTTGAGGTAGCCTGACGGAGGAGGGAGGAGGTGACTTTGTTATGAGGAGCAGTTTCACCCTAAGTTGTATGTGCTGTTGTTTTCTTTACCCTAGAATGGGCCCTTTATATTCAATTACTTTATATTTACATCAGGAGCGGGTCCTCTCTACGGAGGCCGCTATGTTTTTTACAGTAGCCCAGACTGGACAAACTAAACACCTTTTGAGTTTTTATAACAACTGAAGGCTGCCACAGGTTCTCTTCCATGTTTCAAAGGGGAGGGTGAGGTGAGGGGTATTCAGCTGCAACATGCAACTTCACCACTAGATGTCACTAAACTCTACACACTGAACCTTTAAAACTGATATGGAGCCAAAACGCTTATGTGGACCGAGATCGATTTTAGTTTGAAAACACCATTTTCAAAAGAAAACGTTGCGGTACGGACGTAGCCTCAGCAACGTCGTCTTACTCACCTGACGTGTCGACAGATTTCTCTGGACTCTCCAATGAGGAAGGTTTTTTCTTGCCGATGTTCATGAGGTTACTGAACTTCCAACCTGCATCTAATTTTTTCTTCACTGTGGAAAAAGAAGTGTTTTTTCTCATAAGATTTTTGTTTTCAGATCCCAGAACCCTGTCGTTGAACAAAGTTGTTCGGAAAAAACTCACCATCTTTGTTTTCCGGTGTTTCAGCGTGGCTGTCTGTGCTGCTGCCGCTCTCTGAAGCCACCGAGTGTCTCTCACCCAGCTCTCCCTGTGTGTTCACATCTACGTTTTAGTCGTTGAGAGGGCATGTGATAAAAGTTGAGGACTGGTAATTGGATTGTGGGATTAACGGGAATTTAAGATTAAACGTACCTTAGTGCAGATGAGCCTCGGGGAGTCGGTCACCGAGTGCTGGGGTTCACAGCTCTCTAACGGTTTGGGGCTGATATCCTGAATCACCTGATGAATGTTCATATTTTTTAAACACAGCGGTCGCTCGTCTAATAATGCTGCGTGGTGCGAGTTTTAAGGAGCTGAGACGTGTTTGGAACAGCTCACCTTCAGCCACTGCACCGTCTGCTCCTTGCTCTGCAGGCCCAGCACGATGGCCTCCCCTCCTACAGGCGTGATCTTCAGCTTGTGCTCTTTCCTCTTCAGCTGCTTCTCTTTGTAGACGAAACTGCAGCCCAGCAGACTCACATCCAGCAGGGGCGTCTGCTCCTTGGAGCTCTTATAGCACTGAGGGGGATCAGAGATAACACTGACTTTGATTGTGCAACAGCTTAAGTGACAAGGTAACAAGGTGACCACACATATGGGGAGGAAGTTCGCAGAGAGAAAGTTACAGCAAGTAACTCCCATGAAACGTTTGTGATAAAAGGACACGGAGTAATAATATTTGTATATTACTAAAACATGTATGGTTGTATAGAAAACTTCCTCGACACATTAATTCAGATTTTCACACAGTTCTATAACATAGATCTATAAATATAGATGGATTTCTCCACTTCCTCCCACTATCTAGAAATGTATGAGAAAATGTATTTGATGTGTATTTTTTTATTTAACTTTTGAATTTGATCCATGTCCCACCCGCTAACACGGAGGAGGTGAGGTTTATGACCTATACACCAAGATCACTACTGTGCAGACTCCCTCTCCTAATGATGCCATTTTGGCTTCGTTGTCGTACAAAGGCAGGGACAAGAGACGGTCGTCCATCTTTAATTACAATCTGTCTTTTACCTGCAGACGGTGGTCTTTGATGACACACAGCTGTTTGGCCCACTGGCCGAGCCACTTCTTCCTCCACAGGAAGGCGCAGATCCGAGCGTCCTTCATCAGCTCGATGGACGCCTCTGTCGACGGCCACTGGTGCTGCGCCGACGGTGACTTTCCTCTGGTCACTTCCTCCTCATCGTAGGACTCGTATGAGCTGCTGATGACCTCCCCGTCATCTGACAGCGAAAAATCAGTGATGTAAGGAGAGAAGAAACAAGGCAGCCGTTATGGTCGAGTTCATATTTGCAGTGCAGGGTGAGTTTGAAGGAGCACATGAGGTTAATGCCTGATTTCTCAACCTTGATGAATGTCTTCAATGGCAGAGGATTTCCTCACATTGGAGTATAGAGGCAGGATGAATATGTCAAGTTAATAAATGAAGGAAATTGAGATGAAGATGGAGCCAATGATTGATGCTTGTCACAGGTCTTGACTTAAATCTGCTTCTTTACATGCAGGACATGGTTCATGCTTGACGACGACGTGTCCGTGCACAAAAGGACTCAGGCCTCAAGCAACGGTAAGACAGAGACATGCACACAAACACACGGGTCCTGTGACAGAGAGCTAGCTACCCCTGGTGATAACAGCATAGACCACACTGTCAGAGCTCTGCACTCGCATCCAGGGCCCTGAGAGGAGGCCAAAACAGTCCAGATCTACACGACAGCAGCAGCAGCAGGAGGAGGAAGAGGAGGAAGAAGATCAAGATTGGAAAAATAGGGAGAAGGAATGTAACTTAAAGAATAATAACTATTGAAAAGATAAATGTAGAGAAATCGCAGCACGTGACAGGAATAGAAGCTCTTTGCTTAATTAGAAAAAAATATGCATGAAGTGTCGCAACCTTTGTGTAAAAAAATAGCACACAACCTCTAGAAGTGAAGATGTTTGTGGTAAAATGATATCACAGTGCAACAAGAAGGCTCGAAAAAACTCGAAGGGGATTCAGAAAGCGCAAAAGCTCCAACCAAGCCCCAACAGTCCCCTTGTGAAACCAGGTTCAAATTCACTTGATCCAGATTTGTATTTGGATCTGAACCAAATTGCACACACTCATAAATATCAGTCACCTAAACATGTCTGATTTATTTCATTAAGATCCACGAATTATTCTCTCAGAAACGAACGAACTAACTAACTAAATAACTAACTAACTAACTAACTAACTAACTAACTAACTAACTAACTAACTAACTAACTAAACTATCTTCAAGAAGGTGAAACAATATTCCTGAATCTGCCCCCTGATCCAGATTTGCACCAATATTCAATGAATTCCTTCCTGACCCATATTGCCTGCAAATTTCGTTATAATCCGTCCAGTAGTTTTTTGCGTAATCCTGCAAACTAACAGACAGAAACACAGACGAAAACATAACCTCCTTGGCTTGTAAAAAAAGTATTGAATCCAACAATCAATATGTGTCTCTGTGAAACAGGTCCATGGGGAAGAAGAAATGTGACACTGAACCACAGCTCTTACCATTGACAGTTTCCTCGTAGGGCTGCGCCTCCTCATAGTAACTCTCTGAAGTGTCTATAGTGGCCGGAGAGGGAACTGCAGGTAAGGGGAACGGCTCCCGACCCACCACACACTGACAGATGAGAGAGGGAGAGAAGGTAAATAAAAGTATGACCAACAACTTGTGTATGTTGAAGCAGAAATCACACCTACACACACGTGTACATTATTAACATGGGTCCCCCCCCCCCACCCAGGCTGAAATCATGTCTAATCCAGCTGTCACTTCAGGAGTAAGTAGGGAATTCCTCATGTAACCAATCCTCGTCTGACCCAGTGCACTAGAGAGTTATATGTTTGCCTTCAGGGAAAAGTGTTTCTGTGTGAGCATGGAAAAGAAGGGGGGGCATGTATTTATGTATATATGTGTGTGTGTGTGTGTGTGTGTGTGTGTGTGTGTGTGTGTGTGTGTGTGTGTGTGTGTGTGTGTGTGTGTGTGTGTGTGTGTGTGTGAGCGAGTGTGTGTGGGCTCAGTGGCTTTTCCTGAAATCAATCAGCAGTCTGGCTTCACTTCTGTCTTGCTCCTCGTCTCCTGTGTGGTAAAGACCGTCTGTCTGTCCCCTCCCATACGAGTGGAAACCACCAGACTTCTCTGCTGCTTGTATTCATTTAGAAACTCCTCTTTACTTTTGCTCTATATTCAACTCAAAGTCAGTAAATCAGCGACAAATGATACTTGAAAAAAAGGAACTCGCTGGAGTCTGTTAAGTTGGCAGTTTCTTTTTCTGACTGATAAAATGAAGAATTTCTTTGAATACACCACAACTTTAAACTGGTAAATTCTTTGATGCTCATCTTAATCTGACTGATAGTCGCAGTTTCGATTGTCAGAATCGGATCCAGCAAGTTGAAGGGTAATGCTTCAACTGTAGATCAGTTAAAAAGACTTAGAAGTCATTAAAAACCAGTGTTTATCTCTGATTTTCAGTAAGGAATGTTTTAAAATAAGAAGAATTCTAAACAGAGTTTGGTGTATTTGTTAAAGTTAAAGTTGGATACGTTGGATACGGAAATGGACGTAGCCTTCTGTCTGTATACTCTGCATTCCAATCGTCCATATTTGTGCACGTCTTCTAAAGGCTTACGGACTGGGGGGGGGGTAGTGACGCCAATAGTTCAAGCGAGATGACATATAGGACACGAGTAAGACATTTCTTCTTATTTCTTTTCGAGGAGAGACTTCAAGACCAGCTTTTGTTTGTTGTTATCAGAAACTCTCGACTCTTCACTGCCCTCTAGTGGATGTATTGCTTAACAACCATGCCAACGGAAAAAAACGCACAGGACGTATGTGGGCAGTGGCGGTTGCATTGTTTGAACCTTGCGTGTCTCTCTTGGTAAAAGAAGCATAAATGAGCCTTTAACCACTCGGACTCAGAGCCCAACAGAATTAATCATGACATGTGGCTGCAGAGGGCGCTGTTGCTCAGTTACATGGTGTTGCTTTAATACGCATCAGATTTAAATGTGGAGAATGTTAAGATTGAAGAGTCACCAGGGTCACTTTTAAGGTTTGGGTTTAATTTCCGAGCAACTGGCTTTATTTATCAGTATTGTCACATATTGACACATCTGGTAACTGCAAAAAACATTTTTATTGGGAAATGTGAAATCCTGCAGATTACTCAGTGTGTTTCTGGTTCTCGACTCATTAACAGGTTTCCCTGGAAGATGTGTTTCTGACTCAGACACTGTGTTGAAATAAAAACTTCTCCTTAGAAAAATTTTTCCTGAGAAAACAATTGTTGCCTCAGCCTGTGACCACACATCTCAAGTCATCACACACAGTATCTGGCGGCAAGCAGAGGAGGAAGCAGGTTTTTGTCTCGGTTCACACTAGAAATGAGATAACGTACCAGTTTGCCACTATACAAGTGAAAGTGTTTATCTTTTACAGAGTGAAACGTAACGAAGCAAAGAGATGGATGATAGGGAGGATTCCTCTGAGGCCAGAGAAAGACGTTAACAAAATGACACGTGACAGGAAGGTTAAAGAATGTCAGATATTCTTTTAATGTGGAACACGAGTAAAACATTTAGAATACGTCCTGTGAGGACACAGAGTTTTTGAATCTACTTGATCAGATAAATGGCTTTCCCGGTCTTATCAATCACTCAAAGGCCTTTACAGCACAAGTCACATTCAGCTTCTATGTACAGCGCTTCTTCTATCACACATTCACACACTCAGGAGCAGACTGAAGGAGCTGGGGATCAAACTACCGACCCTCTGGTTAGTGGACGACCCTCTCTACCTCCTGAGCCACAGACACCAACTCATACAACAATCAACAATGGAAGACAGAGCGGTGGTGGGAAAATTACAGATTACTTCTACCAACGTATAAATGTTAAAGGAAAAAGAAAAATCTTTTAAAAAACAAGAATTAAAGCCCATTTTAACTTAATTCATTGACGTTGAAGAAGTCTGACATTGTCGGATATTGTTTTTCTTCTTCCCTCCAGTGAACTCTGTGAAACCCTCTGAGTTGAATGACAAAAAGCGATTTCTTAACAATGTCTAATGTTCCCCTCCCACCTCTGATCCGAACACGCTGCCTGTATTCCTTCATTTTTACTTTTATTTCCCCGAAGGCTGTCGCATTCTCAGCGAGATCAGAGAAATATGAAAAAAATACAACCCTCAAGCGGAGGAGACTCATATATCATGCAAACCAAGCCTTTTGGGAGGGTGTGTGTGTGTGTGTGTGTGTGTGTGTGTGTGTGTGTGTGGGGGGGGGGCTCAGTGGGAAAAGTACGAGCTCTTTTACAAAGTCGCACATTTTAAAAGTATCTCACATTATCAGAGTTTGTTTGATTGAGTTCGGTCAAAGCTGCTCAGCTTCTCTTCAGCGTGGGGACGTTTGCCACAGAAAAGCTGCTCCCTTCCTGCAAGATGACTCTGCAATCACCTTTGGGAGTGTTATCGTGTCTGGTGTGTAGCAATGCTTAGTCTCTACACAGGAAAAAAAACGAATAACACTAGAGAGAAAGCTAATATATTATATCTGGTGTTTGGTGGCTACCAGCCTGTAACCAACAACAAAATACCGTCTGACAAACAAATCATATTTGTCTGTTTGTGTAAATATCCCAAAGTCATGATTTCTTTCACAGCTGTTTAACTCCCAGGAAACAGGGAATCCCCAGCAATGGGAGCGCTTTTCCCACCATATCACTTCAGCACAGCAACACATTTCCAGTAACGCGTAGCAGATGCAGTGAGCTGTCATAATAACAGGCGTCACGTCATGCGACAAAGATTTGTTTGTGCGATTAGCCCGGGTGCCAGAAAGTGAAGGAAAAGGATCCACGGAGAAATGTGTGGGACGGAGATTGTTATCAATGCGGTAACATCAGTTACACATTATGGAGCTGTTCAAGATTTTACAGAACGCAAGCATCAGCAAATACACACATCAGAACGTAACATGGGTTATGATGCTACATGTATCTTCAAAATGATGCAGCAACGAGATAGATAGATAGATAGATAGATAGATAGATAGATAGACAGACAGACAGACAGACAGACAGACAGACAGACAGACAGACAGATAGACAGATAGATAGATAGATAGATAGATAGATAGATACTTTATTTATCCCGAGGGAAATTTCGGTTTATCTGTGATAATGTCGTTGATTTGGTTCACTTGTAAGATGCTTGTCACCTTTCGTTTTTGTGTTAAACAAATTTATCGAGTTTAATTATCTTCGGGTCTTCTCCACAAGAAGTGTGAAGTCTGAAGTGTGAGATGGACAAGATGCTCAGCTTTCGATTTACCTGTCGATCTATGTTCCAACCCTCAACTATGGTCATGAGCGCTGGGTAGTGGCCGAAAGAACGAGATCAGGAAAACAAGCGGCCGAAATTATCTTTCTACATTGGGTGTCCGGGAACAGCCTTAGAGATAATATGAGGAGTTCAGACCTCCGAGGGGAACTCAGAGTAGAACCGCTGCTCCCTCACATCAAAAAGGGGACGTGCCTTCCTTTGGAGGTTTACTGGACACTTGGAGATCCACATGGGTAGACCCAGGATTCTCTGGTCCTGGAATACCTCTGGATCCCCTAGGAAGAGCTGGAAGAGAGGGATGTCTGGAATACCTTACTTATAGCTGGCTGCCTCTGCGACCCCGTCTCGGAATGGCAGAAGCAGAAGTTTAGCTTTTCAACATCCTACAAAGATGATATATACACCAGTGAGACCCATAAATTCCAAGTTAGAGGTACTGGTAAAGTGCTCTTTAGAAGGCAGACCTGTTCGAATGTCATTCCCTTTTTCACTGGTGCACTGTTCCCCTGTGTCATTGTTTGAGTATCTGTTCTCGTTTCAACAACAATCCCACAAAGTGTTTCAGTTTGCAGGTGACCAAAAAAACCATATCACGTATTCACATGACAGTACAAACAGTGTAAACTGCTCCACGATGAAAAACACAGCGGTCTGGGCATCTGTTATTAATTAAAACAAAGAGCCAGGCATTCCAGAGCAGCAGCAGCAGCAGCCACCCCCCCCCCCCCCCCCCCATATCTATATCTCCTTTGTCTTTCTCCTCTTTTACTCATCTCCAGAAAAGCTGCCTGTTGTTTGGGCTGAGGCTGACGAGAAGGTCTTCCACAGACCAGCTGCCAGGTGTTTGTCTGCAAGCCTATTTTTTCACTGTTGCAGAAAAAGAGTTTGCTCCAATTCTGTAGAAAAGTCACCCCAGCCCCGAAACCTTTCACTTCACACACACACACACACACCCTCACCGCAGAAACATCGGGCAGAAGGAATGGATCGTGGAGTCGGAGCATTAAAAACAAAGCGAGGTGGTGGTGGTGGGGGGGGTGTAGGGGTGCGGTGCTTTGAGCAAAGAGTGGGAAAAAGAGCCCGAAAAAACGAAAAGTCAGAGGAACATGGAAAATCCCTGGTTCCCATGCCAAGAATCCGGAGCAGCGAAAACACACACACACACACAGGGTGAGAGAGAGAGAGGGAGAGGGAGTCTTGTCTCCATGACTTCAGAAGACGTTACATTGACTTACATTCATTTCCTGGAGACATAATCTAACCCTAACCATAACTACCACTTGCATAAGCCTAACCGTGGCCAAACACTAGAACACGTCCTCACCTCAGAGTTTAATGATTTATGTTATAGGGACCTGCTCGTCCCCATAGGGAACATAAATGCCCATAATGTGACTGTGTAAACAGATTTAGGTCCCCGCAACATGAGTAATGACCACACACACACACACACACACACACACACACACACACACACACACACACACACACACACACACACACACACAGAGGAGGAGGTAGTGATAAAAATAATCAGCTTTGGAAAACCAGATTCAGGAGAACTCTCTTGGCTTTTTTCTATCTCTGCACCATTTGGAAGTGGTCAGAGTTTGTAAAACAAAAAATGGCATGAATGGAAATTGGAAAATAAAAAAGACAGTAAATGTCAGCTGTATGGTGGGAGGCAGGGAAACGGAAAATAAAACAATTCACATGACACACATTTTGCACATACTGTATTTATTTTCCCATTATTTGTACTTTCTTGGGAACTTGACCTTCTCTAAACTCGTCATACTTCTGCTCCCAGATCTTGTTCTTTCCACTATTTGTAGGTATGAATGTTTACAACTCAAATGTTTGACTATAAATACAGACGACCTTCATGTATAAAACTAAAATACTTCTGTAAAACATAACTGGATTTTTAAGGGATAATCCTGGCAAGTAA
Source organism: Hippoglossus hippoglossus (assembly GCF_009819705.1). Taxonomy (NCBI): domain Eukaryota; kingdom Metazoa; phylum Chordata; class Actinopteri; order Pleuronectiformes; family Pleuronectidae; genus Hippoglossus; species Hippoglossus hippoglossus. Next base: position 6,529,579 of record NC_047169.1, on the reverse strand, counting down.
TCATGAATAATTCAGCAAATACTAGCCAATCGCATTGTGGCTACGATAATCACCAGTTTGCCGGCAGCCACATTACCACTCGCTGTGCATGTCAACAGTATTCCTTTCCCTGCCTGACGCTTGCAAGTGGCACAGCTGCTATCTATAGCACGACTCTATTTTCAGACCATGCAGACAGGACGCAATGGAACTCGCACCAATCTTTATTTATCGTCCGGTTCTGGGGGGGAAATGGCCAATTTTCACCGGAGTCACATGCTGTATTGTCACTTGAGAGACACTTTTCGGAGGAATAAAGGAGGCGGGTTAAGAGATCATGGAATTGCTCGAAGGCCCGAGAGACAACATGGATATGCATGCTGAGAATGCGACCCTCGGTCCGGAGGACGGGGAGCACCGCGCAGGCTGGGTGAGGGTGAGGGTGGAGGAGAGCTGGTTCACCGTGGAACGCGGCTTGCTGGCGAGGTGCAGCGATTACTTCTGCGCCCTCTTTCAGTCCGGGATGAGAGAAAGTCTCCAGGAGGAACTCCACCTGAAGGGAGGAGTGCATGCGAGGGGTTTCCTCATTGCCCTTTCTGTCTGCAGGGGGGAGATTCCCACCCTCAGTGACCCGGACGAGCTCACGGAAGCGGTGGAATGCGCTGCGTTCCTGCAGGTTGGGTGCTTGGTGCAATATCTTTGTGACATTATCGACTCAGACAACTGCCTCTTGCTTTACTACGTCGCCTCCGTCTTCGGGGTGCATAAACTGCTGCATAGTGCAGCTCTTTTCCTGTGTGATGCCTCTGATGGTTTAAAGGAAGTTGCAGAGACGACAGTTCCTGAAGAGCTTCTTCGCTATTCTCAGTCTTTGTCTCCTTCTGTTTATGTTGCTATAGGCACCCACTCTCCCTCCATGGAGCTTCTGCACGACTCCTTCAGAGTTGTTTGCTATCTTGATGAAAAAGAGGGCGAGTGGAAGCATTTAACTAACCTCCCGACTCTCTGTAGCACCTCCATGGCTGGTGTAGCGGTGCTTGACAATCGCTTGTACATCGTAGGGGGAGTTTACGGTTACGGTAAGGACACAGTAAACAGCAGCTTTTGCTACAACCCGGACTCAGGGGTCTGGACTGCTCTCCCTGGACCCCAGCAACCCAGATATGACTTCACCCTGCTGGGACATGAGGGACGACTCTATGCCATCGGCGGCGAGTTCCAAAAACGGATCATTTCTACAGCAGAGAGTTACGACGCTGAGAAGGGAGAGTGGACGTTTATACATCATGCACCAAGACCTGTAGCCTCTGCCGCCTGTGCTGTTGCAAGACGGAGGATGTTTGTTTGCTTCTGGAAACCACCAGACACCACAGACATCTACGAATATGTTCCACTGAAAGATGAATGGAAACTTGCCACCACAATGATCAGACGTCAAAGCTATGGCCACTGTATGGTAGCACACAGGGACAATTTGTACGTGATGCGCAATGGGCCTAGTGACGACTTCCTGCGCTGCCTCATGGACTGCTACAATGTCACGACAGGCCAGTGGACAGCCTTGACCGGACAGTACATCAACAGCAAGGGGGCGCTGTTCACTGCAATGATCAGGGGGGACTCTGTGTTCACAGTCAAACACATGCTAACTCTTGAATACGCCATCGCTGGAGATGGATGGAAGCCCCGCAGGCAGATGAAGGGATTTCCAAAGAGCGGTTCACTGTGGACGTGTTTACTCAGGCTTCCCAAGACGGGCCCAGTTATACCACAGCTGGATCCAGACGGGAAGGAAGAAGAAATGTCTTTGCCAGACACGTCTGAGGGGTTTGTGGCAGCTACACCACAACTGTGAAATTACAGCACAACTGAGAAGCTACGCAATGTTTTTAAGGGTTTACTAAAATACTTGATGATTGTGGAGACTGCAAAGTGACACAAACATTCTTCACTTCAGTGCATTTCATTTTTACGCGCACACACACACACACACACACGCACGCACGCACGCACGCACGCACGCACGCACGCACGCACACACACACACACACGTACACATGCTGACACTAAGCGTTTGTTCTGATTAGCAACAGCTGCTACTGTAGTTTATATTGGGGGAGGCCGCTGTGCATGTGTGTGAGTGGAGTTCAAAGGGACTGACGGGATGTTCTAAACCTCTTATTCCCCGTGTTTTTCCTGAAGTCACACTGGGCCAATTCAGGAGCCACCGGCCAACCACTCAACATAAAACACAGATCTCTCACACACTCGTCCAGGTTTGTTGCCCCGTGAGTGATTAAATACCTGTTTCTGTGGGAGGATACATTTCACGTAGCCTCAAGCTCGTGACCGAGTGTACGTGGGAAATGATTTTGTCTTGTACGGCCACGGACTCGAGTACATTAAAAACCAGTGGAATTCTCTGGCAACATGTGATATCAATCCTTTATTTTTGAATACTTCAGGTGCTTAGTGATGTTAATGTTCTCTTTGTAACAAAAAACCCCAAATACTGCCAATTACATTTAGAGTTGGAATTTGTCTTTGGGCTCCTTTGAGTTCAACAGTCCAACCGGGGTGGATTATGCTGTTACAGTTCCCACCGCGGAGGCAGAGGCTCAAAAAGCTACATGTGTATGTTAAACCAAGTAATTTCACACGTTAATCCACTCGGGTGGAATCAGATTAGTAATAACTTACTGATCTGGGGGGTGGAAGATCAGGGAGGCTCTTCTGTGGGACGGGAACACATTTTGCTGCTTTTCCATTGAGCAAGATATCTGGTCTGTTATCTAGATCATAAAGAAACATCGATTTTGGAGTCAGTGAGAGAATTCAGAACTGTTCCATCGTATAACCTGAACATTTTTAGATACATTCAAGAAATTGGTTATGCTGCAAGTTTGAATTGAGTCTGTTTTTTTAAACCAGCTCTATTTTTAAATGTCCCGATGTGTCCTACACATGTCAATGCTTCCTAGTATCCCAAACACTCGCTGTGAGCACAAGACCCTTCATTGTTACAGTGACCACAGAACCCAAGTCAAGCATTTGTATGGTAGCAACAACCCTATTATACAATACACACACCACAGTACTGGGGAAAAGACACATCAAGAAAATTAAAGGAGACTTTGGATAAACAATGAAAGAATTATGGTTTTCAGTGGATGTAACCTCAAAGCAAATATAATCACAGCAGTAGTTTCTAATATTTTCGGCATTTGACTCCCTGAGAGATGTTGATATTGATTTTATATGTATTATAAAGACTGGGAATGAAGCAACAAAGCTATTTTGTGAACATGTAGGTATGAGATGTAAGTCATTGAACTTTCGAGGTACTGATAAGCATATTTTTTACTTTTGGACTAGTTCTGTGACCCTGCTTCAAGTTTTTTTTGCTTGTGGTGTAGCTTAATATTTAGTGCACAGTTCCGAGAGTGGTATCAAGCTTCATATCTTGGCAGGAAGGTGAATTATTCCCCATAGGCTGTATACAAAGGTGAACTTCCTCTCGCTTTTCAGAAATGAAGCCAAAAACATCCTGAATTAGAACTCTGCCATCAGGTGGCGGCAACGTAATTTGATCGAGGAATGGAGCTGTGATAAAAGTAGCACTTGGTCATTCATAAGTACCACCTAAAATCACAAACATTTTTGGGGAAAAATGTATTTGACATTTATTTGGACTTTTTAGTTTTGCCCATGTCCCATCCTATAACATGGAGGGGGTAGGCGTTTATGATCTATAGTACTGTCAGCTACCAGGGGGCAAGGAGAAGGTGCTTTGGCTTCACTTTCTGGGAGCTGCCATGTTGGTTTATCTTGATCTACCTCTTGGGGGTGCTTCAACACCCAGGTGGAGATTTAACATTGTCACTTTAATTTATTGTCACTATATTTCTCAGTCTCAAACATGAACGTAGCAGGAGATCATCCTTGAGCTTTCAACAGTGAAAACAGGATGCACAGGATGTCACGTCCAGTTATGGACCTTTACTGTGGGTCAAAGTGTTTCTGTATCTGTGCATGTGTAACAATATCTAAAATAATTGTCTTTTTAATTAATAGTTAAAAGTGTCTTCAATGCCATGTTCTCTTGCATGTGAACCGAGAGAGACATTTCTTGTTGTCTGCCACATGATACTGATTAAGAAACCTCGAACCTCACACCTGAGCCTCCACTTTCCATCAGACCATGAGAAAGGAAAACCTGTGGCTTTGTTAACGTCGCTGCTGAAAATATGTGCGTCAAGTCTAGCACTCATTCAAACCACATTCTTCTTCACTGTCCAAACAAAACGGGTCCGTCTCAGATGGTGCACGCAGTTATGAAGTAACAGGCAGGAAATGGTTAGTGAGAGGAGAGTCGGGGGCCAGGGGCCGGGGGGGGGGGGGGCTGCTTGTTGTTGCAGCTTATTCTCATGTCTGCTATTCACTTGAATCATGTCGAATTGAGTACGAGACGCAATAACGGGTCGGACCACCTTGGACAACTTGAAAATTCCAGTTGGAGTCTTTTTCTGGTTTTTCTTTTAAGGTTTTGTTCCAAGTTGTCTTTCCACATTAGAACATCTATAATAATAAAGTCCAAAGCTTAAATAAATCTGAAATTTAAAATTATACACATTTTACATTACAGTATTAATTCTCTAGCTAAATGGATGTAAGTGTATCAAATTACTTCGAGATATACTTAGTTCGAGTGTAAAAAAAATCATTCCCCTTGGATATTTTTTGGGAGTGTGTTGAATTCTGCTTGCAAGTACAGCAATGACTGAAGAAGCCAGGCCACTACTATGACTACTCTTTTTCTTTGTAGATTTACACACTTCAGAGAAGAACCATTTGAAACTCACACCTTTGTCGTCTTTGTCCTTGCCACCGACAGTCACTTTGTTCATGTAGATGTACTCCTCATCAGCACCTGCGTGGAGACACGAAATGTGGTTAACAAATGACTTTAATTCACAGTAGTTACCGCAAATGCTGACACCTTGGTGAACTCAGGAAACAAAAAATAGCCTCTTAAATGTCACCAAATAAACATTAGACTAATACGTATAACAATATATATATATATATTTTGATAATACTAAAGATGAAGAATGAATGCAACTGTCCCAAGTTGTTTAAATGGCTGCGCTGCTTTGGCCGATGCACTAAGAATCATTAAAGCTTTAAACGTTCAGTGAGGAACAGAAGAGAACTGCTGTCTCTGTAACAAACCCTGGACAGGTGAGGACCCAGCTGTTGAAACATCAGGGTTTTCCCCGACTCATTAAAGTATCCTTGACTCCCAGAACCCTCTGGATTGTAGGGTGGTCAGACTAGTGCACTGTTGCTTAGACTCCAGTTACAATAGGTCTCCTTAAATAATGACATGCTTAGGTGGTTGTAAATAGCATTGGGACAGACCCCCCCCCCCCCCCCCCCATACTCTACACAGAGAACCAACTACATCACAAGAAGAACAGGGGTATTTGGGGTATTTCGCTTCCAAAATAATCTACTCGAAGCACCAATCAGAAAATCTGCCTCCACCTTAGTGCCAAACAAACTTTCATCATGTTTGTCGAAAGACCAGGATTAAAGGAGAACTTCACCCAAACAAGTGGCCCATTGTGCAGACAGATGGGCCCATTATTGACACCCACTCTTACCGTGGCGGGCATTCATCAGGCATTAGTCAGAAAACACAGATAGGGCACTGTACAACGTCCATGTTTGAAGTTTTTAGAATTATCGTACGATGAAACAATGCAGCTCCTGAACCTGATCCACGTAGACGTCCAAAGAGTTTACGCTTTTACCAAAAAGTTATAGTTATAGTCACAAACAAGAACCAGGATTGGTCCAAAGGCAAAACATTCTTTTTAACCAATCACATTTTCTGTTTTATAGTAAAAAAAATCAGCGACACTATTTAATTAAAGTGAAAATAATAAAATGTTATAAATATAAGTATTATTATTATTATTACATATATATAGTTGCTGTTTCCTGTGATTGCAATAGAAGCCCAGTGAGGGGGAAATTAAGTGCTTTACATGGTCAGAGGAGTCGTGTCTAATGTAAATATTTACAGGTCAGTGTTAACAATCGTATCAAGCAGCAAATAAGTGGAGATGATAAAACCCTGTGTGATGCATCCGTGCTGAAGTCAGCTCAGTGAGAAATGTGCTGTGTTTGCTTTAATGTCGGGTCCTAAAATGGTGGAATGATTACAAGCTGGCAAAGACAGAATTGCCATAACAGTTTGAACGAATGCCTCTTCTCAAGGAAGGAACCCTGCACTTTTGGCCAAGAAGAATCCAGCCGGTCACTGAAACCTGTTCCGGAGCTGCAGCAATGTTTTTTAAGGAAAGTTGTTTCTCTGACTCAAATATTTTAGCTGACAAAGTTTGTATCCTGAGAGGAAATCAAACAAAACGCTAACCTTGGGTGATACTCTAGAGAAGGTCTCCGCTTTGAAATAAATATCGTGTGGTGAAATCAAACAACAGCAGAGTGAAACAATGTTTTGCCTGTACAGTGAAACCAGATTTTAGGGGGGGGGGGGGGACAGAGATGAAATGCTATTTATAAACTGCTTCTCAAAGGAAGTGAGCATCCCCTAGAGGATAAATGCAGCTTCGGAAAAATGATACAGCTTGGAGCCAGAGGAGGAAGTATGCAGAGACAGGTCCAGGAGCTGAACATGGAAAAGCATGACTGTTTTTGTGTGTTTAAGTGTGACTGGTCGAGAAAAGAAGAAGCTAAACGTTGTCTCTTTCACTCAAATATCCTGTAGGCTGCTGTTGTTACAACGCAAAAGATCTCGGGTCAGGTCTTTTCTGTACGATTACTCCAAGCTACGGTTTCTGAGGGATCAACAGTGACTACGTTTACATGGACACCAATTATACCACCACTGACCTTTTTCAGAATAAAACATTATTTGGATTATTATGTGTTTATTACTGTGTAATGTGTTTTACTCCCTATGTCTTAATTTGATTATTGCTTATTCCAAGTATGACCTTGCAGGACAAGCTGTTGACATAGCAGTGTCTTATTCTGACTATTGTCTTAATTGAGTTACTATATGAATATTTATGTCCATGTAAACGTAGTCCGTGTCACTCATTATCCCCAGTTCATTGTAAATCCAGTAGCGGAGGCTCACCAGTGTCAGACTGGTTCCCTGTTTAACTCGCTGACTCCCAGGCTCCATAAATCCCATCAGCTCACCAGCCGTTGGCCCATTTTCATGTTGACTGTTAGAGCCAGTGAGTTAAAACAATAAACGTGTCATTAGCTGTTTGACAGGATACGTTAACAATCCATGCATCACTCGATGATGGAGCAGGAGGCACTCGGTTTGATTTAACCCTGCTTGTAAACACAAACCTACAACCACAATCATTCACAGAATAAAAAAATGTAATCTCACAAGGGAGGTAGAGATATTTAAGTAATTCACCGCAAAGTGGTATTAAGCAACCGAAATGGGATAAAAGCCCCCAAATGTATTAGTTAATACAAGTTTGCGAATATATAATTATTACATGGTGGTTACTGGGAGTTTTAAAATAATACCAGAGTGGGTCGTTTAATAGCTTCTCTCAGAAATTGCATTATAACTGCCAACGATGTGAGTTCATTGAATTGTGGGGGACGCAGGGCCTCGCCACATGTTACATAAAGCGCTGAGAGTTAAAGCTTTTGAATGGTTTAACATTTTTTTGGCCTTAAACCTCAACCTATGTAACTGTCATGTAATCTCACTGCAATAGAGGAAGCAAGAAAACGTAGGCAGACATGGGAAGAACATGCAAACTCCACATGACCCAGGTGAGACCGGCATTCATACGCTTTTGTTGTGAGGCACACAGTGTTAACCGCTGCACCACTGCGCCGCCCCAGTATGTAAATGTAATTAAATACACACATGTACTCGTAGAGCTGGAATTCCACAGTAACTCTCAGATATTCTGCAGCCTTCACGGGAGGTGAACGTCGACTCATAACACAGAGCAGGCAAGATTTTATCACTTTAAGGAATGAGATTGTCTTCCAATAAAAAAGAAAATCTGTTGTCCTTGCAAACTGTGGTTATATGAAAGTCTGGGAAAATCAGAAATGCCTTTGACCTTTGAACCATTTACTTGGATATATGCAGTCACAGTCTGTTCTCAGTTATTTGTATTTACTAATTTGGGGCAATTTGCAATATAATTACACTGCTACAAATTTAATTTGCTAAAATAAAACATTTTTGTTGACACCAACATTGTTCTTGTTTCTTTCAAAACTTTTAAAAATACATTTACCACTCATTTCTTAACGAGAAGGACTGACTTTCTCTTCCTCGAATGTTATTTTTTTCACATACATTTTATGACATGACCAGGTCTGTTTTCAAACTTCCACTGCTATACCCTGGTTTTGTTTTGAGTCACATGTGTCAGTAAATACATAAAATTTCCTTTAGAATATTCACCAAAATCAGTTTGAAGTGAGAACCAGGACTTTATCTGTGTCTTTCCTTTTATTTCTTCACTGCCAAAGTTTTAAGAGTTGGGAGTTCAGGTTTTTTTTTTTTGTGAAGGCCGTGTGTCACTCCTCATACTTTACTGACTGGTCTGGCACACATCAGTAGAGCTCAGTTGATACAGTGGATGATTTCCAGACGATAATTCATCTTTAGTAAACTAAGCTGGAGAGTTTATAGTCTAATCCACAGTTTTTTAATAAAAGAAATCTCTTTTTTTGTCGCACTGTGCAAATACTGCGCATAGATCTAAAGTACCACCCACTCTTTGTTCAGCAATCTACGCTTCTGAGTTTTCCCTCCTTACCGTTGGAGGCCCTGTAGGAGTGGAGGATATCGGAGAGCAAGCCCTTCTGGACGGTGGCGTTCCCGCTCAGTGTCTCCTTGTCCAGGATGAGCAGGAAGCGTTGGAGCTCCATGAGGAGCTGGTCCAGCACTGGAAGCACAAGACAGACAGACAGAACATTTAAAAAAAACTCCTTTAAATGCCAAATGGTTTCGAACATGTCTTGGCGTGGAAATATTAAAGGGATAGTTCACCCAAAAATGAAAATTCACTCATTATCTAGTCATCACTATGCTGATGGAGGGTGGACAGCGGACAATAAGATTAAAAAGATGGTGTCAATGACGCCGTTTCAATTCAAATTGGAATGTGGGGGCTTACTGACACTTGGGTGACACCACAGGAGCAGTATGGAGGCATTTTATTTAATTTATTCAGTTTTTTTACATTTGAAGAAGTGGTCACCATTTACTTCAATTGTATCGGATATGGCTGCAATGCTGTTTACCCCTGAAATCCCAAAAGTGCTTCTTGGACTCAAACACTCCACCCGCCCCTCCATCGGCATAGTGGTGAGTAGATAATGTTGGAATTTTGATTTTTGGGTGAACTATCCCTTTAGGAGGTATTAAAGCAATTGGCTTTCCCATCAGCAAGAACAGCCATGAGCAATAAAAAAATCCTCCTGAGGTTTCCAGAAATCTTCAGAATATTGTGCTTTAATTTACGGCTGAGGGCAGCGAGTTCAAGTCGATGATGTGTCTTTTGCCGTTGCTTCCAGCTGCTGGTTTGCTAGCTGTTTAATTCGCACTGTTTGGCTCCAGCATTTTGAAGCTCCACGCCGTACGCCAACATTTAACATGGGAGAAGCTCTGCGGAGGTTTTCAGCTGGCAGCGGTCGATAAACATTCAGACTCTATATGTCATTCCCTCTGGTCTCTCTTGCGTTGGCTATTGACAGCTGTAGGTCTTATTCGAGGTTGTTTTGGGAGCCGTGTGAGTTTAGCGAAAGGTCAAGTCCAGCGGAGGGAGGAGCCGAGTGCCCCGAGTCGGCGGGGCCAGTGTGTCTGGGTGCGTCCCACACACATCCTTCAGGGGTCAGGGCTGAGCTCACAGCCTTCTCCGTTGTGTGGGGAGCTCTTTGTGTTTCCCTTCGCTCTCGCTCGGCCTCATGAATGGGCCCCTTGCTACAGCGGGGCCTCAGTGTGTGAGCGCTTCAGCAGAAGATGAGACACAAGGGAAGTAAAGAAGAAAGACTTTATAAAGGGAAAGGTGGGGCAAACAGTGGTGGTGTGTAAAATCCCCCCAGAACGTATGATGTATGCTTTCTTACAGGTTTGTCTAGATGTGTGAGATGTACCACAACCACGTTAAAAATAGATTTAACAGCAGTTACATTCAAGCAGTGACATTCAAGCTCAATAACCATCTAAAAGTAGGTATGAGTAGCATCAGTATACAGAGTAGTTTGGCTATTTTGATTAACTTAACTAAACCCAAAGCCAATCCACGCTAAAGTATTTTACTCTCAGTGGTCTGACATTTTGAAAACGCCTACTCTTAATTGCTTGCTGCAGTCAATACGAAGCCAGGGCCAAGAAGCTGTTATCTTAGCTTAGCATAAAGACTGGGAACGGAGGGAAACAGCTAGCCTGGCACTGTCAAATGGAAACGATCAAACACCTCTAGTTTGCACGTCAAGCATGACAGCCGGCCATGTTGTGTGTCCCAAGCTTGAAACCCGAGATTGTTGTCGTTATAAGGATCGGGCCGGCACCAAGTGTTGGGTACGCCAAACCATCAGGCGTTCCCGTTCAACATATTCGTGTGAGTTCAGGGGAAGTAGTGACCTCAGAAGGCGATTAGCTCTGCTGGCATAGAGGTGTGAAACGCAAGGAAATCAGCCTGACTCAGATCCAATCACACACAATCAAATTTAATGTCAAATCACAATTACTAAGTAAAAATTAGTGAAACTCTTCAAAGCAGGTTTAATGCAATAAATAAAAACTTTTTGTCAGCAAAATGAAGGTGTGAATTTAAGTGTGAAAATCATCTGACTCTAGATCAAGTAAAATCCTCTAAACTATTACAGCTACTTGCTCCTCTCCGTCTGAACTCTACCAAACCTGTCAGAGCGTCTGTTTTAGTGGCTCCTTCCGGCTCAAACTCATCACTACGATCCAAGACTCAGAGGGAATTATGTTCCTGCCCTCCCACACACTCCCACACTTTAAAAGTTCCGAGCAAAGGGGGAAATCTTTCTGCAACGTAAGGCGTCAGGCCCCGGTAAGCTTTGCCTTTAGGAGACGCTGAGAGGCTTTTCCTCGAGGTAAAGCAAACTTTTCTTTAATGACTCCTACTCGTGCTGAGTCATCTTCTGCTGAGAGGGCCCCATGTGAGGAGGACCTACACCATGGAAAACAAACACACACCCACCCACCCACACACACACATAGGTGATGTAAAGTAATTAAAACAAGCTTAGACAACGCTAAAGACTCAGAAGCGTTCTCTCCTCCTTGTGTGGAGACGTCGCTGTAACGATTAAAACCACACACATTGACTTTCATTACATTTCTAATTGTTGTTTAGCTGCCAATGTTTTGGCTGCTCGGTACCAAATCTAAACATTTCCCCAGCTTCTCCTCCGTGTGTGTTTGCAGAGGTTGACTCAGATGGCCTTTCGGATTGGGGGACCCTGGGAAACTTAGTCAGCTGACAGGACAGGGAGGTCTGGAGCGGGCCCGTCTCTGCGGGCTACGGGGTTGGCCAGACGCCCACTGCACATCCAGTGAGCGACCGCAGCCTCCGCAGCATAAACAATCCCCTTCTGTAGAGTGGCCAAGAGGAATCTGAGAGGCCGTCGGCCGGCCAGTTCACTATTTTCTAACTGTTGTAATTGAAATCTAAAAGCCAGGTAAGAATACAATCAAGAGTCCACTGGGTTTGATTGAATAACAAGTTGAATTTGAAAAAGCCAACATCACGCACAAGGGAAATTTCTCTTCCTCATGCCGGAGGTTGCACTTCCTGGTTTGATCCATTACCAAGAACAACAACTACCCTGTTGTTTGCTATGCACACATGCTATTTTTCACATAGTGCTTTGATAAGATAGCTGATCCAGATAGCAGATTTAAATGTATTTACACTGCCTGAGGTTAGAATAAAAGATTAAAAGCGTGAGGGATTTGTTTAAAGCCTGTCTGGCTGTCTGACCGCTCATATTGGACCGTGGCTGTAACATGGTGACATGGTGGTTTAGGTTTTAGTGGAATATAGCCACAAGGATCATGGCAGAGATTATATGAAACTGTTTCCTTCAACACCAAGTGTGTAATCAGTGCCAACCTGCAGAGTAAACCTCCATATCTGTTCACCTTGTGTGACCCAGGCTGCGGTCGATGGAGAGAGGCTCATTCTTTCAAAATGACAACAGTCCTTTTTATTAGCGTCTCAAAAATAACTGCTTATTTCCTGTCTGTGCGGTGAGAAGCAAGATGATGGCAAGGTCTTATTAAAAACTGTTTTAATATCAATTATGCACAAATGGTATATGTGTGGTTGTAAATCAGAATAGGAAGCTCTCAAATCTCCTGGTCTTTTCAAGTTGACATCTTTTTCATCTTGAGTTATTTGTATTTTCACAGTTTCTCGTACGTCGCTTGTTAGAAACATTTAAGGACATTTTCCTGCTCTTTTGTCACATGGGACACTCGGACACTTTCTGGATATTTTACAAGGGGACTCGGAGGAAAAGATTCAGGAAAATATCTGGAGCACCTGACTCAGAAATTTGCATTCTCAAATACTATGGAAAATTTCAGGAAAAGGTTCGGACTTTCGGAGCATTCAGTGAGGAGAAGGAATTTAACTTGAGTCCTTCCCTCCTTTCTTCGAGTTAAATCTGAACAAATCTTCGGCGGAACAAGGGGGTCTTGTCAGGATCCTGGCAGCAGCATTTCCTGCTCCGAGAGACTTGAGGTTCTGCATCACCACTGACAGGCCGCCTCTGAGAGGAGACGAGCCCTGCAGGCATTTCATCTTATCAAACTAACGAGGCAGACATGGCCTCTCGTTCCGGTCAGATTGCGTCCAGGTTAAATGCGGTTGCTGGGACACTGCTGCTGCTTGGCGGGATCGGTCTATAAAGTTACTACCCCATCACGATATACTCGTTCAGAGATATAATGCGTGTCTGGAGCTACATTTCAGCCCTGAAATAGAGACAAGAAGCAAAATAAAAGACCAAGTATGAGACTTAAGAGCATTTAAAGGCCATTGGGACACCACAAGCCACCACAGCAGCTTCAGCGTGCCTTGTCAGAAGCGTTCTAAGAAGGATATGACAGCTTTCCTCCCCTTTTCTCGGGATATGGTGGTAAAGTCAGACATCTCTCTTCTACTCGGTTGAGTTTTGAACTGATACCCTGGGACTGTCACTGTGAGAAATGTCGCATATTTTCTAAATTCACCATCAAGTTGTCACCCACTTCCTCTAAAAGGCAGAAACATCCCCAAATCTTTATGAATTTATCCTCCCTCGCTATTTAACTTTTCCTCACATGTGAATTAAACTTTCATGTGTTGATCGTCTCATCGGTGCTTCGCCCCCTCCACATCCGTCCTACTTTCAAAACAGCTCCTCAAATCCCGAACTTATCAATTCACGCTCCAGGACATATCAAGTTTTTCACTGATGCAATATTTCTGATGCTTTTTAAGCACTTTTATAGCTTTGATCAGTGTTGGAGGGGGAACAAGTCAAATGGGTGGAGGGTTAAAGAAAACAAAAAGCAAGATGAAATGTGAAATTTTAGCCTAATATTGCTTCCATCCGATGATGCAATAAAGGCGGCTGAAATGTAAGCTGGCCGACTTGCTTGTTCAGCTGGGAGCTGCTGGTTGAGGTCTGTTTGGGACACTTCCTCTACCCTCTGAATCACAGTCATATTTTGGGATGTGGTGCAGATGTCGAAAATAGTCACAGATGTGCTCACAAGGTTTTCTTCACGTCCAGTGAGTGAATGCTGCACTTGTTGAGCTTTTATATAATAGCTTCTGTCAGTCGGTCTGGTATATCTACACAAACGTAATTTCTTCTGTGCTCCTGTGCTCCTGTGCATACATCCACTCATACTTTCATTCAAAGTCCTCATGAAGTCATTCTCCAGGTCCTGAGCCCAGTGGACGCAGAAAGCTTGGCTGCAGGGGAAGAGCATCACGGATACAGATGTGGCCAGAAAACTTCTCCTGACTAATTCTGTGACTACTTTTCCGACTTTTACCGCCAACCTCCTTGTGTTGATGACGTTTCTAACAAAACTAAAAGAAGCTTAAATTATTTAAAATTCTCAGGATGAAACGTACAAGATGCTAACGAAGATGTCAGCTTGAAAGACGATGAGATTTGAGAGCTTTTGGTGATAAGAGCCGACGCCAACCTCCTGATGCGTTCTTCATATGTGAAAGACGAACTCTAAAAAATGTCTGGTCACGACATTTTTCCATTGGCATTGATGAGTTCACACACAAACCCTTAAGCATCATATCCCCACACTGTGTTCTTGTTTTACATGATTGAGTAATAACAGGACATTAAATCAGCCTTAACTCTCTTGGCCAGATGAAAAACCATCTTCTCCTGTGCATTCTGTAAATTCGTAAAACCTTCCAGCACAACTATCCCCATTACTCTGGATGAAGAGCAATTGGCAGTGTGATATAAGCTATGTGGCTCCCTCGGGAAACTAAATGAACTGGCAAATGGACTGAAGTTATTGTATATAGTGCTTTTCAAGTCCGAGCGACCATTCAAAGGTGCTTTACACCCACTCGCCAATTCACACAGCGCTACTATGTGCTGCACTTTTTCTATTCACATTCTATCCACACATTCACTGTGACATTCACTTTCAATGTGAATGCCCCAAGTACACTTTGGCATGCAGACTGGAGAAGCTGACTGGGATCAAACCACTCTTGTTCAGGCTAGTGGACGACCCACTGTACCTCCTGAGCCACTTGCAGCAGTTTGAGGTGGATTGTTATTTAGTTTTGCAAACACACTTGACATCTCTACCAATTGTATAGTTGGGGTTGGTAAATACTATATGAGATTTTTGTAAATGAGTAGAGGAACTTAAATAATTCCATTTAAAAAGAAAAACACTGATTGTTAGATGAACTAAAGTCAAATGATACCTGTAACTGAGACTATTTTTATCGTGTGACTGACACAGAGACAACTACACTTAAAGGGAAGTGCTGGCAATAAGGAGAATTGGAACCAGTGACCAACAGCATGAGAATGAAAGGTTTGGATGCCACAGATTCAAGGTGCTTCTGCTTCAGGAGACCATAAAAAACCCACGCCAAACTTTCAGGGGAAAAAACCCACGCATGACACTGAGCGTCAGTTTCAATGTTCACAAGACGAGGAAGGAGCCATTTATGATTGGTTTGTTCCAGCCTGGCCCTGTTCTGGTGAGAGTAGCTGATAAGTGGCTGATGGCAGCGCCTGAATAACGCGTCAGGCATCAGCTTGATTGGTGTTTGTGCTGTATTGGCAGGCGCTGTTTGTCTGTCCCCCTGCAGCATGCTGCGGGTTCAGCTGTGGGCCAGGGGCTGAGTGGCCATGCATGGATTAATCCAAGCTGTGTTTTGGTGTTATTGCCATAGAAACCTGAACAGAAAAAGTTGAGTTGACGACTTCAGAAGAAGGGTCCGCCTGTGTCTGATGGAGGAACTCTGGTGGCGACAAAAGTTGGAAGGGAAAAGTATAGGAAGAAAGCAAGATAAGAGATTGAACATTTAAGAGTAAATGAGTAAGTCAAATAATACTGCAAATATATCCAGGGCAAACAAAGTGTTCTTTACAGAATTTATCTGGTGGAAGCAAATTAAAGCTCATATATTGTAGAAGTGAGATTTACATGTCTTTTCTGACTACAAAGCAGATTATGGGGATATAGAAATACTGTGCAACTATCACCTTTAACTCTGTGGTAGGAACAAGCTTTCGTCTGACCAAGGCTGAATCCTCATCATAATCTGCTGGTTTTAAAACCACAGCAGCTCGTTGCAGTATTTTTTAAAATGTCTTCAAACAGAGAACAGGAACTAATCACTGAAAACAATAGGTTTGGTTGAAATGAAAATCCACAGACTTGTCATAATGAACTACTGTAATGTAGTGTTATGATTGGCAGATTAAAAGAAATAAAAAATAAGCTTGAGGCGCGCTGCCATGGCACGATTAAATATTAACAAAGTTTGAGCAATAATTAAAGTCATTAAAAGGGAGACACCGTGAAAGGAAACATGAGAATCAATGTCATATGAGGGAAAAGATAAAAGAAAATGAAGGAATAGGATTAAAAAAGAATAGAAAGAGTTTGATGGCAGAGTTACAGCGAATGTTAAAACACTAGCACTAGTCATACTAGTGCGATTTATCCAAAAATGCTGAGCCACCTTAGGGTTTAAACTCCTACAATGGTGCAAATACTGTAGTTCGCTACTCTCAAGTTTCTCCTTTTTCATCATCCCTCTGCCAAGACAATTGATTCTTGCCTTTATTCATCTCACGCTTTATCTTTCCCAACCCCTTTTTCTTTTTTTCCCCCAGTCTTTCTTTAGATCTGTGCTGCGTCAGTTACACTGAGTATTACAGCGAGGCCCTTGGAGAAATCCGGCAGGTTTTTTTTATAGCCTAAACATGCTAATGGGCTCTAAAATCCAAGTAAATCTTCAGCAACTTTGTCTTGATTAGGATGCAGCGCATGCTACTGTAGTCCCTGCAGCGCAGACTAAAGCTGGAGGTTTAACACTCTGGCTTAGAGGCAGGAAGTGTGTGTGTGTGTGTGTGTGTGTGTGTGTGTGTGTGTGTGTGTGTGTGTGTGTGTGTGTGTGTGTGGCACCAAGGTCAGAGATGAAGGAAGTGAGAAAAGGAGCTATGTGTCACTGTTGGTCCACAAAAAGACTTTTACAAATATGATAGAGATGCTTTAGAGACACTGTCGTCAAACTTCAAAGTCTGATATTAATGTGGTTCAGTGATATTTTCATCCTTCTCTATTAACTTTTTGTTTTCAACCACACAATTCAACACAATTTGTGTGACAGTTGCAAATGCACTGGAATGTTAACAGTGATGAGGAAAAACATTAGATGACAGTTGCCGGACAAAACTTTTCTTGATGATGTCAAACGGTGACACAAATGGAAAGTGAAAGTTTAAGGTATCATCTCTTAAAGCTGCTCCGATCAGTTTTTCTAACTTAAGATTGATGAACCCACATTTTCTTTTTACAAACTACACAGTTTCCCTCAGCCTTCAGTTTGTTTTTGAGGCTCGTTATTGTTTTGATTTGACTGTATATCAAGATGGACGCCGCATCTCCACTTCCTCCCACAGTCAAATAGAGGTGCTGCCATCTTGGCAACGTTAAACCCGTACTGCAAGCAGACACCAGGGGGCGATCAAGATGTTTTGGCTTCACTTCAGGGAAGCTGTCATTCCATCTTTATATACTGTCAACGCAATATGTCAATGTTATGTTTACAACTTTTTGTGCTGCCCCCAAGTTGCTAAAAAAACGAGTAATACAAGTTTAAAGATATTTTTACACCCAGAAAAAGTCTATATCCAAATAAGTAAACTCTGTAAGCTACCAAACTTCCTATCTATCTGCTTTGCCAGGGATATGACAGCAGCATTGTGACTCAACACCCGTCGTTCCAAAACACACAACTTTTTCCCACAAACACACACAGAGACGAAGAAGCTGTCAGCCTCTGGCCATGAGGCAGAGGAGGCTCGGTGTGGTTCCACCTTGCCTTCATCTCTCCTTCAATCTGCCTCTCCTGACTTCCCCCCAAAAAACATTTCCTCGCTCCACAGGACCCCACCGACAGTCAAAGACATCGCCCCGTCCTCCAGGTGCTCTGAGGTGTGTGAGTTGCATACATCACTCTCTGGATTAACTATCAGCCATTCGTGGTTAAAATGAAGCTTTACAAGGCACCACGGCGTCGGCTTGATGAGAAAGAGAGCGACAGACAAGAAGCAGCTGCTGACAAATGAAAACTAACTAGCAACGCCGCCTCAGAGTCACCCACATGAAAGCTTCTGTGCTTAGTTATTAACCCACAGATAAGTGGCTGCAGGGAGAGTGAGAGCTCGAGAGTGTGCACGTGTGCACGATAACACGTGTACAGGCTCCTGGTCTCTTGTTCTAAGCACCTATTCCTTTCTGGTACCTGCTGAGAAGAAAGAAAAAAACCACACACAATACAGGTCTGATCCAGAACTTCTGCATCCAATAAACAAAGCAGCGTTTGATGTGTTTAAAATGAACCAGAGCAAAACCCAGAGGGCGAAAATGGCCAAACTCGCACTGAGCCCCCCCACCCTCCCCACTGCCACAGAGCAGGAAGACCGTCTTTCTTTTCATCATTTTTATAGCCCGGTCGAGCTTCCTGAATTACCCGCACTCCACTCGCTCCCCGTTGGCAAGCAAAGCCCGTGACACACACACACATACGAGCGGACCGGCAGACCCCATGCCAGCCCTGATGGCTACATCTAAGCCTGCCTCTGCTGGGCTTACGGGAGGTGAAACCCACTAAACCCACTGACTCCGTCACCTTGTCATCCTGCCACAGAGGAGTCCCTTTAAAACTCCACTGATACCGGGACACAGGGAACAGTTAAAGAACACGCATAAACATGTTAAAGGAGAAAAATTGCAATATCTTCCGCCATTCATCAGAGCCCCTCGACTTTCACACTGTACAGTAGTTGCTTGTGTCTCAGCTGAATGATCCACTCATTCCAAAAAACGTCCGTCAATACGCTGGTCGGACGTCTGTCGGCCTTCATTTGTCTTGCATTATATTTTGCCAGTGATCACAGAATCGGAGCATTGTTGGAGGAGGCGGCCGACGCTGGAGGCAAGAAGAGGAGCCACCATCACAGACGCCTTTGCTTTTCGGGGTGAAGCACAGCTGCAGAGAGAGTGAGGCCAGCACAGTAAACCCAACATGGACTTACCCAGAAACTGATGGGCTGTATAACGAAATAACATGAAAAACAAGGGGTCGACGAGGAAAGGAAGATAATAACTACCGGAGAGTATCATGCAAAAAGCTACAACATGATTATTAAACAATTAGGCTGAAGCATTAGCATGTGGACTGTGATTGGATGACCCAATACAAAGTGACCAGTGGGTCAACAACTGCATGAAACGATACTCAAAAATGTCCGATCACGGCCCAAACAAAGGTCGACACTCAAACTAAACACAGCTTCAGGCGGTTTCACTCATTTGATCCTCGTCTCTGGCAGAAGGTGTGAGAATAAGTCTGACTGGAGATGCGGAGGAGTTTCTCTGGAATGAAACCTGCATGAGCTCAGGTCGGAGAAGCACAGAGGCAGATCCAGAATACTAAACAATGCCTTTCCTTGTCACTGGCCTCGCTGAAGTTTCCCAGGTTTCCCTTTACCGTACCCCCCTCCTCTGACTGCCTGTGGCTGTCAGTATCTAATTCAGTGTCCTGGTGCTGCTGCATTGAGCTGCCAACAGAGTACACCACAGCCCATATTTCAGCCCAGCTCACACCAGCTCCATCTCTGTGATGAAGGTTCCATCACACAATCTGCCCTCAGCCGTTCTTTTCTCTAACGTTCTTTTCACTGCTCAGGATGTCACCGGTTTCTGGTTGAGGCTTGTCTATGTTAAGATGAGACATGTCAATGTTATGTTTCATGTTTCCAGAGATATTCTGCATGAATAGGATTGCAGTTATGGATTAAATGATAACAGGTTTCACAATTTACCGCAGTAGAATTCCCAGACAGTTGGTTGTACCGTCTCAATCTTTAATTAACGTAATCACCATGGTTATTTGGTTCATATTGTCGTCATTATCACTTTTTTTTAACAATATAGCGATAACTCTGATAACTGTGATCATTGCTCTGAACTGTGATCATTTTAGTCACTATAACCATGATGAAACATTTTTACACCATTTCATCTCTAGTTGCAGTTAATAATTATTATTCATTATCGATTGATTTATAATCACAGTTTCTCAGAACAATTTCAAATCACTTGTTTTGTCCAACCAACAAAACAAACACAAAGATTCACAGGGATATGATAGAGGAACGCACATTGTGAAAAGAGCCATGGCTTGATATATTTTCTCGGAAACGGACTCAGTTAAATAAATCAGTTCTCAAAATGTGTGTCT
Source organism: Hippoglossus hippoglossus (assembly GCF_009819705.1). NCBI lineage: Eukaryota > Metazoa > Chordata > Actinopteri > Pleuronectiformes > Pleuronectidae > Hippoglossus > Hippoglossus hippoglossus. The sequence goes on along the minus strand of NC_047169.1, from coordinate 6,509,507 downwards.
GGTCAATTGTTTCAGTTACCAATTCCCTCACAGAGAACACCTCTGTGTCTGGCTGCTCGCACCACTGGCTGTTTACCCTGTCGGAGCGTGGGAGTAAACAGACTAGCATTTCCAGTCAGCCAGAGAAGGGGAATGTTTGCATCAAGATTGGTGTCTCCACTTTGACTGACAGCTATTGTTTTCAACCCGACGCGTTGCTTCACCTAGGCTGTAGAAGCTGGGGTGGGGTGCACGGCTGAGAGCAAAGAGCTGAGACCTGATTGCCCACATTGTCACGTTTCTCCCATCAGCACTGAGCTCCAAACATAACTCCCCTCCCCTCTAACTAGCCTCTGTGCAAAATGTTTTCTTTGACAGCTCAGACGGCGAGGTGCGTAAATCCCAACACCCAATCATTCTGCTGACTAATTTCAACATTTGGACTCAAGCGCTTTTGTCCACACGCCAAGCCGGAAGTATTAAACGGCCTTGTTCATCCCTCATGGACAAATAACCACAGGAATTCGAGGAATGCTCTGAGAACAATGTTGCTGCTATTGGAAATCATCAGTGGCAGCAGTGTAAACTGCTTTACAGCATGAGGAAGAGGCCGGTAGGAAGAGGACAAACATCTTATCTGCTTGATGGAAGTGAGGTGCATTCAACTCATTCAAGCAGTTTCGGTTTGAGTGTGAGGAGTCACAGGCAGCTTCCCCTGACAGGTCAGTCTGTCTAACAAGGCTCTATGGCTCCTTAATAATCAATATCAAGAGCAGGCAACCAAACTTTAAAGCCATTATATGTGAAACAATGTTTCCTGACAGCACAAATCACAAAAATAAAATTATGAGACCATGTGGATGTATTTTAATGCTTCAGTGGTGGTGTCACCAAAACAAAAACTCCAAACATCTGGCAGCTGGCAACATGAAAAATGAGTCAAATGCATCCAATAATATTCAATGTCCTTTGATGACCCGTATGTCATCTGGATGTAGCAGGATTTAGGCGCATTTTTAACCAGAATATCATTGTGTAAGTGTAAAGCAGTCATTTTCCACAGTGGGTTGATGCATTGGCTTAGAAGTTAAAAACAAAAACAAATCCTCCTCTTACCTTTGTGCTTCTCCATTCGCTCGCAGCGTGGGACAGTCACAGTTTTCACCTTCCAGTCCCTCGCTCTCCTCCGCGCATAAAACCCTCCGAACAACCTCCCCCCTCCAAAATAAAATAAAAAGTTTAAATAAAGTTTCTGAGTGCAGGCAACTGGTGCGGATTGCAGCTCCCGTTTCCTCCAGCAGCAGCAGCAGCAGTTCAGTGAGTGGACTCAGACACACTGAGATCAGATCTGACCACGGAACAACAGCGCTCCTCTTCCTCCTCCTCATCTGCAGCAGTGCCGCACCTCCTCCTCCTCCTCCTCCCTCCCTCCCTCCCTCCCTCCCTCCAGTGCTCAGCATCCACAACAGCTGATCAGCCGCTCCGCCGACCTCAGGACCCCCAGGTGTTTGTTCAGGGTCTCGAGACAAACTGTTTGACTTTTAACCACTAAAGAAGAAGTTGTCACACCGACTGACAGAGTTGTTTTTTTTCTTTTGTCAAAAGCCACTCACGTAATTACAGGGAACAGTCAACGGTATGGAAGCTCATTCCTGCCACTGTGTCAGAAAAACGTTTCGTCACTATAATGACAAACCTTCTCAAAATAATGAGTTTGTACCTCAAAATGGCAACTTAGTGTTTAAAAATTACGAGTAAATATCTAAAAATAACAACTAAGTATTTAAAAATAATGACGTACTAACTCAAAATAATGAGTTATCTCAAAATAAAGAGTTATTATCTCAAAAGAATGACTTAACAACTCAAAAATAATGACTAAGCATCTAAAAATAAAAACTTAAAATCTCAAAATAATGACTTACTATTTCAAAATAATGACTGACTAGCTTTAAATTACTTTATTGAAAATACTGGCTTTAGGGCTACGATCTCAACATAAAGAACTCAAATTGCTACGTCATAATCTTGTCTCATTATTTCAGCTAATTTCCTAAAAATGTTGCGACTTACTATATTTCATAGCTTTGTTTAAGTTTTTTTTCCTTTCACAGGCGGGATTGAGCTTCCAAACTTAGAGGCATAAATTAACACAAATTTCTGGAATCTGTCTAGTGTTTAGAAACGTTTTGTTTCCTGTTATAAACCCATAATTCATTTTTATAAAGTAACAAAGTCTCTGAATTTTAAGACTTACAAAATCAACCACATGGGGGAAAAAATCTGAAACAGAGGAAATGATGCCTGAGGACAAAACTGTTAACATGGGAGGTTATTCGATATTGAGAATATTGTTTGTTTGTTAAAAAAAAGACTGTTCTGTGCTTCTGCAGCCACTACCAATAGAAAAGTGAACATTCCTGCAGCAGCCGTGGGAAGAACCGTGGAGGAATGGGAGGAATGTCAAACGGAGTTAACATAACACACTCCGGGGGATGATTAAAATGCATGGAGTGTTTTGTATTTAACCTCTTGATTAATGATTTACTTCATTTCACGCTGCAGCTCAGGCTATAAGGACGAGTACGTGGTTGAGTAGAAGTAAAATGCAAAACCATTCACCAGAGAGCCACTTGGCCGAGGTTTGCACCGTTCAAATCCAAGATACACAGAGTGCAGTTAAAGTGCGGGTGGTGCTGGTTGATGGTGCACTTCTCAGCAGACGGGAGGATGAGGTGGACACTTTCTAAAGGAAATTTTCTCTCTCAGGCAGGATCCTCTTGATGTGTAATTCTTTATATTAAAGAAACTTTAAATTGCTTGCCTTAATATAATTTTTGAGTATTTACTTAAACTAACTTTATGAAGCTTCAGGGGTAAAGTTGGCCTACATACACAATTCAAGGTGGCGAAACACTAAATATCAAGTTCGATGAGTGCACCAAAGTTTAAAAAACAGGGTCTACACAACAATTGTGCAGGGGTTTTCTTCTACATGTTAAACCATCTTTTCAGTTTTCCTCATGTGACATGACGTCCTAAAGGTGAGTTTGTTGATTTGTAATTTGTTGAGGCTTGTTGACAAACAGGCAACAACTCTACACAATGATCCAGTTCAACAAATCTTACGAATTATTTTGTATTTTATATATATATATCTGTGTGAACATGAGCTATAAAAGCCACAAATTCCATTGGATATTTTCTCATGTGAAACTACAGTGTTGTGGGTCAGTTTGAACTCAGAGTGATTTGTGCGTTTTTTGAAGTAACTCAAGAAAAGTGTTTATAATGGAAAGTTTCAATGGTGTAAATCTTAGTATCAGACCAGGTTTACATATATCTCTCTGGACTGTATTTTCCTATGTTAACATTATAAAGTTTGTAATGTAAATACGTGCATGCACCCTTCAGTTTGTTCTTCGTCTTATAATAATAAAAAAAGTGTCAAAATAATAGGAACACCTACACTGGTCGCAGGGCCGCAGGAATCAATCCCAGCTGCAGGAGGAAGAGGAGAACACGCAAACCCAGCCAAACCACAATTTGGAACCAGAACCGTGCCGTCCACTAAAGATAAAGTGTAAAGAAAAAAAGAAAAACCAACAAGACTTGCGAGTACAGTAAATCACAACCAGAGACGAAAACAGACAAGAGAGATGAGAATCAATAAAAGGCTGGCACACAAACACGGAGCTTTGAGATGCACGCTGACAAGAATCAGCTGAGTTTGCACCATTCTCTCTCTTTCGGGCTATTTCAAAACCAACAGGCGAACCGCAGCAAACACTCAAAGCTTATTTGATCAGATTTGAATGGAGGACATGCAGAAACCCTTATTCTTAAGTCCACAGGCATCCCTTTTGGATTTACTGGGCTCAACACTTCACAAATATTCAAGGGACCTTAGCGAAAGTTCAAGTGGCTTTATTTGAAACTTAAATCGTTCAGCCAGTGAAGCCAATAATGTGAGGCCTCAAAGGTGCATTTTAAATCATCCATCAAGTCCTTAGAGCTGCGTTGTGATTTGTTAGACTGACGTAGCCGTTTCAGCTCGCACAATCCAAGTCAGCTGGTAAGTGTTGAATGTGCTCATGGTTTCTAAGTTTGTGTGGAGTTGTGTGTTCGTGAGAGCGAGATGGAATCATCGGGTTATTCTGCTTTGCCACAGAGGAAGTGTGTGTTTTTATTACTCGCCTCATTCAGCAGTTGGGTCGCTCAGCTGTTTCATCAAACATCTTAAATAAGTGAAAACATTTTTAAAAGCAAAGCGTTAGTGTTTTCCAAGTGATGGTGCAGCCCTGCAGCGATGGGGAGCTGACTCAGGTTCTTCATTCTGAAGAAACGTCTGGTTTTTCTAACAAACGCTGACGCAAGATTTACAGCCGGCAGCCGTATGGTTCCTTTAGGCCTCCGATGTTTAGGTTATAAGCTCTTTGTTTGCCCTGCGGTTTCAGAAAAGAAGCGATTATCGTGGGATTATGACGGCATTTTTACTTACAGGCTAAATACATAAAGCCTGTTATTGCTGTTTTTATCAGTGGATGGACTTGTCCTCGCGTGACCCCGGTGAGCTGCAGGAAAAAGTTAGTGGGAGAACCGTGAAAGCCAAAGCTTCCAAAGCCTTAATATTTTCTTTTTGTTTTGCATGAATTCAAAAGAAAAGTTGCACTTGAGCAAATCTTTTCACTTTCCTTTTGAGCAACCACATTGTAACCATACTTATTCTGTCCTTGGCCTTGAACTTGTGATTATTAGTCTGAATCTTCACCTCGGTAATTAGTCAACAGATGATGTCACTTTTTCTCTCTCGACTCAATCATAAGGCCTTGAGTGAATGGTGAAAGTACGAAGGTGAGTCAGGCATGATGGGTCAGCATGAATTGGAAACAGGGGTGGTCCGGCCTTGCTCTCCTCCACACCAGCAGAAAAACTGCCTTGTTAATCCAACAGGGGAATTCCTATTGTGCAGCAGAGCTCTGGAAGCCCCTGGCTGTACGGGAGGTTTCAGGTCCTTCGGATTCGGACTCAGATGATTTATAATCCCCTTGATTGTCCTTGTATGTGAGGCATTTGTATGTAGGTGTGGTGCAAGAGAGCTAAAAGTTAATAATGTGGTCAGACAGACACTTGAACTTTAATAGAGTGCATTTCTGGAGTCAAAGGTGCAACTGTAGACCGGGCTTCTCTCTTCTCCTTCTTCTTCTTCTGCTGCTGATCGGAGCACAAAGAGCATTCCTCCGCTGTGAATCAGAGGACAAAGGTCACTGACTCAAACTCAAATTAGCACTGGACCTTCTTTGATTCAGGGGCCTCTCCCATGTTTGCACACACACATGCAGACGCAGCGCACCCTGAAAAGAGACCCCCCCATTTCTCTAGGTATTTTCATCTCGCATCGTCTCAACCACCTCTCGTGTCTGGGAATTTCCAGAGAAAGTCAGATCCACAGATTTCTGCTGTACCTCCCTGTTGTTTTAAGAACAGTCAGACCAAGAATGCAGAGGGCACTGCCTCCAGACACACTGCACTTTGTGAAGATGGTGCCTGTTTTCCCTGCACCGCTGAGGTGTGCGCACCTGACTAAACGCCAACAGGCTCTCCCGTGGCTTAAGTGGGGGAGTGTTAAGTCATAGCTCAATAATATTGTTTTTAGTTGGTGTGTGATCAGGTTCACGGTAACCTCTGTGGAAAATAAACAGTGGCTCTTCAGATTTCAAAATGTGTGCAGATGACTCATCTGAAGGCTGAGAAAATGTGGAGGTAATACTGTTTTCTCCACAGTTGAAATCTTGCCTGCAAGGTAGGTTTTGTTTCGGGAACACTGAGAGGAGCCGAGAGGAGCCGAGAGGTATTCAAATGATTCACAAAATAAACTATATCTTAGTTTGATGCTTTCAAAATTATTAGAGTCTGACTTGCAACAACCAAAGACAACAGATATAGTTTTTTTGTAAATATTAAGATTCATATTTTAATTCAATTGAGCTGCGTCAGTTTCAGATTTCTCAGTTTTGCACAACTCACTCCACTTCCTCCCACTGTCCAGAAATGAAGCTAAAATATTCTGGATACCATCTTGCACCAAAGACATGATGTCTGCACTGAAGCAACTGGGCAGATGGAGCCACGGCAGCAAGGTCCAACATAATTTTTCCAACATCCAATAAATCTTTCACTAATTAAAAGCAGAACATACCAGAAAATGCAATTGGACATACATTAGTTGGATAAGAACAACCTAAAATTACAGAAACCATCTTTTGGAGAAATGTGTTTCACGTTTACTTTGACTTTTTTGTTTGGTCTATATGTACGTCCCATCCACCAACATGGAGGAAGCTGGGTTCATTAGCTATACTGCAGCCAGCCACCAGGGGGCAATCGAGATGCTTTGGGAGTTGTCATGTTGTTCATCTTTATTTACAGTCTATGGCACAACTCTGTTATTATTTGTAAGCTGACAATTGTAATAAGGTTTTAGTTCGTTGTGCCTAAAACCACAAACTCCCTGAGATCATATTTTCATATTAATACTGAGGATGAAACCTCCACAGTCACGACAGAAACTGGTTAAATACCATGAGACTGAAATTCTGTCTGTAGTCTTCGGTCTCTCATTTGTGCACCTAAGCCTTACTGCTGCTGTGCAATACTGCCACCTGCAGGTGTAGAGGTGACATTCGTACAGCTCATGTTTAAAAATATGACACAAAGCACATTGACGTTACATTCACACTTTCACTTGTCAGGGGTGATTTCAGCTGTTTTAAACCACGACAATTGTCTCAGAACTTGAGAGCAAATCAGTCCAGCTGAAGATGCCAGGCTCCATCTTACATAGTATCCCACGGTCCATGGTGGATGCATCATCACCTTCTGCACGATAGACACAAATGGATTTCTCTCAGCTATATCATACAGTTGCCTACATCATCAAAACCAACACTTGATCAGACTCCTCATCTCGAAGCACGATGAGGAGTGCTCTCTCAGAGACGTACTCCGTCTGATGTTGGAGGTCAATTACGATTGAGCCTCCTCATAAAAAGATAAATGAGACTTTATTAAAATGCCTCAGTAACCCTTAGATCTTGTCACCGACATTTTCCCCCAACCATTAGTGCTGGTTATTAAAATTTCCTGAGATGTGCCATGACCTGATGTACGATAAGAACATCTTTGACCCGGCAGCACTTGTAACTCGAAACGCAGATGCAAAAGTTCAGCCTCTCTGCAATGGTTGAGTTCGGTAGGGGCAATTGTACATCTAAAATCGTCTCCTCCAAACTGAGCCGTGCTGAATTAATCATAGAGCCCCACTGACATCCACAGCTTTTTACCTCCCTCATCGTCAATTCAATTATGCACCATCGAGGGCCAAAAGTACAAGATGTATGAATATCACTTCAAACGTGGTGTAGTGTTGAACACCTGCATGCTTTTGATCCGTGACTGCACATAGAGGACCCTCAGAGTTTGAAACAACAGAGCCCATGTACAACAGAAACACGGCAGAGGTGCAATATGAGGAGATTTAGAGAAATGTGTGTGTGTGTGTGTGTGTACATGTATATGTACATATTTTAAATATTTTGTGTTAAAGTTTTCTTATTTCAGAAATGTTTATAAAAAAGGAAAAAAAAAAAATTATATTATTCATTCATCCATCCAGCGAGAGGCAGGCATACCCTGGGCAATATTTTATATTATATCATATCATATTTTAGAGACAGGATTGTGTAAAGGTGCAGGCTGCAAATTTTTTTTATGTATATCATAATAATGATCATTATACAATATATCAATAATATATGTATATGTATATGTATATATGTAAATAAAAAAACATTATCATATCCATATATCCATACCACTTATATTCCTCTGGTGTTGATGGAGCTGGAGCCAATCCCAGTTTGTCCAGTTTGGGCTACTGTAAAAAACATGGCAGCCTCCGGAGAGCGGACTCCATGTAAATATAACGTATTTAAATATATTAAATACATTTTTTTTGGAAAGAAAACAACAATTTATACAATTTAGATAATGACACACTAGTGGGAAACATTACTGGGATTATTCTATATTTAGATTCTGCCATTAGATCCCTTTCACCTGAATCCTACACACACACACACACACACACACAGGCTTTTTAAAGGTCTTGACCCTCTATGCAAAGTGCCTGGAGATAACGTAACGGTTAATAAAAATTGAATTAAATCAGATTAAATCAGATTAAATCGAATTAAATGCCGCATTGGATGTGCGCGCTGCGCCTTTAACCGGAGCCCGCGCTCCAGTGCGCCTGCGCGGCCACTGTTTAGTTTTCTCGGACCTGAGGATCTGTGTGGAGCCGCTGCCTGTTCCTGTCACGCTTTGGATCCACCGTGGGGGGGTTTTCTACCTTTTTACTTTCCACCGGAGACACCGGGACCCTTCCCCGCACACGTCCGCCCCGGAACACCGCATCTGGGGGCGCGTTAAAACTGCCCGTTCGGGACGATAAACAACAGCTCGGAGCGGTTGCTCAACGCCGCCGCCGCCGCCGCCGCCGCCGTCCCAGCTCCCACATCTCCCCCACATCCATGTTGACTGCCGCAGCCTCCGCGCTGGGCTCACGGCTGCCTGCGGCTCGACCCCTTTGTTTCCCCCGCGGACGGGGACCGGCATGAACCGGGACCGGCTTGCCGACGAGGACCGCCGCGTGTCACCGCGAACATCCCCGTGTGAGGGACTGTCGACGCGTTAAAATGGCTGCGTTCGGAGGAGAGCGGTGTTGAACCAGCGCAGCGACGCTTCCCAGCCAGATGCGGCGGAGAAGCTAACGCCACGGCTCCAGACAGTTAGCTCCTGCTTTAGCTTCTAATAGATGCTGTTCGCTGGCTTCGTCCACCAAGAGCCAGGGTGAAGGTGGTGGTGCTGGAGGAGGGGGGGATTCCTGCCACTTCTGATCTATGCAGCGGAGCTAACGTTGCCTTGTGTTAGCCATCTTCTCCACAAAGCTGTACCAGGAGGCTTTAATGGGAGCACGCAGACCCCTTCCACGAACATGCAGGACTTCTTTGTTGTTGAAGTGATCCAGCCCGAGTAGCCGAGGAGGCTCTCTCCCTCGAATCAGACCCTAAAAGGCCCGTTGCCAGGTCTTTGACTCGGGGGGTGAAAACATGGATCCTGGGGGGACGTGTGAGACTCGACTCTTTCTTTTTGGAGCCGCCACCGGCTGCGATCTGCGGCGAGTCCACAGATACCTGGTGGTGTATGTGCTGTTCTGCTTCGTGCTGTCCACGCACGCCTCCCCGGCGAAACCGTGCGACAAGAACTGCCTGTCCGGGATATGCGTCAACGGAACCTGCGTCTGCGACCGAGGATGGATCGGGGACCAGTGTCAGCACTGCCAGGGCAGGTTCAAGTAAGTGGACGGACTGTGGTCAGGAAAGGGTCGTTGTGCAGAAGTTCGATTCCAGGAGCTGCTGCAGCGTCAGTGGAGATCAGTGGCACCCATCAGGAAGACCTGTGTGCACCCACAGGTTCCTGTTATCAATTTTAAATATGCACAGAAAAATAAGTGACAGTTGAACCAAGCTGAACTTTACGTTTGAAGCCTCTGCAGACAGTTTTGGTTTCCTACGTGACTTCTCTTTTACTTTTGAGATGAGCATTGTAGATTATGAGGATCGTAAACAAAACCACAGGGGGGACAAAGCCAAGAAAGAGAAAACAGATGTCACGTGATGATCTATTTCAATATCGCACACAGTACATCGCAATAATGATTGTGAAAGATCTGTTTCGTTGGTTAAATAATCCTCCATCTTTTATCGCAGTTTGTTTGACTTCATTTTGTCTAAACAAACTTGGGTTGAAAACTGGGAATAGGACACAGCTTTGGGGACTGGGAACAAAATACAATAAATTAGGCTTAATGTTAACTTTAGGGTAGTTCCCCCCCCCCCCAGATAAATAGTATTGGGTGGAAAAAATAGCATCAAAGTTTCTCAAAACTTTACATAACTTTTCAAAAAAAAAGTCCACAACTGATTCAGTTTAGTATCATAACTCAAAAAAGCTGGGACAAGCATTTTTACTTGGTTCAGTGACTGAAATAATGAATCCTTTATCAGGATTGAATTTTGTGACTTGACTATCAATGATTTATGATTTGGAAAGTTTCTAACTGCCTGTAGCCTCCCTCAGTTAGTTGTTAGCAGTGTATCTAAATTCCCTGGAGATATATGGTGGTGGGGTGCAAAAGTCTGAAAGAGGTCTTAAAGTTTTGTGAGGATTCACCCGACACCTGATGCTCGATTCCTCCTGAATTTACGGTCGATTTTTCACGTGACATTCTCTCCCACACAAACAGAGAAAGTGATTCACTATATTTCAGCGGGTGAGCAAGTGAACGAGAGCTGTTACCTTCCACAATCCAATCTGCACATGTCAGCGTGGTGCAGACGACCAAGACTCTACCAATGTTCTTTCATATTAGAATTCACAACGACGGCAAATGAAACCTCTCAACAAATCAATTCCTGTTGTGAGAGAGAGAGGCGCTCACGCTGGCACCGGGGAAACATGTGCAGTCAGTTAATTTTTACCCTGAACCTTATGTGGTGTAATAGTTCCTGGGTGTTGTTCCTAAATGTGGACAATATGCCTGCTGGTCAGCACAAGTGGAATGACGTGGGCGACAAAATGCAACAACAAACTGAGAAGCCGGAAAGAAAATTGGTAGAACTGAAAGGAAAAGTAAAGTAAACAGTGGGATGTAACCAACCAAAGAATAAAGGTTCAAACTTGGAAACAAATAATAATCATATTCGTCATCATCTGGATTGTGACTCTTGACAACAGCATCTCGCGGCCTTTCAGAACACCTGAGGTGCACTTTGTGGTTTTAGAAGTGCTATGATCACAGTAATTAAGGTTTTGTGTAGGTTGTCATCAGCCATGTCGTCAGGAAATAACCTCCCCTCACCTCAAGACAACTGACTGAAATGTGAGACTGTGACTCCAAGTCTTTCTGCAGTCAGTGGAACACAGACTAAACCCATGTTAATGCAAGCTCAAATAGAACAGCTCTCAGTAGATCAGACACCACTGCCGAGGCTCAGCAGTTTCCTTAAATTCAATCTAGCCACATCAAATTTCACATACTCATAGAAATCAGTCCCCCAAATGTGCCTGATTTTTTTTTTCCCCATTAAGAGACATGAACTGTTCCCAGGGAAATTGGTGAACACTTCAAATAAAGTTCTGTCTTGCATCTTTAAAGAAAGTGGGGGGAAAAAATCCTGGATCTGCCTTCTGATCCGGATCCGCACCAAAATTTACCGGTTGCTTCCCTTACTCACACATCCTTTCACCAAGTTTCATGGAAATCCAACATCTAGTTTTTGTGTAATGCTGCCAAATAACAGACAAACAAACACAACCTCCTTGGTGGAGGTAATAACACATTGCTGCCCGGCACCACAGACGAGATGTCAGCCTACCTCCATAACAATCGTGAACTCCTGTCCTAAAGGTACAATCATGAATTTTGTGTCTCGAGTTGGAGCATCGCAGTGACGTGGGATGGCAGAAACACAGTCTTGATACGTCTCTCGCGCAGGATAGTATTTCCCTGCAAAAGTCCAAAGTGCAGCATGAAAAATTCATCATTCTTCTGAAACTCATTGCCGGCCTCATTGTGCTAATTGTTCACACTCGGTTGGTCAGCACAACACAAAGCTAACTGTAGTCACTGTAACTAGACAAAGCATAAAGACTGTCAGTGAGATACACATCAAGCGTAATGTAGTGGATGCTTTTCCAATGTGAGTAGTAAACAGAGAAAACTATATTATTTGACGTACATGTCGAGAGTGAACACTATCACATGCATGTATTATATTAGATACACTTGAGTTATATATGTAGATAATGTAATGCACACTTTTGTTACCTGAGTAGTAAACAAAGAGGAAAACTGTCATATTTGGGTACAAGTGAGGGTTTAACATGATCACATGCATCTTCATGAGATTACAGCACATCTTTAGTCCGTGAAAGTAATGTTACATCACGTTATTCATCTAAAACAATTGACATGGACATAAAAGGGAATATCCCTCAGTTCCTGCGTCACTCAGACCACCCATTAGATCCCAGTTTGTTTATGTGGAGTTTCCAAAGTCAGACAAAAAAGAATGCAGAGTTTCCTGTGGCGTCGTAAAAGACAGTAATGTTTTCAGCAGACAGATACTCTCATTGTGTAGATTCGCAGATTATTAGTCTTGACTTTAACATCCAAATGAGATTAATTAAAGAACAATCTGTTGCCAACCAGAGAATGCATCACTGTGACGAGGAAACGTTTTAAAGAAAATCTGTGTCCTCGTCATTCTGAATTGATTCCATGTATTTGTGTGGATTGTAGCCATCGACTGCTGATGTGTTGAGGCTGTATCCCACCTGTTCACCAGTTTGAGTTGGAATAGGGATGGAAATTCCTCCCAGACACAGCACTTACATAATAGCTGGATAGATCATTCTTTAAGAATAGTTTTCAAACTACTCTCTAAGCCCCGTCAGAGCACTGTCTCTCAAACAGTAGATAGCAGAAGGCAGCCGATGAGGTGATGAGAGTTTTTCCAGTTGTAACGTGGAACACTTCTTTCCTCACTGTAAACATTTTTTAACTGGTTCCACTAATTAAAATTTCCCATCTGAGGTAATGTGAGGTCATGTGTTACTGTGTCGTCTGTTCTGAATTTAGTGATTTTTGTTCCCCCCCCCCCCAAGGTTAACGGAGCCCTCAGGATACCTCACCGATGGTCCAATCAACTACAAGTACAAAACAAAGTGCACCTGGCTCATTGAGGGCTAGTAAGTACTATTGAAAATTCAGCGTGTTCTACTAAAGCCGAGCAAGTGCAGCCACATTTCATTGTTCTCCCCAAAGAGATTGATGCAATTAAATCAAGCTGATCAGTGTCTCTTTTGATGGAATTATGGCTTTTACAAGATTTTGAAGTGAAGCCGGGTTTGAGGACAGAGCTGTTAGGACATGTGGAAACCAGGATATAAATGGAGGGAGCCTGAGTTCATCAGTGCATTAAATAATCAAATTTACAATGTACTCGTATACTTTAAAGTAAACTGGTTTTGTTTAGTCCTTTTTGTCATCTTCTCAAATGATAATTCCTTTTCAGTGTGATCGATGCGATGTGAGAACCACAACTTTACATTTTGGGACAATCTATTAATGATACTTTTGGGCAATTTATTAGGTTTTTCAGTCGTAGCAAGTGTGTGACAAAATCAATACAGTATTGTTATCCATCATCCACCTGGTTGTCTGCATCCTGTAGATATCTTCATGAAACCTGAATCTTTTCTCATTGTTATCGTCTGTTTCTTTTCTTCCTACAGTCCAAATGCCGTTCTTCGGTTGAGATTTAACCACTTTGCCACAGAATGTAGTTGGGACCATATGTACGTCTATGATGGCGACTCTATATATGCTCCTCTGGTTGCTGTTTTCAGGTGAGAAACTCCAATGTGATGTGAATTTTATCCGAGCTAGGCCCAGAATGTCGACAGGTGACATACTGTACTGATGTTTTTTAGTGAAGTACATATATTGACATGTTTAATTTTTTTTGCTGGTTTAATTAACTCTCTTCAATTCATTCAGATTTATCAGAGTTGTAAGAAAGTGGTTTGATGTCCTGCTTTTGTCCATAGCGGTCTCATCGTGCCAGAGATACGAGGAAACGAGACGGTCCCTGAGGTCGAGACGACTTCAGGCTACGCACTACTACACTTTTTCAGTGATGCTGCCTATAACCTGACAGGATTTGAAATATTTTACTCGTAAGTATCCAGGCTCTGCATTTGAACTTAAACTAGGGGCAAAACGTAAAATACAACCTTACATTGTTTATGTTTTTGATGGAACAAGAGGTTTCTGCAGAAATTACAAGCTACAGCAACAATCAAAACATGGTCAATAGCTCATCTATTATTAGTTTGTTTTTTTTATCCCCCCCACCTTTGCCAAGAGCCAGACGATGATCATTAATCTTCCTCATTCCACAAGTAAAGGTCACTGTGTGGCCGAAAGAGTAAACACCGTGTTGGGTGAATGACAATGTCCTTCTGTCCAGGATCAACTCTTGTCCCAATAACTGCTCTGGCCATGGGAAGTGCACCCCTGGGAACTCGGTCGCCAGCAGAGTGTACTGTGAATGTGACAAGTACTGGAAAGGCGAGGCCTGTGACATCCCCTACTGCAGAAACAACTGCGGCAGCCCTGACCACGGATATTGCGACCTCACCGGGGAGAAGCTGTGCGTGTGCAATGACAGCTGGCAAGGTAAGAGTTGGCTTTGTCCGAACCTCGCAGCTCAAGTAGAAACACTGCAGAGAGTTGCACTTTTGCAATCACACGCTGTAAAACTGTCGCTCATCCCATATGCACTGTGGTGATTATCATCTAGTGAGACCTCATGAAGAGTGTGTTAGCGGACGAGTGTGAACAGCAGCGTTGTGTTGTGTCATAATGCCGGTCGCGGACGTGCCGATAAGAAACCCTGGCAGTGCGTTATTACGCGCCTGTGGCTGGAGGGGACCGAATGCTTCTACGTGATGAAACTTGACAGAATCATTAGCAGAGACACGAGTGTCTTTCAGCCCGTTCCTCATTCACACAGCTAAATGTATTCTCACCTCCCTGTCTGTCATGCTCATGCTTTTGTTTTGGTTTGACGACGGCATGCTTGCTCTTCAAAGTTAGTGAGTAGGTATGAAAATATGTGTCAGATTCCAGCATTAAAGATATTAAATATTAGACCGCTGCACTGTCATAAAATCATTTTTTTTTATTTAAAATTTTCGAGATATTGAGCTGAATTCTTGAAGTAACACGTATTTATTTTAAAGCGTACCCTCAGCCATAATATCTCTTTCTGTCTCGTAGGTCCAGACTGCTCTCTGACTGTACCTTCAACCGAGTCCTTCTGGGTCCTACCGAGCGTCAAACCCTTTGGCACATCACTCGCCAGAGCGTCCCATAAGGCCGTGGTGCAGGAAAAGGTGATGTGGGTGGTGGGCGGATACACCTTCAACTACAGCTCCTTCCAGATGATTCTCAAGTAAGACACAGCTTAGTATATCAGCATGTCCTGAGGTCTTGGTTGTTTTATCTGTCCTTCTGACAAGCACATCAAATGTATTGTCCTTTCACACACACAGACTATATTTACACCAGTAAAACCAGCAGTGTCTAAGTATATATTCCCTTCCCCCCCCTTTTCACTTCTCATTTGTGTGAAAACAATGACTGTCATGAGGAAGTGCTGTTTCGGACATCCCTTGAGGAAAATACCCAACTCATTGTCAGGCCGAGCTCTTTTTCTTTGTGTGGTTTCGCTTTGTGAATGTAAGTGTATGTGTACATCCACTTGAGCTAAATCGAGGTTTTAGTATTTAGTGTAGCAGGGGGGTTCTGCAGCAATAAAGCCGAACTGACTTCTGTCCTCATTCGTGTAGCGGCTCGGAGTTAATTGATATTTCTCCTCTTTGTTGCTCGGACAAGAGTTTCCCATCTGCTCGGTGTTTGCTCATCACCAGGTGCTTTTACCCCAGAGAGAATACTGCATCTGCTGTAGATCATCAATATGTGATGACACGACTCGGTTCCCTGTTACACTGTGAATCAGTGTTAACAATTTCACATTTTGTGACTGGAAGGCTAAATTGGTATGTTTAGCATAAAGGAAATGTTGATTGTAAGGAAGTAATACATACGAAGTCACAGAGGGACAAGTTAATATGTCTTGTTTTCGTTACAAATTCTCACAGTGTGTAATGATCTGTTGCTTTGCTTTGCAGCTACAACCTGGAGAGCGGCATCTGGAACACAGTACCCATCAATAGCGGCCCCGTGCCAAGATACGGCCACGCTCTCGCTGCCTTCCAGGTAAACACCCAAACACAGACGTGCCTCAGATTGTCTTGGTTCCGAAGGAATTTAGAAAAAAACGCAACTGGTGGTTTGGAGGGAAGGAGAATCAGATGGGGTGAAAGAGAAATAAAAGATCCCCGAAACAAAAGGAAACCGCAACTGTTGCTCTAAAAACAGACACTGCCTGTTTTGACATGTCATCTTCCAAATACCAAAATGATTCAATTACAGAGGCGAGGAAACAAATCAAATCAAGTTCATTTAATATTTCACAATAGCATAGCGAGTGAAATGACAACCGTAGTAAAAGCAAAAATAATAGAAAAGAGAAACCATGAAACACAATAAGATAAAAGGCAACATGAAAATATTAGTCAAACAAAAACATGCTGAAATCAGTCTTTTCTGTTTTTCAGGATGACATCTTCATGTTCGGTGGGAAACTAGAGGCCGGCTGGGGGAACGTGACAGACGAGTTGTGGGTGTTCAACGTGCCCAGTCGAGCGTGGCAGCGGAGGAACCCCGTGGTCGGCCCACTGGCCCAGGCTCAGATTTACGCCGTGGAGGGACACTCGGCCCACTGCGTCCTGCTGGAGGGCGGTGATGCCATCATGCTGGTCATCTTTGGCTACTCCCCCATCTACAGCTACATCAGCAACGTTCAGGAGTACAACCTGAGTGAGTCACAGCTTCTGTCGGCTCTCTGCATCTTTCTCCAGCACCGCATGACATCTGTTACCGTTTTAGTAAATGGGGAACACTTGGAGCTTGAACTCAAACACAGCTTGTTGGCTTTCATTATTGATTGAGTAAAATAAAAACAAAACTAAGTACATTTGATTTAATTTCAGATCTGAAGAGAATCTCACATAAACTTCAAATGAATATGATGCGATATAGAGTCTGTCCTTTATATATTGATATACATCTATATGATAGTAGACTTCTGGCTCCAAATGGCTAATGAGTGATGACTAACCATAATTTTCAGATTGGATTAGAGTTTATTTTAATTGAACACAGACGTGCGAGAACAATGACAAAAACAACAAATTTAATTGAATTTCTGTGTTTCTAACAAAGAAGTCCTCTGTTGTTCTTTCTGTTGTCCATGAGATGTAACAGTTAAAGGAAATCTAAACCTAGAAATGCACTTAACAAAACCGTACTAACCCTCTCTGCCAAGCAATGATTGTTTGAAGCATGTTGAGCTTAGTTGTCTCCTAATGATTAACACGACAATGTTTTTATCATTTGAATCCAGTTCTCATTCTTTGAATAAAAAATGTTTTAGATTTTTAATGAAGTCTGTATTAACTGCTCCCTTTATATACCTTCTTGTCAGGATCCAACGCGTGGCTGGTACCTGAGACCAAAGGGGCCGTTCCACAAGGTGGTTACGGTCACAGCAGCACGTTTGACAGCTCCAGTGGCAGCGTGTACGTTCACGGAGGCTACAAGGCCCTGCCTGCCAACAAATACGGCCTTGTTGACGACCTCTACCGCTACGATGTTAACACTAGGACATGGTAAATCAACACATAGAGTGTTCTGTGGTCTTAGTTCATGCTGTACTCCAGTCTGTGTATATACCACTGCGTGCCGTGGCCTCGTCAGCTCGTCCTTGACACTCTTGTCGCACGTTATGTTCCAGGTTCATCCTGAGAGAGAGCGGTTTTCCACGATACCTGCACTCAGCTGTGCTCCTCAGCGGCACACTGCTCTTCTTCGGTGGCAACACACACAACGACACCTCCCTAAGCAACGGGGCCAAGTGCTTCTCGGCTGACTTCCTTTCCTACGACATCGGTAGGACTCATTATTCTTGACATCGTGCCCCAGTGTCTCTTTGAGTGTCTTTATTATTCTACTTTAAAATGCTCTCTTGTCACTTCATCAAATTTAAACCTAACGAGATCTACTCTCATCGACATTAAATTACTTCAAGCAGTTCATTTTTAAATGTGATCAGTTAGCTTGAAGTGCTTTCATACTCATAATGTGTATGTTATTATACATTTTTTTAAATAACACCTAATGAGGTTTTTAAGGCTATAATTAAAAAAACACATTGCACTTTTTCCCTCCCTCTTTCATCATCACCATCCTCTGTGTCTTCATAATTATCCACTTTAGTCTCAGCAGAACCAGTAATTACATAAAAATGTCGTGAATAACATGTAAACACAAAGGCAAAACAGATACTTACTGTATGGTCTCCGGTTTTCTTGTTGTGCTCAGCCTGTGACGAGTGGAGGCTCCTGCCTAAACCAGACCTGCACAGAGACGTCAACCGCTTCGGTCACTCTGCTGTGGTCAGCAATGGGTGAGTCTCTCTAATGGAATCTCCTCTGAGACCGAAGCTGACAACTACAGCAGATCTGCCAATAAACTTTCCTCTTGACCTGTGTGTTGTACAGTTTTATTCAGCTTCTCTTCTCATGTGTTTTCCTCTCTAGGTCCATGTATCTGTTTGGGGGCTTCTCCGGAGTGCTGCTCAACGACGTGCTCGTCTACCGACCCCCGAGCTGCCAGGCCTTTTTGGCAGAGGAAGGGTGCGTGAACGCCGGGCCAGGGGTCCGCTGCATCTGGAGCAGAGGCCACTGTCTCCCCTGGGAGCCCAGCATGGCCAATGGCAGCCTCACTCCTTCCCCATTCTGCCCCCCTAAAGCTGGTGAGAAAGACAACAATACATATCAGAGCATATCATTTCCAAATGATCCCTTTCTGAAGTATGACTGATGGTCGACTTTAAATGCATGATTATAATTTTCCAGCCCATCTGCTCTTCCTCTCTCCTGTGAGGTCACTGGTGTTATTGGTTACTTTTAATTTTAAGTATTCTTTATATTTCGATGGCTTAGAAAGAAATTAAAAACCTATTTAGACCATATACAAACTCAAACACTCTCTTGTCCGTCTCTCTGTCTCTTTCTAGTCACAGTGGACGAGCGGTGCTACCGGTTCTCAGACTGTGCCAGCTGTACAGCCAACACCAACGGGTGCCAGTGGTGTGACGACAAAAAGTGTATCTCTGCTATCAGCAATTGCACATCTGTGAGTGATCCAGCAGGAGGCGTCAAAGCACTTCTGGTCTTGTATTTAGCTCTTGGAAACACTCACCCAGACACATGCAAACATTTACACTTTCCTCTGGATTTTGTGAGCTGAGGATATTGGATATTTTTAAAATATTGATCTCAGTGCTTCATACTGTCCTCACAGCATGTTGCACCACAGGACACAGAGGACCATGTTTTTTTATTATGTACATTGACGAATAAATGAGAACACAAATTTCAAGCTTCTGTTAATCGTCCTCCTGTCTCCTCTATTCTCTCGTCTCTTGTTGTAGAACGTGAAGAACTTCACTGAGTGTCCGGTGCGGAACGAGCAGGTGTGCAGCAAGCTCGCCAACTGCAAGAGCTGCTCGCTGAATCTCAACTGTCAGTGGGACCAGAACCAGCCAGAGTGTCATGCTTTGCCTGGTAAAAAAAAAAAAGAAAAAGTCACAGGCTTTCTACACACACGTCTTATTGAATGCTTTGGATTCAGTTCTCGCTCACATACGAGAAAAGGTTCAGTCAGTGATGTTGTTGCATTGTCTGTAATGCACAACACCACTGACCTTCACACCTGAAGCGAATATTCAAACAGATTCATTGATTTTTGTTTTGTTATGTGATTGAAAACTCTCGGTAAAAGAAATACTTTCATACATCATACATCCTCTGCTCCCTCATCTCAAATTTGAACTGAATCTGAAACGGTCCTTTTTAATTTATCGTATTTATGATTGTGGTTTATGAAGTAGGAGTGGGCGATCTGACAATCTTATATTGCAATCAAACTTAAAGACATCCATTATCTATCAATCAAATCGTGACATTGTCTTCCTACTAATCCTCTGTCTACTTACAACATAAGGACATATTTAACTAATGTTTTGATTTAATGGTCTAATAGGAGAGTAGGCCTATGTTCTATAATAACATTTAACATATCTCACTGTGTTTTGACATCACCTTACCTCTTTCCTGCAGCCCAACAGTGCAGTGAGGGTTGGAGCCAGGTGGGCGAGGCCTGCCTCAGGATCAACTCCAGCCGCGAGAGTTACGACAACGCCCAACACTACTGCAAGAACCTGAACGGAAACATCGCATCGCTCACCACCTCCAAACAAGTGGACTTCGTACTCGAGGAGCTCAAGAAGCTCCAGCAGCTAGAAATGGTAAAAAAAATAAGCAAATAAACAAACGAAGGAAAGCAAACTACAGAAATCAGACACAGAGTGTGCTACAACTTGTGTAGTTGACAGGAACAGGACGAGGTTATCTGCTGGTCGAGTCTGTCAGTAAATCTGCGTTATGAATTCTGAGAGGATTTTTTCTCCTGGCCCTGCATTTACCTCGTGCAGTTTTCCGCTGACAGCGACTGCACCGTTTGTTTTTGGCTTTGACAGAATTACAAGTAGAGGCAATGCCAGACTTAACATAAACTTGTCCCTGAGATGCTGCACCTAATGAGTCAGACTGTGACAAGCGCACGCTCACTTGGTTTTTCTTTTGTTATGGAATGTTTTATCCACACAAACATTTTGTTAGTCACAGTTTCTTCTCTCGGCTTTATGTACAAACCAGGGTCAAATGACTCACTGTCTGTAGGAACAATCATGAGCACCAACTAAGTCGCTCACTGCTGGGTCTGGTTTTGCTTGCATTCTTAACTTTTAATAAAGTGAGGCATCCAGATTCCATTACATGTTTCCGTTTTCTAATCTAGATTCAAGCACAATTATAACAACCCACTAATGAAAATCAGCGATGAAACTATTTTTAGATAAACCATTTTTTAAGGATCCATACTATGATGTGATCCACCATAAGAGGTCCAGTCTGCCCAGTACGATACAAAAACAGTTTGTAAAATATAACCCATAATTTTATTCTTTTAATTTTGAAATGGTCCTAACAGCATCATAATAGAAATGATAAAATCAACATCCCATCTCACTACAGCTACATATCCTCCTCGCAGTGAAAGGAAATTGTCGAGTCTACTGATGATTTTAGTTTTGCTAAAATCTGCTCTTTTCAGAAGGATTTAATTTGCTGTGAATTCTGCTGAAGTTGAATCCAATTTGTTTGTTCTATACAGAACCTTGACATGACATTTCCCATTATAAGTAATCATATCTGTGAACTTTTAATACCATCTTTGGATTCCAGTTGTAAATGCAATTACTATGATTTCATTAAGTGACAGGATGGAGCAGAAAGGGAGACGCAGTTAAATATTTTATCTTGCATTTAAATCCCCAGTCACTTTCTCTGGGCCTTTTTTGTTTGTTTATCCTGTTGTCGTGTCTCCACAGCGACTGTCCCCCTGGGTCGGCCTGAGGAAAATCAACGTGTCGTACTGGGGCTGGGAGGACATGTCCCCGTTCACCAACAGCAGCCTGCGCTGGCTGCCCGGTGAACCCAGCGACTCTGGTTTCTGTGCCTACCTGGAGGAGCCCCTGGTCTCAGGCCTGAGAGCCAATCCATGCACCGCCACAGCCCGCGGCCTCATTTGTGAAAAAGCAGCTGGTGAGATGCCCAGACTACGTTAACATCAAACAGGAATTACAACGCGATTGGTAAAAAGTATTCATCATCCTTCTGTGTTCCCTGTACAGGAAACCCCAATCAGAGTACCCGCCCATCCTGCAAGAAGCCGTGCTCGCTGCACACCAACTGTGGCAACTGCACCAGCCAGGCCATGGAGTGTATGTGGTGCGGCAGTGCTAAGCGCTGTGTCGACTCCACTGCCTATGTCATCTCTTTTCCCTATGGCCAGTGTCTGGAGTGGCAGACTGGAGATTGTTTGGGTAAGTGTCTTTTACTGAACTTAATCTAGACCCGGCTTCTTTTGAAGTCTATAGTCTGGCATTAAAGTGGCCGGCACTAAGCTTTCCCATATTGGCTCCTGTTCGCAGTCAATATTCATCACTGAGAGAGGGAAGGTTATGGGAAGAAAAACGGCTTAAGGTGGAAGCTGTTTGTGTCCGTAGGAAAACGGTATTAGTTTCCCGTGATTGGCTTTGGAGGCTGTTTTTGGTTTGTAATGGCCAATTACTCTCGCATATAGTCGCCCCAACTGTTAGATTTCCCTGCTGACCCTGCTGCAGATGGACTTTGTTCCATTAGGTGGAGTTAAGTAGTTTAAAAACAGTCATGCATCAGGGCACTGATTCAGGGCTGGCTCCAGAAAAACTGAAAGGAGAGAATAATTGGTGCCTGCACTGCACATACAGTAATGTCAATATTAATGGTTTTAATTGAATTTCCTGTATGTTTTAATTAACATGTTAATATGTTGTATCACATGAATGACTACAGTCAGTTCACCACTATAGATTCAGAATGATCTGAATTATCTGTGGCTCTCATCCTGGTGGTCAGGATCCTTCCTAGAGGTCAGGAAGACACAAGTCGTGTAATTAGATTTCTTGTCGTATCTTCAAAGGTTTCATATGACAATAAACCATAATAGATGCCAAAAGTACTGTAATTATTTTAGAAATTAAAAAGCTAAATAAACACATACCTTTTCATCTGAAAGATTTCTAAATATAGAAACATGAAGAAAGTGTTTCTCAACACGTTTTTTAAATATGCCAGTTTTCCTCTGCTCCCCTCCCGCCACCTCGCATTATCATTTGCACCACACGTACTGAAACGTGATAACGTCATCAGGAGCATACAGCGTGATGAGGCAGAAGGAGGACGTGGCTTTCTGCTGCAAAAAGAATGAATGCTGTAATTACAATAGATATTAACATTTCAGGGCTTGCGATTATTGAACAGATTGCAGCCAACTCATCCAGCACATGTGTTTGAATAACTGGTCATTCTTCATAACACACAGATTACAAGTTACTTCGCTCCGTAGACAAAGAAACACACAAAGGACAAAACAATGAATAGAAAAACAAGCAGCAATAACAAAATGCCATTGTGGTACGATACAGATCAACACCCTGCAACAAAGCACCACCTCCATTATTATTCTCTCGATGATCCAGAAGTGAACATGGGCACGCGCAGAGGTGAAACAATATTTCCACTGCACATTGGTAAGTTGATCAGAGAGCCCCTTTTATCTGGAGGTCGGTTTAGTTGCTCAGGTCGATGCTGTTGTTGCTGCGTGATGTATGAATTATACCGGCAGTCGTGTCAGATCGTAAAAACATCTCTGATCAGTTTAGTGAGTAACAAATTTAGGGAGCCCAAGGGTACAGTCTGAAATTCCTTGTGTCTGCTGCTGCTGGGTAACACCGAGGGTTTTCTGTGCCGTGTGGATATTTGTCTTGTGGAATTTGTCCCTTTTTTGGCATGAAGGACGGAGAACGGTTGTCCTATTAAATTCTCGCCCGTATTTTCTTCTCCCTCCGTTCGAGAGTGAATGTGAAGGGGCAAAGTCAGACAGAACAAAGTTTCAATCACCCACTTAGTCCCTTCCTCCTCAGGAACACGTGGCTGAGTGTGCTGCATAAACGCACTTAAAACCACAGAGCCAGGATGACATAGTCTTTAGTATTGCTGCCTCTAGGGGCACTTTGACGGAGCGGATTGTGTCATATTCGAGACTCTCGGTAGAGCATCGTCTAATTTTGCAGATCTGAGGTGGCAAGAGAGGCTCCTTGTTGATCTCTTGTTTGAAATCACTCTTTATTTATGGCTTTCATCTAATAATCTGTCATGTAGCTAATAATTAAAAGCTCCTCTTCAGCTTCTGCGTATCCACGTCTTCCCACATCTAAAAACCACACCAGACACGTGGTCATTTGTGCCAGGAACACACTGTCCATTCGATTTCATCTGCACGGGTCAAGAAAGGTGAATTCCCCGAAGCTGCATTTGGTTCAGACAGAATTCAAAACATTCAAGGTCAAGTTGACTTTCCCTTTTTCCTCGGAGCGTTTTTCCCTCGCTCCTTGATTTAATCTGTTATATTAGAACTGGCCCTCTCTGGCTCCCTAAACCAACGCCACTGTTCCAGGGAGCGTGCAGCCATGTTGCTGAAATGTTTCTGTTAATTGATTAACTCTTTCACGAAGAAGGCGCAGGAGCATGCATTCAGTCAGTTTCAGCCCTCGGACTCCAGGAGGCGCTCTAGAATCGCTTTGGCAACTCGAAATGCATTCAAGAAGTCCTTCATCTCTAAAGGCGTCACTATTCTTAACTGTGCAAAGTGACTAATGGGATTGAAGCCACAGACGTTTGACATTAACTGTTTTCAATGTGCAATGTGACCCTCTCCACGAATGCTCGCTGGTTCTCCTCTGTTGTTTTTCTTTGTGTTTGAGGAGCTGAAGACAAATTTCCATCTAAAACAGATCTATGCTATTCTAATAGGACTTTACCTCTGGCTTTTTAAACTGTCTATGAATCAAAGTAAACACACTAAAGGGATTTTTAGTGCCCATCTCTCTCAATTATCTGATAATTTCCTATTCTAAATAAGAAAGATAAGATATTCTTTCTAATAATTAATTGAGAAGAATAATTAGAAGATAAACTGATGGAAATGTGCAGCTTTGGCCTGGAGACAGCTGTCAAAAGTGGGTCAACCCCTTGTCCCTGATTTATTAGTTGATTTTATTGCAAATGATTGCAGTGATGCCTATTGTCATTTACTGCAAACTAATCCGAAACTATCTTCTTCCATGAACATTTTGACAGAAGTCAACATGAATTAAAAGCATTACAGCTGCATTTGAAGACGTTAAATTCTTTGCATGTCACTCTGCAAGTCTACAGTCGCAGGGTTTACTGCCAGGTGCATTAATGTGTCAAGAGACAGGAAAAAAATTATATTTGCTCACATTGCTCTCGGATATGCAAAACCATATGTCAAAACCATAAGTGGTGACATTGTCCTTTTGCTCAATGATCTTTGTCGTCTTGGTGCAATGCAATCCAGCAAAAACAACTTTGCAAGCAGTGAAGCGTCCTCCAGACACGGGGCGTAAAGTAAATGCAACAGGAAGTTCAATAAACGGATCGTATAAAATCTGACATTGTAGAGTTTAACCTCAAAAGTCACATTTAGATATAATTTGCGGCTGCAGACAGATTTGAATTTAAATCCATTTACATGTGAAAATGGCCTTGGAAGTTTCCCCCGTAAATACATTCCGACTTGTCAGATGCTTTTTTCCGTCTGGCTGGTGAAAACTGTTTAAGCTGGAAGAAACGAGACGTCCTCAGCTGGTCGTCCGCCATCATGCCCACCGTCCAATTAATGTTATAGCAACAGATTTAGTGGGGCCTGCTCACGCTTAACGATTAATCTGTCAAAACCCAACGTTAAAGATCTGTTTGTGTGGTAGATTATGTATCTCGACTTGCTTTTGTGTTGTGGCAAGACAAGTCCCCATCCAGCTACTTATTTTCTCAGAATGGTATGTTCCCCGAGAAATGTGCCACTTTCGGCCCGTCGTCAAAACAAACTTAAATGGCCTTACTTTGCGCTGATTGCTCTTGCGTTGTCATGGTTTCGCATCCATTAGCGGAATAGCTGGAGATTTGTCTGACATAAACCGAGGTAAAAGCACTCAACGTTTGTCTCCTTAAAATAGTGGTGACATTTTCTCCACTAAAGTGTCTGTCTGGCAGGCAACACTGAAACTTGTCAAGCAATTCGGTGGCCCCACAAGTTTCATCCCCCAGCCGACGAAAACGGCATCGCTCCCTCGCTCGCGCGGGGTTCTGAGTTTTGGAGCAAGGTGCCACTTCACATGTCACATTTAAACCTTTCATTGAACTTTCGTTCTTAAATCACAAACATTTCACAGGCTCCGGTTGGCTGACACGTTTTCTGTCTCATTCTGGGGCCCTCCATCAACCCTGTAAGGCTGGAGACCTGTTTCTTATCCTCTTATCGGCTCTCAAATCGGTTGTCCTGACAGCTCACTAGATAACCATTTTGTGTCACAGTACAAAGAGCATCGAAGCACCTTAATCTGCGGCTCCTGTAGGGGATAAGAAATGACTGAGAGCGAGCGTCAAATAGGCCGGAATCCTACAAAATAATCCTGAGAGCGACATCCTGCGGGATTTTGTTTTCTGCAACATAGGATCTGCGGCTGCCGAATTTGTACAGGAGCTAGAAATCTCAAGGTGACTGGTAAATAAATGCCGCAATGAAAAAAAAAAAAGGATAAATGTGGCTGATAAAATACTTTGACTCTGGGGAGGTTAAATCTTTTTGGATCGGAGGCAACAAGAACTGCAACAAAACACAAAACTTGCTGGAAAGAAATATAACACAAGTCTCTTCTCTCCTTCAGCTCAGAACTGTTCGGGCCTGCAGACGTGTTCCCAGTGCTTGGAGCAACCCGAGTGCGGCTGGTGCGGAGATCCCAGCTGCACCGGGAAGGGCCTGTGCACGGAGGGCTCATACCGGGGGCCCATGAAGAGAACAGCCAAGCAGGGCCAGCAGGGCCAGTCCCACGACATGATTCTGGAGCCGGGCATTTGCCCCAAAGACAAGGGCTACGAGTGGGCCTTCATTCACTGCCCCGGTAAGGCCTCCATTTCCTGTCCCTCTTACTGAAATGACCCATCACGTGTCCTAAGTGTATCTATGAGAGAAGTATCGACTGTCACATCTTCAGTTTAAAAAGATGCTCTTATCAAGGATTCCTGTTACAGTTTCCCCGTGAAACTAATCCCTCCCTGCTGACTTCATGAAACCTTATTCTAGTATTAATGCTCTCATCAGTCTCATCAGACCACGACATGTTAAATGATAAAATACTCCACTGCTGGTTGTAATTTGAGAATGGGAGGAGTGGTCTGTTGCTTAGTTTTTATCATTAATGTGTAATAAACCTTGAGATATATTTCATTTTGTAAAATTCATACAATGTAGAAGTCATATTTAAAGGATGATATTTGCCTCATATGGGTTTACGTCTCTATACGCCTCAGTGATGTATATTTTTTATTTTATTTTATGAAACATTACTCCCTATTTCCTCAGAAAGACATTGTCCCTCAAGATATGTGTTGTTGTTTTGATGCCAGGCTTCACAGAACTGAATTACAGTTATTGTCATGCAAATGTCAGAGGTAGAAAAATAATGGCTGGTTAATTGTAACAATTTATGAAGGCTGAGTGCCACATAATGTACCGCGGCGGAAAGATCAGCATAAACAAGCATTTATTTTTAAATATAACTTTTCATTAAATGTACAATTCTTTAAAGGCAGTTCAGATTAAGTAATCATTAAATACAACATGACAAAGAAGACACAAGCTACTGAAAGCAAAAACAACAACACTGTGACACAACTGTGAAACAGCCATGTGACTTGCAGACGGATAAAGATTGTGACAGTGTGCTGGCAGAATTTCCTCGTCTTGTCCCAATTCATTAATAATAAAAATCCATGTTTGTTCCACCTTGTGTTGGTCTCTGCTGTGAAACCCGCCCTGATATGTTTTTTCATCCTCAGCCTGCCAGTGCAACGGCCACAGCACGTGTGTGAACGGCAGCGTGTGTGAACAGTGCCGTAACCTCACCACCGGTCCTCACTGCCAGACCTGCATGCCTGGTTACCATGGGGACCCCACCAATGGCGGCAAATGCCAGGGTGAGTGTCGCATCGCCACACAAATTACATATTCTGCACACACACCACTTACTGGTCTCTGTTTTGGTGTCAGCAGTCAACAGATGTGTTTTTTAAACCCCAAAACTCTTTCACCTTTTCCCTCTCGACTGTACATATGTTATAATCAACATCAAGTTTAAACAAATACATCTGAAATGATCTTTGGCACCTCAATTAAGAAGAAAATCATCCACTTACTGCTTTCTAATTAGTATGTGGTTTCATAAACTTTCAGTATTACAGCAACACAACCAAGAGAGGGCACTGTTGTGTGTTAATTAGAATTAGTGACAAATTGTCTGTCTCGTTTGATTAATGGAAATAATGCACCATGTGTTTTTATATAGATTTCTATGTCTATTCTGATTCATTTTTGGTTCTGCCAGTGAATATAGATGTATTCAATAGAAATGTGAAGATAATCTGTGTTGCCTGGACAAACACTCCCTGTGGGTGCAGAGTAGATGTGGTGCACTGTGGGAACTGCAGGTGAAGCTGAAGGTCAAACACTCACCTCTCGTGTTACTGTGGTTTTTCATTCGAGCCCTGTGGACAGAAAAGACACATGCACACACCATGTATGTTTTGTGGGATTAAGGGATATAAAAACTCACAAGCAGACGAGTCGTACAGAGCTGACGACATCTAGCATCCATCCAAGCTCTTAATTACTATCGAGGATTAGGTTTAAATGGACATTAAATCAATATTAATCAATAAATTAAAAGTAAAGTCTCTCTATGAAATCAATTGCAGATTGACTGAAGACTGCTAACACAGCGTTGTCAAGAAGACAAGTGTCCCATTCATGAATAGCATTCCTGAGAAATTACATGTAGGCTATTCATTGTCAGACATGGGACAGACACACAGACACACACACACACACACACACACACACACACACACACACACACACACATACACACACACATCTGGGAGCTTTGCGGTCTCAGGTACCATCTGTTAATGTATAGACTATAACCATAACCTGTAAAATGAAACTACACAGGTGATCCCCTGTGATGGGAATATTCTTCCCCTTGTTTCGGAGCCCGAGGACAAAATTACCCAAAATCATTTAGTTACATTAGAACACATTCACACTTTTATCTAAAGGCGTAATCCGTGTTAATTGAGGCATTTTACAAAACAACCTCTTCGGTGTGACACATACTCAGAGAGAATCCCTACATCTCAGGCTGTGAGAAAGTTAAAAGCAACTGGCAGCGAATTGAAAGCAAAAGGTCAAATTTCTTTGGGTCCATTTTTCTCCATCGTGTTTCAGATCTCTGAAGTTCACTCACCCTTTTGAGAAAATGCACTTGTTTACCATCTCACACAGATCAATAGCAATTTCATCTCGGTGTGCTCAGTGCAGCAGATGAAACGTTGCTAGCCTAGCCTAGCTTAGCGCGAACAATGGGAAACTGTTATAGCAAAAACTGTGGAAGATGTTTGGTTTTTTTGTTCCCTCAGGACTTGCACAAGGACACGCAAACCTATATATTTATTTATATATATATATATATATATATATATATGTTTTTACTTTATCCACATGTGTTATCTAACCAGTGATGCCTCTGTGCCTTTATTCTCTCTCTGACATGCTCCATTTCTGTCCCCATCTTATTTTCCATCTGTGTTTCTGTGCCCCTTCCAGCCTGCAAGTGTAATGGTCATGCAAGCGTGTGCCAGGTGTTAACTGGCAAGTGCTTCTGCACCACCAAGGGAATCAAAGGAGACCAGTGCCAGCTGTGAGTACACACACACACACACACACACACACACACACACACACACACACACACACACACACACACACACATTTTGTATGACGTACACAAGGGCATATGTCCTGTGATCATCACCTACGTGGGCTGTGTCTACCTGTGCTTGGTTTTGGTTTGTAGACAGGCGAACATCTGAGGTCAGCGTGTTGTGAGTTGGAAAGGTAGTTGTCCTTAATTTAGTTGATTTCATTGCTGCTGTAATATCATTTTGGAATCACCACTCGACACTAGGTCCAATGTGCTAAATTAACTTCCTCATTCAAATATCGTATCGACAGAGGTGAACGCTAAGCGATCGTGCAAGCTGCATCCACCTCTTTTTCTTCTTCTGTTATTTAATGCTGTCCCAACGTCCTGCATTTGGTCCAAAAGTCTGAGCAATTCCAAAGTGTTGTGAAGTGTTTTCACGCTGCAAATGTCTGAGGGTCTGGACCAAACAAGTAAGGTGTAAAAATGCTGAAAAAGAATCCCAATTAGAAAAATATGTAACGCCAACGGTGCCAGTTACATGACGCACATTCCATCCATCCCCCAATAAGCTTGTCTGCTTCATAACATCCGAACTGGAAGCATTTAAAGTCAGTCGTTTTGTTCCCAAAAGTTCTGAATCTGCAACACAGAGGTCAAATGAGAGCTGCACCGTCAATGTTATGACTGAAATTCACTGAGTTGAGGTAACGTCGATCAGAAGCGAGTCTCTGGGCTGCCTGTCACCCGGTCTGTAATCACTTGTGATGGAGCCCTGATGAAATGCTCGGGGCGATTTGAAGGGAGGCCCATTTTGACAAGAAAGACATACATATAAGGGAAGGTGTTATGTGCTGTTCATGATATTTTGCTGTGAGCTGAAAACACTAGAGTATTGGTTCTGTTATTCTAGTAGCCGCCCGTGTTTATGATTATGTCTTTATGGAGTCGAAAACAGCTTCTTTTATTCACCATTCGGATTTAAAATGCGACAGACAGATTAAAATATGGATCAGATTGTCTGTTAAATTATGTCTAGGCATATTATTGCAATTCATTTCTTTTGTATTGAAGTGCTGACATGGTTAAGCCAGAGAGACGCATACACACGAGACGCAAACTGACTTTCATGAACCGTTCTATTTTAATTATATAATGGGATTCATACAACGTGAGCTCCGAGGTTCCCACATAAAACCGAACAGCCAAAGCACATCTGCAAATCAAACAATTAAAGCAAATCTATCCCAGACACTTGGCAATGCAGTAAAGTTTCTAGTAACTGTGACGAATAACAGCTTGTTTTACCTTCAATGTTTAATTTGTTGAGCTGATGAGACAGATGAGGTCTGTATTTATTTCCACAGCCTGCTCACATGGAAACTACACAGAGACAAACAGTTTACACATTGTCACATGTGGGATTAACATATGAGAGGCTTCATGCAATGTATGTAAACCATGTGTTTACATTAGCTGGTGTGCAGAAGAACATTGTTAGTGTCTGTGATGACACAAGTATGACATTAAAATACAAAGTGTTTTTGGAGAACCACATGTAGGGATGCTGTGATAGTCGATGTTACCTAATCGAACCTATTTGTGTAGATTTGTGATAAAAAAAATCTCTAAAAAACTAGTTATCACTACTCTGCTCCTTGCAGCAGCAGAGTCACATCACAGCCTTATCACCTGGCAAGAGGAGAGTTGACAGACAAGGATGATGAAGAATGGTTAAATACTACAGATAAATATAAACTGTACTCATCCAGCCCTGGTTAAGGTATCATAATAATTTCCTGTGTTCGGCGCAGTTGTTTAACTGGAGCCAATTGAACAAAAACTTTCTAGGTATGCTCAGCCGTGATGAACACGGTGTGAGACCAGTGCTTCACCTCCATGTGACACTTTAAGTTTACCAAGTTCATCACTTGGGAAAATACAAGGGAGCCGACATCACAGCCTTGATAGCATCTTGAAAAATATGCACAACACTCACTGGGTGAGAGAACACACGAATATGATGAAGAGGATGAGAGGGAGGGAAGTGTTCAGAATGAGACCTCTTCAACACCCTCCCAGCTTTCTGTTGACTTTGACAATAAATAAATGACACTTGACTCAGACGACATAACGTCACATTCATTTTCGGCTGCCAGATGGAAAGCAGCACAGTGCAACGCAGGGCGACACCCCGATAGCAGGTGGCTAACAGTTGATTCAAACGACTCATTTTCCACCCTACAAAATCAGAGTGAGGTATCTGAGCCGGCCAGGCACCAGCAGGCCAATCATCATCAGCCATTTAGAAGGAGGATGTGACCATACAGCTCCAGAGCCAGATTTAGGATAGTTCCTGAAAACTATTACTGATTATCAGCTTCGAATTTTGCCAGCAACATAAACCACCAGAATATGTTGTTAATTCAGTCCCATTTACAGACTCTCATTAGATTGGTGATGTCATTATCAACAACCAATATTTTAGTAAGGTCGTTAATCTCAAAATCAAGATGCATTTTCACATTTAGAAAATAAAGTGAGATCTAATTAGTGAATGTGCGGACGCTGACTAAAATTTGAGGAGGCGTGTTTGTCATTCGCGACTTGTAATGTAATTTCTGGTATCTCATTACATGTAATCAGTGTCTCCCCCGACCTCTGTCAGCCACTCACTCGCACCATCCCCGGCAATAACCCTTAAACAAAGACCTCTGCACAAGGGTACTCTGCCTCCTCAGCAGTGTACACAAAAAAGTACACACACACACGTGGCTTTCACACGCGCATGCACCACAGCCACCGATGCCATTAGGACCTCCGAATAATAGCCGCAGTAATGAAGTGAAGGGTGCATCGGTGCAGAATGGAATTGTTTTTGAAAACAATTGATGAGGTCCACGCTGCGTTACAGCGATGAGTCAAATGAGCGGCGAGGGGAAGGTTTCTTTTTATAGTGCTCATTTGGATACGTACATTATTCAGGATTCTTCTCGTGCTGGAGGTAACGGGGGTTTAGCTCGGCGAGTGTGTGCACGCGCGTGCGCTCGCTCCGGCCCCCGTATGTGTGAAGGACACTATAGGTTCATAGCGAATTCCTCCCGCTCACGTGTGTTTGTGTCTGTGTGTGCATTCTGCCTGTTAAATCTCACAGAGTGCACTAGCACAGACAAAGGTTCAGGTTGAGTGTAGATCAAATTAAGATACAGTGCAGGGCTATTGCCTAGAGTTCAGATGTGTGCACACATGCATGTAGGTGTAGATTAAATTAAGATAAAGGGTAGAGGAGTTGCATTATACACTTCATGATGAGCGTGTGGGTATGTGTGTGTGTTTCTTTGCCATCTGTAAATGCCAGGAAGCTCAAACGCCCCAGGAGTGATGTTCTGTAAGGTTCAAAAAGCCATTGGCGCCATTACTCCTCCGTCCTTTGTACCGTGGTAAAAGAGCCCGTCCTCTCGTGTTTAACCTTAACAGGGATCTGGCTCTTCCCCAGCTCGGCGTCCTGCACCCATTAGATCGGCCGGCGTGCTGATGCTTGTCCTTCAGGATTCTCTGGTTAGATATCGTGCAGCATTAAAATCCACCATGATCAGATTAGTTGATAATATTAATGCACGAGTATCTGGGAGGGGTGAGCAGCTCCAAGAAAATGGTATACAAGCCTTAAAGATATAATATGTAACAATTCTTCATTAAAACGTCTAAAAACGACAAAGACATATGTTAAACATTTCATTGACTATCTAAAACTATAAGGTCACGTTACAGTTTTACGAATTTTTATATTTATGATCAGATGTGTTGCTTCCCCCCCCTCATTTCCCTGACGTTTTTTTGTGTAGAACCTTCACTGGTGATGGCGTCTGTCTCATGAGTCCAATTTTAGAAGCAGTCTCTCCCCCCCCGCCCCCCCGCCCCACTCCATCACTGTAACATCACTAACGGCCACCTCCTCCTCAGTGACATTCGTGCCTCTGTCGGTTTGCTCCTCCGCCGCTCCGTGTCCTCGCTGACTCCTTGACACCGCCTCTGATATTCTTCTTCTCGCACGTCTAATTGGAAACTGTGAAAGAAAATCGGCGTGATAATAGATATCGTAATGTTTCTCCACCTTATTTATGGAGTTCCAGGGCACATGTGTGATATTACTCAGCCTGTTTATTAGGTGAACGACAGCAGAGTGAAGATAAACGAGATCAGATCGTAAACAGTTAAAATGCATTGAGAGATACATTGAGCAGGAGATGGAGAACACTGCTGCCCAGTGCCTTATGTTCCTCCACATAACAATGCTTTGGAAAGACACACTCACACACTTACCCTTGACAACAACAACAGTCCATGTTGACAAATTGTTTTCTTTGTCACAACTGAATTTAAAATGCAGAGTATTTTGGCTGCAATACCACAGTAACACTCGTGTAGGAAAACTGTGTACTGTTAAACTGCATTGGCTTGAGTAAATCGCACATGAAACACTGATCACAGGCAGTTTCTTTCATCCAAGTTATGAAATAGAAATCTGACACTATTTTTATATTTTCCATTTGTGGTGACATTCAAGTATCGGGCCTTTATTTGAGCAATAGTATTTGTGTGTGTGTGTGTAAGGAGAGTTATGGAACTTTATCTCAATCCATGTGTCATACTTTTTAAATGTGTAAAATAATCCGCAAATGCGTGTTGAGATTTGCAAATGTAATGTATTTAGAGTGTGTGTGAATGATTACATTTGTAAACATGTACAAATCTTATTCCACATTTCCAGAGGCTTTAAAACTAGTTTGTCAACTAACCACAACGGACAAGAGGCAAATGCAACCTTGTTATCGTCTAGTTTTCGCACCATGTTTGCTCCTTTGTAAAATATCTAAGGAAGCATCTTGTATTTCAAAAGAAATTTGTAAAATTTTGTATTTACAGTACATAGAGATTTCGTAACCTTATCGACCACTCCAAGAGCTTTGCAGTGCACGACACATTCACACAGAACTCCTGTACACAGCGCTTTTACTATTACACTCGTTCGCAGCCCTCAGGGGCAATTTGGGGCTCAGCATCTTGCTACTTAGGAATGCTGACTGGAGGAGCCAGGGATCGAACCACCGTCCTCCTGTTTAGTGAACGACCCGCTGTAACTCCTGACCCAACAATTTATCAAATCCAGCCCCCTTTTAAAAGAACTAATTTTGATTGGTGTTTTTTCTTAAATTGGATTCAACACCTCGATTTAAAACTATAGGACTGTTTTTCCGACTCCGTTTTCCTACAACGGATCAACTTGGTCCAATACTTTGAGTTGTTGCTCGGTGATCAGGTGGTTACGTCACTGTGTTGCTCTGATAAACAAAACTTTTCTCTTCCTCCCAAAAAATCCAATTAACTCAAACTATCAGATTATTTCCTCTTTGTCAGAAGTACGAGACTTGACGAGGAGCCAACAGCAGGAGCTAATGCGCTGGCACTCGGCGCACACCGCTCTCCGATAAGAGGCGTTCTTGCTCTCAATCTGTTAGCACTCGTCTTCATCTTGTTCTCTCCTCTCTGTTTTTCTTCCCTGCAGATGTGACTCAGAAAACCGTTACCTTGGCAATCCACTCAGAGGAACCTGTTACTGTGAGTAATTCTCCACTGGACAGCTACTTGCTGGAAAGACAGCTCATACACGTACACATGGACACACACACACACACACACACACACACACACACACACACTCACACTCACACTCACCCCTCCTTGATTATTCTTGGCTATTCTCTCTCCGCCTTTCTTTCTGCCTCTCTCCGCTTCTCCACTACTTCCACTCTTCCGCTCAGGGCAGATGGAGCGTCTTAGCACTTTGGCACCAGGGGCGCTTGTTTCGGCGACAGAATGACTTGTCGTGAAAATGTCAAGTGCATCAGAAGGAGTGAGTGATTGAAGTAATCAAGGAGACGGAGGAGTAAAAAACTCTCCACTTGTCTTCTCACTCACTCAAATCGCCCGCCTACTCATTCATTAATTTAGGGAACTTGACTAAATGGCAGTTTCACTTGTCAAGTAACAGGAAAAAATCTATCAATGCGAGCAATTTAATAAAAACTGCATAATGAAAAGAGGAAAAAAAAACAACATAAAGTCTGCCCCCGGTGTTGAGCTGGTCGCACATCTGCTCCTGTATTCCTGTGCATACTGTACGTGCCGGTGTTTGTGCTGTGTGTGTTTATTTTGCATGATGATGCCGTGTCCTTCACGGTGCCGCGGTACTTAGTGATTCGTTATCTGCTCTTCAACACTCTGCTACTGACAACACAGCCCCTGCCAAGGTTTTGTCCCCTTTTTTTTGAAATGCCATAGCCTGACACCAGGCTCGACGAGCGAAAGACGGCAAACTCAAAAGCCCGCAGCTTGTTTTAACCTCTGTGCGCCACTGGGACTCCTTCTTGAGCTCTGTCACACAGGATTGTAAACACGACGCTCCTCACACCATCCGAAAGGCCGCTGACCACGGATTAACATGCAGCACTCATTGTGACATTATCAAATGTCCTCACTGTGTGAAGTATTCGCCCTCTCGTTTTGAGCTTTGAGCAAATAACGCAGAATGCATTAAAGATGTTATACATTTTTTTTAATCTAAATATTAATTGTTTATAGATTCTTTATTTACATTTTGGGAAATTATGAATTTCTCTGTGACAATCTACCATTAATTAACAATGAAATACCTAATTAATCTTTGTAGGTAATTGCTTCAAGCTCTCCGTCATGGTCAGGTATTCGTACTTGTTGTCTGCTTGATGGGAAAATTGTACACCCCGATCGCAGTCACTGGATTTGATTACAGCCATTTTCATTTCACTTGACGCACTGTTGCTGTGAAGTTTCTCTTGATCACACATTTGTATTTGTATCTCATCACTTCGGGCTCTCAGGCTGGCAGCTCGGGTTTGTGTACACGCCCTCAGAGAGTTGCTTCTCCTTCTTGTGTGAGATGTATTCTCTGATAATCGGAGAAAGATACAACATCTTTTCCTGTCTGATTTTCTAAATAGACAATCTCCTGATCGACTACCAGTTCACCTTCAGTCTCATCCAAGAAGATGACAATCACTACACCGCCATTAACTTCATGGCCTCACCTGAGCAGGTAACAATTTTCACAAATCAAAGTTCTCTGTCCGGTAACAGAAGCAGCAACATCATAAATTGCTCTTCTGGTTTGAAGACGTGACGCGAGTGCAGCACTCTGTTAAATCTGCTGCTGCATTTAAGGTCTAAGGTGTTTTTCATGTTCTTCATCTACAGGCAAACAAGAACTTGGACATGTCCATTAATGCATCCAACAACTTCAACCTCAATATCACCTGGTCGGTGGGATCAACAGGTACTTTCACTCGATTTTACAATTTTAATTAAAGTATTGCAGAACTGTCTTGCTCTGTTTTTCTCCTTCTGATATATTTCATTTATTGATTCCAGTCACAGTAAAGTAAGTTTAGTGTTAAACAAGTTCACGGATTTAACCTTTAACTCTAAACAAGACATTCTCTACCTGAGTTGTAAATTCACTCATTAGACCAAATAATCAAACATTTTATTCTACACCTAGAATATTTATTGTCATCTTTATGCAAAATTATTGTGAATCTAATCACCTACTTCCACAATACTCATTGAAATACTGATAAAAGCCATTCAGGGTTTAGAAATCGAGTTTGTTCTGTAGAAAATTTGCTTTAGCACCTTCTTTGTTTTGTGTTAATTAAAGTCGTCATTAAGTCAGTAGGTATAACAGGACCTGTAACGCAGCCTCTCCTGGTAGTGAGTCCTGTGTCACTGTTGAGTGGATATTATAGGTTCCCTGAGAACAGACACCCAAGGACATCACGTTCCCTCCCTTCCCTCTCAAGTCATCTGCCACTTTCTCCGTGCCCCCAACCACACACAGACATTTTCCAACCACTAAAACACTCTAAACTCTCCTGCGCCTCTCCGTCACCTTAACCTTTGCGGCGCACCGTCATTAATATTTGAAGCCGTGTCCCCTTTACCCGCAAAAAGATATTGTGTCTCAGAAGGAATGGGAGCCTCTTCACAATTGAGGAGAGCGTGCGGCGCCTTTGGGTGGGTGGGTGGGGGGGTGTGGAGGGTGATTTCAATTAAGATAAACACGCTCACATAGCCACACTCAAGCTGTCATTTTCACTTCTTTTGTTTCAGAGTTGTGGGTTGGAATGTCAATGTTGAGGACTCACTGACACGAGCAAGAATAAGAAATGACTTGAAACATTTAGGAAAATAAACTTTTTTTAAAGGGGTTTGCTCAGAAAATGTAATAGATTTATCTCAATATGGTTGTTAGGAATTGTATATTAACAAGACGCTCTTAAGGTTTGCTCCTAAATTTGACCATGTAGTATTTTATTCAGTGAAAATATCTTTTATTCTCTTGAAATCTTGTTATCTAACGTCCCAGATATTACACATTTTAACTATCAACTCTTAACTGCACTCATGGAAATGGACACAAACAAGTGTTGTGGTAAACAGCTCGTCTTTGCAGCTTTTGCTCTTAAAGCCATCTGCCTTCTGTCCCAAATGCTAAATTCTTGGTGTCAAATAAACTAACGCACTAGCTCATAGTGTGTGATATGGATTCAAGTGATGAATAAGTGCCAGTGTGACTCAGTCATGCCCCCCCCCCCCCCCCCCCCCCCCCCCCCCCCCCCCCCCCCCCCCCCCCCCGGACGGCCGCATTTCAGTTCCTCTCTCAAGCTGTGCCTCGCACATCCGTGTTCATTTAACAGTAGAATATGGATGTCGTGTGTAATTATACAATAAAGCTTTACTGTTTTAGGTCAACTAAAAAGTGTGTTTAATGCACATCAGACTTAATAATAACTGGCCATGCGACCTTCCCTGTTGTTTCAACTGGTTTGCTCAACCCATTAATGGATTCATAATAATACGTTGCAGCCGATCCGGTGTGATTTCTGCTCAGAATGTGCAGTAGGTGAGCTCAACGAGCAGTGTGCTGAACATATGGCCTCTTTTGCCTCAACAGCCGGAACCATTTCTGGTGAAGAGGTGCCTATCGTGTCCAAAACCAACATCAAGGAATACAGAGACAGTTTCTCCTGTGAGAAGTTCACCTTCAGAAGCAACCCAAACATCACCTTCTATGTCTATGTCAGTAACTTCTCATGGCCCATCAAGATCCAGGTAAGAACTGAGCCTCTGACCTTCAAACGACTCGTATGGAGCCGATAACACAGGGATCAAGTTGTTTCTGTCTCATGTGTTATTACGGATTTCTCACTACATGTACAGTCTTCAAACAGATCCCATTTTATAAACTAGAGGGATATTCTTTATCTCCATATGCCATTTACATATATTGAGGTCAGACACATGTTATTAAAGTAGGAAAACAATTCCTGGATTCGCCCCTTCAATCAAATCTGCTCCAAAACTTAACGGGTTCTTTCCTGACCCACACCCCCACCCTTCCATCAAGTTTCAATAAAATCAGTCCAGTAGTTTTTGTGTAATCCTGCTAACAGACAGAAAAACGGCGATGAAAACCTAAACTCCTTGGTGGATGTAACAATGGGTCCCAGTTCTACACATAAAGAGAGCGGGGGGCAGCCATCTTTGCAGATGCAGAGCTCTGTTGTTGCTCAGGGTGATTTCAAGTGCACTTTATTCTAATTACAGGTTTAATGACCGATGGTTAGCACGGAGAGGTGCACAGCTGTTTTTTAGCAGGCAGAAGCAAGCACCGTTTAACCTTTTCTAGTCCCGCTGAAAGGAGGAAATCAAGGTTTTGATGTGGTAGATGGATGGGGGGGGGGGGGGGATTATGAACACTGTGAGAAATAAATGCCATATGCTGTTTTAGATTTGCAGGAAAACAATTAATCTGTTGTCAGGAAAACCCTGGGTAAGGCAATAAAAATAAATGGGGCTTTAGGACACACAGCGCTAATGTCAGTGACTGCAACAAAATGACAGACTCAAAGCAACGTGCAGAGATTTCAAAACAAAATCACTGAGGTAATGGGAGGCGAGCAGGCTGCTACGCGTCAGAACTGTGACTTTGACAAAGCAAATTTAGTCTGGACTCCTCTCCTCTCGTATATGCAGCCAGGTTGATTAACGGCGATAACTGGCCCCACAATTTAAGTAAACATCACTTTAGTTTATATTAATTCCAAAGGGTAAATAATAATTAATTTCTCAAACTTAGGATGTGTTTGGCACTTTGATAGATTTTTTTAACTTCTGGATACATTCAACTCCAGTCACTGTCGCTGTCTAGTCATATAAGGTATATTAAATGTGAACAGTTACACTAAGTTTTATATATCATGTTTAATAATTCATGAAAGTAATTTTAATTATTAGTTGCAGCTCCACAAACACTTTTACTTCTTAAAACAAGTTATAATTATATTTCCTTTTCATGTTCTCTTTTTTTAAATTAAAAACCGATCCTTCAGTCTGTGTGCCTGCAACATTTCTAAAACTCCAGGTCTCAGCAAAAAGCAAAAAGCTTTTATTGAGAAATTTGATAGATGCAGTTATAATTTCTAATAACATCACAAAATAGCCTTTTTGCTAATTAGCCCGCTCCCACATATTGATTTTCACATTTGTGCCGTCCCTTCCTTTCACATGGTAGATGCTCGGACCGTGTTGGGCTGATAGTGTCTGTGGGGGTCAGTCCATCTATGGAGGTGGCCTGGTAATAGTTTTCTATTAGATTACCTGGCCAGCAGTCTGTTATTTATTATGGAGCAGCCTGAGCTGTTAGAGCAAACAGCTCCTGTAACGGGATCAGGTCTCTACATGTTTGTCTTTATGATGCAGGGGTGAGAGCGTAGACACACGGATGAGATAAGGGCAGAATTCGAGGCCGAACCTGTGAGCCTTTTATATTTAATGCCCGAGAGCTTAAAATGGATAACTGTGACATCATCACCTATCAGGATAATTGTTATCCAAGAGACTGCTCCATGTGATAAAAGTCCACATGAAATAGAAGAACGTTCTCAACCGATGGGATCGATGAATAGAAATCAAATTAACCCCAGATATATTGCTTTGACCTCATCTTATGTGAAAAGCAGGGGCGGCCGACACTAAATAGAACGCTCCCACATGTTAAAAAGGAGCGAAACATCTGTGTATTGTGCTTTTTGAGTCACGTTAGCCATGTCAGTGAGCATTTCTTCTCAGATCAGTGATTCTCATTCTTTAAAAAAAGTCAAAGTGGGTTTGTGAAGGTGATGAAGTCCAGTGAAGACTCAGTCCTGCTGCACAACCTTAAAGATATAATATGTAGAAATGTTCATTCTTCATTCTAGACCTATGTATTATATTTTGTTGACTTGTGTACTTGCATTATCCAAAGTGTTTCCAACAATGTTCAAAACCCAGAACAGGAAGTTTCCGTGTAATTCCGTCATATCTGCTCGCCAGTTTTTTCTTTTCTGCCACTGTTTGGATTGGTCACTCGTAATGAAGGATTATTCATTTGCCGTTTCCAGCGTAACATGAATAAAACTTTAATAAGTTACCTCATCATTCAACGTGATTTTCTCCCGAGTCGCGTGATTTTCATCAGCAGTGGTGCAGAAGATAAGAACTCTAACAATCCCGGCGCTATTCCATGGGTCTTTAGTTACTGTTTTGACTGAGAGACCCCTAGAGGACACCATATTCAACTCTGGCTTATCACTTACATATGATGAATGTATTCAAAAGAGGAAAGTCTTATTGCATAAATAAATCATGACCTCTGCCGTTGTTTCAGCGCGACATCGGCTGAATCTTTCCTCTTTTCAAAAGTTGTGCCTCCAACGCCCCAAACACGACGCAAATAATCCACTTCAGAGAGCACAGCTTGTACCCAGCTACCCTTTGTGGTATCAATCAGAGGAGACTGAACACTGCAGCGGATGACGTTGTGTTTGTGCGTCTGAATGCTCTCAGGGCTTAATGCCTTCAAAGCATCCACAGCAGATAATGACGTGTCACTATGATGAGGCCCATCAGATATGATTTAGCTGCCAGGAGTGTGTGTAATAGCTCATTTAATGAAAGTAAAATAGATTTCTCAACCACTTCATAGACGTATACCAGATTTACGCCATACGTTTTTCGCAGATAAGCTGATTTGAAGCTCAGTGGTAGTGTTTAGATTAATCTGTCCTGCAATTATATCGGATTGGGATTCTTTCACTGTAGCTACTGTTTTTTTAAACTTTTTAACTGGAGCTATAAACAAGAACTTAATTAAAATCGACAGGAATCAATTACTGCTTTTTCATCTGTCCTTGGATTAGAATAAAATGAACTGGGTCAACCTTTAATTCTCACTAAAGCCATCCAGATCATTTTCAAACTTATTAAAATCAATTCACTTTCAGTTTTGTATAGTTTGCAAACAGACGACTTTCTGCCGTTTCACTGCATTTCTTTTTACACCGGCAGAAGCTCTAATGGAAGATCCTCCTGATAATCTTGCCGGTGACCTTTCATTAAGTCCACTTGGCTCTTCTAGCAGACCAGACCTGTCCACACCATATCACGTTAACCCCATCATAATGTCACTGGTCAACTGGGAGAGC
The DNA here is from genome assembly GCF_009819705.1 of Hippoglossus hippoglossus. NCBI lineage: Eukaryota > Metazoa > Chordata > Actinopteri > Pleuronectiformes > Pleuronectidae > Hippoglossus > Hippoglossus hippoglossus. The sequence continues at coordinate 6,467,521 of NC_047169.1, read as the reverse complement.
TCAGTTATTACATGAGGCACAAATATCCAAGGATGAACCTTGGGCTGTAAATATAGATGGACAACCGTCGGTTCCCCAAAGTGAAGCTGCAGTATAGTTCATTAATCCCTCCTCCTCCACGTTAGTGGATGGGACCAAACTAAAAAGTCAACATTCTAGTTTTTTTAATATTACGTCTTTCTCTCCTTTCTCTCCAATAGATCGCCTTCTCCCAACACAACAGTATCATGGACCTGGTCCAGTTCTTTGTGACATTTTTCAGGTAAGTGCATAAAACATTTATACAACTGAGAAATTCACACAGTCAAGAGGCCACAATCCAGAATTTGATCCACCTCCCTCTTCATTCTCCGCTTGTCTCTCGGGGCTTATTGAGTTACTTGAGCCTGCTGGACCAGTTCTGCTAACCAGAGTACATGTAAATGCTTCTTGTCTCTTCAAGGTAGTGATTTCCCTTTTTCTTCAAGCTGCGAATGAACTGCCAGTAACCATTTAAATAGGTGCATATTGCTCTACAAGTAGCATCCAAAGAGAAGGCGTGGGCGAGCGAGAGTATGATGGCTCTTAATGATTTTTCATCCTCTGAGCAGCGATGGAAATCATTCTCTCATTCACATGTTTAAAATGAGTCAATTAAGCTGTCTGAAAAGCACAGCGGAGTCTGAGTAAATTTAGAGGATGCAAGTATAATTGAAAGATGTATGCTTTAAGTTAGATGCTGGCACACTGGAATGGATTAATTGAAGCCAACCCCTCTGAAAGGATCTGCCTCACAATGCCTGTAATTCTGTTGTATAAGCATGTTTTAATCATACCAGAGTGCCGGTGTTAAATTGGCTTATTCTCCATGTTTTACCTCACCCGCACATTCAAAAGAATTAACCATAAAAAGACGCAGTAGGTGAGAAATGAACAATTTGGCATCATGATAATTTCTACAGTTCCATAATCCACAATGCTCTTCTTGCAACAAGTCATAAAATAATGAAGAATGTGCTTTTATTTGCATGAATATCAAACTATGAAGCTGGTTGTGCTTAGATTTGGAAACGAGACACAAGAACAAATCACTTGTGGATCTTTTTTTTTTTTTTTATAACTTCTCCTCCGTGAATTGTTTTTAATCATTAAGCCGATGTCAGTTTGAGAGACAATAGTTTTTCCTACATACCCTGACATAAGCCACGGTGCTGTGTGTGCCTGTGTATCTGTGTGGGTTCATCTCATTTCAAGGTGTGCTGCCCGGAGTAGCTGATGGACTCACATTATCTGCGTAGGTGTCAGGGGAAGGAATTGAAGACAGTCTCTGCCCGAGGCACCTGCCCATCATTGCCCAGTCCACAATAACTTTCCCGCAAAGCTGTCACACACTCGGTTATCGTCTGCCTGCATCTGATCAAATTACTGTTGAACAGCCCAAATCAGGAATTCTTGCAGGGAAAGGGGAGAGAGAGAGAGAGAGAGAGGTTGTTTTTTTGCTAAAATGTGGGAACCATTTTTTTGTGAGGTCACACCGCAGACATAGGACACTATTTGATTGAGAGACACCAAAAGTTTTTCTTTTGGATATGACTTCTAGTTGTTTGTCCTTCTGAGAATTTATTTGATTTCAATTGATTGAATTCTGATACTTTCTAAATTCAAGGGACATGAATCCCAGCTTTCTCTTTAGCCTTTTTCCATTTATGTGCTTCATTAGCATTCACTGTATCTTTCGCTTCTTTTGTTTTTTCCCCATTGTCGTGCAGGTTATACAAATTTTCCGGAGTCTTTGTCTGTTGTCCTTGTCGTCCGGTTCTCACTGACCCATAAACTCAGGGAAAAAGGGCCCTGATGCATTCACAAGCAGTTGTGTGTCAACGTGTGTGTGTTTGTGCGTGTGGGAGGTTTGAGGAGGGATGAACCTGCAGGAAACATAATCAGCCTGATGACAAAATGTCAAATCACCCCACAGGGTTTCGAGACCTTCTTGTGCGAGAGATAGAGGGAGAAGAAATGACGGCACGATTGAGAGCAAGCTCGTTTTCTTTTGTGTTTATTCAAACATTGGTTCACCTTTTTTTTTTTTACACGTTTTCAGACACCAAGTATTTTTCCTCTTTTCCACGTTGCTTCACATTAACTTGCACGTGCTGCTTGAAGTTGTAATGTAGTTAGATTATGATTCTTGCTGTGCTATATAAACCCCAGGGTCTAATTTATATTAGTTTACGAAATCGGTTTCATTCCAATCACAACTGTGTGTGTGTTTTATTGCGATGAATTTACAACGTTTATGTGAAAGCATGTGCAGCACATTTACTTTTTTTAATCAATTCTTAACATGTCTTCTTTATCTTATGCAGCAGCTTCAGTTAGATTATTACAGAGCTTCTTTTGGAACGTTGCTTTATTCTGAACAGTCTGTGGAAAGCAGTTATAGATGTTATTGATTGTTTTTCTGTGGTGATAACTTCCACCCACTGTTCCCTCGATCTACGAAGCTCATATTTGTATTAACTTGTAGAGAACCGGAGCTTCTGTTTGTAAATGTGTATTTTTGTCCTTTAACGCCCTTGGGAGCGAGAAGATGAATGAATATGTGACTAGTCACAGCAGAAAAAGAAGCAGCAGCAAAGGAGATTTAAGCTCCAAACATCAGTCTGGGGATTTTTCACTTCTGTGCCCACCCTCACCTTCATCCCCCCCCCCCCCATCCCTAAAAGAATGAAATTCTGCGTCTGATGACGATGCTTTTATCCCACGTCCCCTTTTAAGGTTCTTTTGAACTCGTCACCTCTTTGCTTCAATCATACGCTCACGAGAAGCTGCCGTTCCTAAGTGTTATCACGTTCCTCTCAGGCCTTATCGCCTTCTCCAAAGATCCCGGTGAATGGATCAATCAGGTGCGGCAGGCGAAAGCTGAAAGGCTGCTCCGGTTTAAAATATCAAACAAGTGGGGCCATGAAATCAGAGCTAGTCACACGTCTCTGCTGAAATGTAGATCTTGGAGCAGTCGCCCCCTTTTTTAGAGCGTGGCACGTCCCAGAAGACAAGGGCTCACTGGTCATGTTACAGTGTGTGTTTCACATCCTTGTAGGATTGTTCCTGGGCACAAGGAACAGAGTCATCCTCCCCTGTGACACAGTGAGGAATGATTAATTACAAGGAAATGACAAAAGACACTGTTTTATTTTTAGTTTAAAGCGTTTTATTAAAGGTTTTTTCTTTTAAAATTTGAGCTTTTTGAGGATTTTGTAAGCTGTCGCCACTATTTGACCTTTCATTTTTTCCCTTGATATTTTTCTTTGCTCGTAATGCATTAATATCAAACTGGCTTAATTTACTACGGATGTCATAAGCTTTTCTGATCCGGAATTAATTAAATGTCTGATAAAACAGCTGCCATTTCCAGTAACTTGTTCAAGTTCCACATGTTGCTCTGACAAGCTCTTAAACAAAAGTACAGAATGCCTCTTTAGCACATAAAACCTTCACAGTCTCATCCGTCACCAGGATAATGAAGTGGAAGCTCTCGATCAGTCATAGTTTTCTGTCCCAGCAGCGCTCGGGCTTTGCTGGGTTTCCTTTGACTAATGATTGTACTGTTGGGTTATTAATTGAGGTAATCGGCCAAAAATATTCCGTCTTCTGAGAAAGGAATGTGTTAACTCTTCATATCATCTCCCCTGTTTTGTCATATCTTTAAAGTGAGAAGGAATCTTTGAATATTTAAATACAAATTGTTTCATTTTTAGTTATTTTAATATATTCAAGAAGGGGGAAAAATACACAAAGATGTAAACATTGATTCTAATGAAATGGCTTCTCAACACCAGACCCATGTGGAAACAATCCAACTGCTTTTATTTTGTTAAACGTGTTCTCTTTTTCTTACAGGAGAATTTACAATGTTGAGATAAAAACATTTTCCTGAGTTAATGAATTGAAGCTGTTTTAAAGGATGCGATGCAAAGATTACATTATAATATGAAAGTCTCACAGGTTTGGCTCTTGGTTTTCATTTTGTCTCCCATCTTTCCTTCCAGTTGCTTTCTGTCGCTCCTCCTGGTGGCAGCGGTTGTGTGGAAGATCAAACAGACCTGCTGGGCATCACGACGGAGAGAAGTAAGTCCCTCGAATATATCTGCTGCTCACATGGGAGATGCTGTGCAAGAATTAATTCACCTCCAATTACCCCTTTGGAGAAAGTGTCTCTATCCGAAAACATGAGCACTTATCATCCCTAATCCTTTGTCTTTGTAACATTTCATTCAAAGAACACACTTCTGAATTAGTTTTGCAGGGTCCAGTGTATTTTGTGTTATGTTGTGTTGCAGCCAAAGTTCTAAATCATCAGTCTTTGCGGACATAAAAAATATGATTTATGTTTAGATTTAGCCTTTTATTTGATGGTCAACGGTAAGGAGGTAAGCAGGAAGCAAGGTTGTCTGTTCTAGTCCTGGACGCTGAGGTTATCCATGGTTATCTGGTTATTTATAAACTGTAACTGTGCACCAGGACCAATGTTTTTGATTGACAACCAAAGATGTTAGCGAGTTTGCAACTAGGGCCTCAAAGCAAACACTTGAGTCGCCATCCAAACAGATTGGAAAGACAAAGATCAGATGAGATCAACTGGCGTCTGACCTTTAATTTGGTGCAGGGGAAAAGCTAATGTTGATGGGAGCCGTGTTTTACAGAAAAGGTACATTTCTGCTGTTTCAGTCTTTGAGTTTCAACTTTAAAACCATCATCAGGATCAGTTTTTTTGGAAAACATCAGCTAATAACTAGCAGGTAGGTCAGCTGATTACTCCGATGTGAACATCTTTATTTCTTATATGATTTTAGAGAAGGTTTGTATCTGCTAATGGAAAAAACACTCAAGACGTGTGAAGAGTTAGGACTTGATGATTTATTCAATCAGAAAATGCAGGAGTGAATATTGTTGAAAGTAAAGATGATAATACAGATGAATTGTGGGATTTAATTAAGTGGACTCGGAGGAGACGGGTAGACGGAAGCGAGTAGAGATACCGTGAATGACTTGGGGAAGGGGGGGGGGGGTAGAGGGAAACATTAGTATTCAGTGATGGTGTGAAAGATGGGGCTGAGAAAAGACGAGGATGAAAAGGGGTGAACGATGAGATGATTGGCAGTAGAAATTAAAGAAGAGGGTGAGAAAGATGCCGTGCAGGAAATTGAGGAGGGGAGAAAACGTATATGCAAATTCCCGCGAACTGCCCTCAACCCAGACTGCTCAGGTTGGTCGCTGGGTTCTGTGAGCGCTGCCCGTCATTCTCCTCCATTCTGCATGATACCTCCGAGCGGGAAGGTTTCATTTGGTGCACATCCAGCCTCGTGACCTGCAGTTTACTCATAAAGCGCCCGTGAATTTATTCTCCCTTTGGGGGATGACATTGATAATCATTGGATGGGAATTTTTATATCCTCTAATTGATATATGAAAATAAACAAGAATGATGGCTACCGCGACTTCGACTGGCGCCTATCTAAAGAATTAAAGTCCGTAAAAATTAATGCAGACAGATGGGCTCATGTCATTAAAATTCTGCTCACTTTTTTGGGTGTCCGCTCTTGGCTTTTCCTGTCGTCTGTTGGTCTCCGTCCTTCTCACGGAAATAAATAAATAGTCAAATGAAACCCCCCCATCTCTTATTTTCAGGTGAAGGAAAAAATACTCCCTTATTTTAGAAGATGTGAACGCTTTGTTTTCAGGGTCAATTCCTCTATGAATTATTCACTCAATCAATTCTTAATATATACAAAAGGGTCCAGAAGCTAAAATGGTTGTATTATCATTATATTTTAATTTGTATCCAGCTTTGGTGATAATAAATGATCAACATTTTTTAATTTTAATAAAATATTTCTCATTGAACCCTGTTTATCACAGATCTCTACCCACCCTCTTCATCTTTTATTTTAATATGCTCATACTTTAAACATTTTGCTTCATTTTATTTCCTGTTTTATTTCCTGTGGCATTTCCAGGTGCCCTACTTAAGAGGGGTCGTCATAAAGAGAAGCTGTGTGTTTGTAACCTTTTCCTGAAAGCTCTTAACAGCCTCCAGGGTGTTTTTCTGCGCTGTTGTGGGCACCCCTGCTTTGCAAGTTGTTTTTCTGGAGAATGATCTGTTTTGGTCATTGCTGAACTAGTAACAATCTACTCGTTTAGTAATAAACAAACCAGTAAGTTGCTTAGTTACTACTGCTCCTCTGATCAGAGCGAATGGCTGTTAGGGGGAATCTAGTGCACTTGAGGCACTTATGTAAAAGCAAAATCACAGTGAAATAACAGATTCACCTTCATACACACCAGACTATATCCAGGTCATTTATATAGATTGCAAACAGTGTTGGAGAGAGGATTTCACCCTGTTAAACACAATATGTGGTTGGTTTTAGTAATAACGGAGAGTTTGCTCCCATTACAAATATTTGTAGTAAAATAATACATATTTATTAATCCATTTAGGAGAAGGCTTTCAAGTATATAATACCTTCTCTAACAATTTCTTATTGCACATTGCTGATCTTCAAAAGGTTCAATATTCAGCCAGTGAAAGAGATAACAAACATCCGGCCATTAACCTGCTTCATTTTCTCACTTGGTTTAATAAGCCCTATTATCAGTGTCTGGCAGGTGCAGACAGCATCGAGCCTTTTTTAAACCAAAATTACCAGATCTTCTGTCTGTAGCACCGGGTGCTCAAAACATAACTGCAAACAAATCCATCTACATGTCCAATAAAAGCCTCCCTTTGGTTTGTTCAAAAGAGACTGGACATTATTTCAGTTTAATTGTGATTACTCATCTTTAGATGCTGTGCAGGATGCTGCTGTTAACAAAAAACTAACTGCACTTGCTTTCAATATAATGATAATAGATGTAATAATTGATCAATATATGAAAGGGTCCCTACTTCTTTTAAATAATAGTTTTTACCCCTTTAGACACAGAGATGCAGAATGACTAGTGCTTCCACGTTTGGACCTAAATACTGTCTTTTCTCTTCCTATGTGTTTTTAAAATAGCATTATGTTATGATTAGCTAAATTAATCAAGTTTGATATTATTTAACATAAAGAATATGCTCACATTGTAACTGATGGAAAGATACTTTTTATACTTTCTATACTTAATAGTTTTTATTCTTTTGTTATTGTAACTTTGGAGAAATGTCTGGCACAAGAATCTATCAGTTCTCTATTTAGCTTCACAAGAGTCTCAGAGGTATTAGGGATATTTGCGATTGCTCACTTGTGTGCCACTAGATTAACTGATTTGGTTCTTTTCTCATCAGTGACCTGATTGGCTCGTCACTGAACATAATTTAGAAGAGCTTGTCCATAGCTCATGAGACTTGTCCAAATAAGAGATGGATGGATTTGGGCTGGGGGCCATCTCATGCTCACAAGCTCCCATGTGACGTAAGGGCATGGAATGAATGAGTCTTAATGAGACACTGATCCAGCCAAGTTCCATATAGATACTGATGGATTTTTAACACTATTTTTTTTATAGGCTTTTATTGGTGTGAAATCTGTGTAATGACTTTTGGGTTGTCTTAGATTTAAAAAGCGATGTGTTTATATAAGCTGGTCTCTCCAGATAATGTAAGGTAATGTAACACATTTGACATTAGTATGCACACGTGGCCAAGTTGTCATTGTATATAATTCCTTGTCATTTCCGGTATTGATTTGATCGTAGGAAGCTTATCTTTCACCACACTAATGCACTAATTGGATAAGAGCTTTCCTTATTGGTTGGTAGTTGAAGGACACGGTTCCAAAGGTGCGGCTGCTATGTTTGACTCATTTTAGCCAAGAACAGGTGACGATACTTGGATCCCGAGTGGTGGCCGCAGCGATGAAAGCGGCTGTAAATGCCACGGAGGAAGTCGAGGTCTGACCTCTCTGAAATACCTGTGGGGGTAGCGGGAGGGAGGGGGCGCTGACATTTCACATTACACAGCAACACGGAGATGTTTTACACACAAACACGTGGCCGTATCTAATTCTCTCTTTTTATCTCTCTCACGCTCGTACAAACAGGCCCAGAGGCACACCTCGTACACACTGACCATTGTGTTGAGTGCTGACGTTTTACCGGCACTCTGAAAGCACTTGAAAGTGTTATTGAGCAACGGTTTTCACAAAAAGCATGAACCCTAACCCTTTATCTGTTTATTAAAAGCTATCGTTAGCCCGTGGAGGTTGAACTGTGAATGACGCTGGTTAAAAGCGGCGGCCAGTTCGGAACTGATGACGTGAACCTGCCCGCTGTGTTAGAGAAGGATAAAACGGTGATGGATGTAAAGGCTCTTCTGTGTTGTCCATAATGGAAAGTTAATGGCTCCATGGAGGAAAATATCACTTTGGTCCACATTGAAATAGCTGCGATGATTACATTTTATTCTGACATTCATGGTCCCCAGAGGGTGAATCTTACTGACTTTGGTGATCCTCTAACACATCAAGCATTGTTCCTCTCCTATAAAATAATTCAACACCCACTAGATCTATCACAATTACACGCTCATAGATCTCAGAGGATGTATCCTCATGAGTAACACACCCATTGGTTAAAAGGTGTAGTCAATGATTTATCTGTAATCCAATACACTTTTTTGGTAAAAATTACAGCTAATATCTCCTCAGGATTCGCAAGTTTACGAAATCCGTTATTTGAACTCAACCATTGTTTTGCAAATATATCATGTTTGTGCTTAACTGAAGTGTAAATAACATCCAAGCTTCTACCTTGTCGACTTGGTATAAAATAATTTTACATGCTCACATTATTTCAATTGGAATTACTCGTCTCCGAGCTTCTGAATCCTCCTCCGGAATCCCTTCTCTATTAGGACGGCTCGAATTTCTACTTTGTTCAAATGTTTGCAACGATTAAAAAAGAAAAAGGAAAGCACCACTCACCACTTATTTCTCAAATGTCCCTCTTCAGACTTGGCGTAGTCTCACACCCCTCTCGTTCCTCTTAAAAGCCCAATCAGCAGTCATTGATCGCTGTAATAAGATTATCCTTCTCTTAAGCCCCTGGTCACCTTGATTGTCCCTTGTTCATTTCAAAGTCTGGACTCTAATAGTTTCCACCAAAGCTACAGATAAAAGAGCGTAGCTGTGATTAGGGGTTCATATCAGGTTGTAGTTTACCCTTGGAAGCTGTCTCGCTAATGAGTAGAGCAGAATTATGGAAATCCGACAAGGTAACTTTAATGAATATTTTATTTTAGAATTTACTCATATTAATAATATGTACGAGTCAAATCTTTTGGTGAGTTCTGGGTGTTTCAGCTGACACAGAACCACTCGACCGTACAGACGTCATCAACATTTAATACCTGCTACTTGTCATTTTTCACCTTTCGCCTTAAAGGACCGAATTTTATTTTTCATTTTCTTACATTTGGATTTATTTCTATTCTGCAGGACCGCGCCTTGAGGTGCAGGCAGTGATCTTTTGAAAAGGACAAAGTGACCTGCTTAGGTGTGGAATAAGCTCAGAGGCAGGACGACACCTACCTTTTTTATAGAATCCAATGAAGGGAACAAAATGCCGTATTCAAAAGAACAGATAATTCACGCGCTCACTTGCCAAATTAATCAAGTTGCAAAGCAATACACGGCATGCCCGGCCTTATCACAACCATGAATGGCTCCAGCTTGTATTCTCGACAAAATCGGTCTGTCATTGTGGAAACGTTAATTGGTTTTACAGAGTTCACTCTTGCCTTTTGTCGTTAACTTAGTATTCATTTCTAGAATCTCTCTGGTATTATGCTGGCTCTTTTGATGAGTGTATTCCCAGAACGTTTTAGATGCATGTGGAGGACACGCAGCAAACTACTAGAATTCACCGGCTGTGCTTCATGCTCCCTCCTTATGCTTTGTTGCTTTAAATGAATTCTGCAGCATGATAAATAACTTTACTGCAATCTGACATATAGGATGTATGTTGTTGGATTTGAAGCTTTTGTGCTGGAAACTGTAATAAACCTTGAGCTCTTTTTTTTTTCTTTTTTTAAAGCAACCCCGCCAGGCCCTCCATTCTGCTTTTATCTTTTCGAAAAGGGCAGAATTCTTCATTTTGACCTATGGTGGCCCAGCAGCTTAAATCCATAGGTCTGGTATTGCTGGTTTTGATGTTTAATAGTAGAGATGTACAACAATCTGATACTGGCCTTCAGATTTAAAGTTTAAAAATCTGAGCTGTGAAAAGAAAAATCAATCCAGTGATCAATCTCAATTTCTCCGTTGGCTGACGTTTTTTATTTCTCCCGCAGGGAACGATTCAAATAGAGTGACGCCTTCATAAAACATGAACTTTCCTCTAAATTCACTCCCCATCAATGAGTCTCAGAGTTGGAAATGCTTCAGAATCCGCTCACACAGAACCTGTAAAAAGCACTGAATATATTAAGATTATTTTCTTATTATTGTTACATATGTCCCCTGTTAAGTCGAAGCATGGAATAGTTTTTATGTTCCCAGGACCATGTTTATGCCACTTCAGAGATGTGGGGAGGAAGGGCAGGAGACGGGCCCATCGAGGCCCATCATCCCAACCGCTTGATGCGCTTAGTAATCTCAAGTACAATTAGATCTTAATGCAGCACACTTAAGCTCATCACAAATCCAATACCAATCAGGGATGTCCTTGTTGCTAAAATGGCGGCGTGTTCAGATATTGATCACACGGCGCGTTGCTGATGAAAGTGTGGCACAAGTTGTTTTACAATATTGATCGGTGGAGAATACGAGGGGGGGGTGTTTTCTGCAGGAACGGTGTCACTCTCGGGCAGTAACCTCGCCGCAGCGTTCATGTGCATGATCTCGAAGAGGCCGTTTTCTCTGTGATAAAGAAATGTGATCTATATGGAAATGACAATAAATCACCTGTGTTTTTAGTGGTGGGGAGTTTATTTTGTTGAATTTGATTCCAGTAAAATCTATAATCTCAACTGGAAACCCTCAAATAATGTTGGGGCTCAATGTTGGGCACAAAATACTTCCAACTCCTCAGGACATGGATGTTTACTTTGTGTTCTTTGTGTTCTTTCAATGTTTCCTCCACAATATCTGTTATTGATTTTGAGCTTCATGCTGTAATAGCCCTGGGCCCATTTGTGCCTGAACACAGTTTTTCAATCATCCAATCTTTCTCACTCTTAAACCCCTTGAAGTGTTTAATAGAATGTTTCATTATTTCATTATAGACATATACTGCACATCATTAATAATTGTTAGAATATTGATTACTGATGCATCAATGGCTACATACATGTTAATACCTTTACTTATAATTGTGAGATATTTTTCCACAGTATATTATTTTACAAAGTTGGATTAAATGTTTTAACAGATATGTATACTGATAATATGTACTATTAGTAAATCTATTTGTGTTTTTAGGCAACGTCAATCTTTAATTTATAGACTGACTTACTTCATTTCTTAGGTGCTGAAATTCAAAATGTGTACTTTGGGCTGCATATTACACAGATCAATGATGTTTACTATATTTACATTGCATTAGAGCACATTTCCCAGCTTCCTTTCCACAGTAATCTGTCATTTAATCGGACGCATTTGTCATCTGTGTTTGATATTACAGCAACTGATGAGAGAGCGTCAGCAGATGGCCAGTCGTCCATTTGCCTCAGTTGCTGTTGCGCTGGATGCCAGAGGAGAACAAACAGAAGTGCTGCAGCCGGTGGTTGATGTGAGTCCTGCACGTGCAACACACACACACACACACACACACACACACACACACACACACACACACACACACACACACACACACACACACACACACACACACACACACACACACACACACACACACACACACACACACACACACACACACACAGATGATCAAGTTAATGCCAATACAATAAATGCAGTGAATGTGTGGCTGCATATCTTAAACATCATCTCTCCATGCTGATACCGTAAACATTTTATTAATGTTTATAATTTCCTGTTCCCAAATCTGACCGTCATAGCGCCGATACATTTGTCCACGTAACCCTCCTTATGTCGTCTTCGCTCTGGCATCGGATACTCGCTCACAGAATGAGATATAGTTTTGCAGTGCTCTCTAATTAGACCTCATTGTGCTGTGCTCATGCTCACTACTCACAATATGTCAGCCCTTTATCCACATCATGAGAAATCTCTCACGGTTTATCTTCCCATGTCCTTCTCCTTTTTATATGAATTGTCCTCCGCAAATCACAGCTGCAGACATTGTCATTAAACCAGGATTTTTCCAGATTGAAATGGATTTTTGATCAATATATTGATCGATTTTTATGAATGTTTCAATCTCACAGCAAAGAAAATATGATCACTATTTAAAAAACCATCACTGAATGTCAGACGATTGCTCTGATATCTGATCAGGTTGGTTTGTGGAACATTGTTTTTATTACTGTTCTTTGTCCTACATGCATATTTTTACCTAATTTACCCTTTTTTGTTATTTACTGGGAGTATAATTATTATTTAGATCTCAAACCTTGCATGCTCACATGCTTCTGCACATATGAGTTATTTTGTAACGTCCTGTTGCTGCCTCCCATATACGCAGAGTGTTAGGAAGACGCCTGGCAATAAGTGCAGTCTGGGGCTCAATGCCACACGGGTATAAAAGCTTAGTTTAAAGCAATGTGGAGAGCTACATCCTCAGAAGTGTTTCCTCAGCCAGCTCTGTGTCACCTGCTGCTAAAGAGAAATATTATCACTGGCAACCAACAAGGAGGCACTACATTAGCTATTAGTGTAGCGCTGAGTGGGACTCACCGTGCATTATGGTATTTTGAAGGGCAATGTACAGTGAGAAAAACAATGCTTCTTAGATCTCTGAGTGCACTTCAGAGATCTATTAAAGCGGTGATGTATAATCGGAATCTGAGTGGCGCCGGAAACCGCTGCTTTATCTAATCAAGTAAATAGTTCATTGCAGTGGGACGTGTGTCCACATGTTATATGGTTTGATCCCTTCCCGGCACAAAAAGGTGCATTAAGGTAGATACGTAGCACCAGTATGCGAGTCCTGCAGTGAGAAACTGTCCAAAGCTGTTCTGGAAACGATAACCGGAGAAAGACAAATTTCCAGCCTCCTGTTTCTCGACCCTTTCAAGATGCAGAGTGAACCGTTGAGTGCTTGGGTTTCTCTTAGATGTCCGTTCAGCTTTTAAAGGAAGTTACAATGTAACTTGAGCACTGTGTTGTTTTGGAAGCCATTTACACGCCTGTGTCCAACATTAATTTCACACCTATTTGTATGCAGAATGCTTTTCAGTGGCTGCTACTGCCACACAACATGGGGTATATTGTACATTCAGTATAAACAAGCAGCTTTCCTGCCTCATTGTAGCCTGAATGTGTTTCAACACACATTTCTATGATGACTGGCTTCACGCTAAATGCAGCAGAGATATAATTCACCAAGCAGCTTATATTTATATGTTGCTTTGTTAATGATTTCCCAAACTTTCTAATAGCTTCTAGCAGCATAGAAGTGTTTTTACATGACATTCAAATCATGTAATAATTAACTGTATTTGAAGCTTCCAAAAAGATACCAGAATATATTTAATAAGTAAAAATCACATTAGCATTTGTAATGTCAAAGCTTTTTTAAAATATATTCTGAAAATCCACATGGTTTGAATTGTGTAGATCCATATGTTGGACAACATGCAGCTCCATCACAGGCCCTGGTGCCAGGCGAAGGTGAACCATATGATACGAGCCTTAATTCTCCTTTATAAAGGTTAATTGGTCAGCATCTGGCACCACTTAGCTGTTGGAAGTGTTTTTGTTGATGTCAAAGAGGACACTGGCGCCACGCTGGCATCACTGGTTTCCTATTAGCTCTGTTTATACTTTCAGGTTAGAACCCACTCCTTCGCTCACAAACAAATCAGCAGGCACAACAGCTGCATGTAGTGTGTGTGTGTGTGTGTGTGTCAGTTCGGAAATCTGACATAAAGAAAGAGGTCAGAATGCACCACAATTACCGCTCACACTCTTCCCAACACATGAAAACATTGAAGACCTTCCTCTGTGGCTGTACTGTCAGCGCTGATCTCACTGAATTACTTAGTACCAGCTCTCTGTCACCAAATCTTTGCAGACCCTCCAGCTGGTCTGAGGGAAAAAAAATTACCACAGCTTTTGAGCCAATTTCCTCTATTTTTGGGTTGGTTGAAGCCCCCAGAGTGATGGACGTTGCTTTTACTGACCAAGATGACAGCAGTTTTTGGCCAGAGAGCCGGTCGGGCGCCAACACTGCACTGATGTCACAGCTGTCTCTATTCGCCAAGGCTGGCATTCAACATATGGAACCACTAACAGACAGCGAGTATGATGGATGACACCTGTCAGCAGGGGGAAACGAAAGCAGATATGTTGTGTGTTGGTGTGTTCCTACGGGTGTGTGTTTGCATATTTATTTGCTTCGAAGGTTATGAATGACCATCATACAGTCCTTGTGCTTGATCAATGCAGGACGTGTAAGGCTTCTTTGGAAGATATGAAATGGACAGAAAAAGCCACTGTACGTGGAAGTGGATTGAAATTAGCTCATGTTTTTCTTTTCCTCGGTGTTGTATGACTGCTGTCATCCCAGCGAGCGTGAAGAAAGAAGTTGCTTTAACTCTGCTGTTACTGCTGCCTTTCACACAATCACAAATGTGTTGTTTATGTTGTCACGGCGGGGGAAAAAAAACAATTGCAGCATTGATGTGACAGTAGTTTCATAGCTCTGTGCACTTCAAGAAAAAGACGAGCAGACAATGTAACAAGGTCATGTCATCTGGTCATGTAACTGAAAGTCACTGCATCAAGTCAACATTATTTTCCGGCAAAAACAGAGAGATCTCACCGGATCAGTGCGATCCTTGGTCTGCTGGTGGCGCTACAGGAGAAGTCGGAGGACAAAAGTCGGTCGGAGCCGCATCATCAAAGTCCAGCTGATACACACGCTCGACCAAATCCAGAGTCAATCTCAGCTGTCACTCATGACGTCTCATCCTGTTTTTATAGCATCAAATATCTAATTATGTCGTCCATCTTTGTTCACGACATTGCCAACCCTTACCATTCATGATGACCTCACGTATTCCACAGTGCCGTGTCGCAGCTTCTGTTTTACGAACCAGTTTTGTCCAGTTTGTTTGAAACAGCTGTAATGATTTTTACCGAATGAATCATATACATGTAATTTACAGTCGAATCTGCATTAGTCAAAATTCAGCAAAGGTTCAATCAGCTCCTTTGCATGAAAGTCGCTCACATTCATTAGTAGAATCACTTGAATGGTCATGAAATGACTGTCAATTTAATTTGCTTGTGTACAGTGTGTCGGCTGCAGTGCTACTGTCTGCCTCTGCATCATGAGGGACTCCGGGCATATGCATGTGAATATTGTTTTCTGATCATGGGGCATAATTGTTTTGAGTAACAACGCATGCAATACAGCAACATGTACACTTTAATGTACTTTATGACTATATACACTACCGTTCAAAAGTTTGGGGTCACCCAGACAATTTCGTGTTTTCCATGAAAACTCACACTTTTATTTATCAAATGAGTTGCAAAATGAATAGAAAATATAGTCAAGACATTGACAAGGTTAGAAATAATGATTTTTATTTGAAATACTAATTTTGTTCTTCAAACTTTGCTTTCGTCAAAGAGTGCTCCATTTGCAGCGATTACAGCATTGCAGACCTTTGGCATTCTAGCTGTTAATTTGTTGAGGTAATCTGTAGAAATTTCACCCCACGCTTCCTGAAGCACCTCCCACAAGTTGGATTGGCTTGATGGGCACTTCTTGCGTACCATACGGTCAAGCTGCTCCCACAACAGCTCAATGGGGTTGAGATCTGGTGACTGCGCTGGCCACTCCATTACAGACAGTAGACCAGCTGCCTGCTTCTTCCCTAAATAGTTCTTGCATAATTTGGAGGTGTGCTTTGGGTCATTGTCCTGTTGTAGGAGGAAATTGGCTCCAATCAAGCGCTGTCCACAGGGTATGGCATGGCGTTGCAAAATGGAGTGATAGCCTTCCTTATTTAAAATCCCTTTTACCTTGTACAAATCTCCCACTTTACCAGCACCAAAGCAGCCCCAGACCATCACATTACCTCCACCATGCTTGACAGATGGCGTCAGGCACTCTTCCAGCATCTTTTCACCTGTTCTGCGTCTCACAAATGTTCTTCTGTGTGATCCAAACACCTCAAACTTTGATTCGTCTGTCCATAACACTTTTTTCCAATCTTCCTCTGTCCAATGTCTGTGTTCTTTTGCCCATATCAATCTTTTCTTTTTATTGGCCAGTCTCAGATATGGCTTTTTCTTTGCCACTCTGCCTAGAAGGCCAGCATCCCGGAGTCGCCTCTTCACTGTAGACGTTGACACTGGCGTTTTGCTGGGTACCATTTAAAGAAGCTGCCAGTTGAGGACCTGTGAGGCGTCTATTTCTCAAACTAGAGACTCTAATATACTTGTCTTCTTGCTGAGTTGTGCACCGGGGCCTCCCACTTCTCTTTCTACTCTGGTTAGAGCCCGTTTGTGCTGTTCTCTGAAGGGAGTAGTACACACCGTTGTAGGAAATTTTCAGTTTCTTCGCAATTTCTCGCATGGAATAGCCTTCATTTCTAAGAACAAGAATAGACTGGCGAGTTTCACATGAAAGTTCTCTTTTTCTGGCCATTTTGAGAGTATAATCGAACCCACAAATGTGATGCTCCAGATACTCAACTAGCTCAAAGGAAGGCCAGTTTTATAGCTTCTCTCACCAGCAAAACAGTTTTCAGCTGTGCTAACATAATTGCACAAGGGTTTTCAAGGGTTTTCTAATCATCCATTAGTCTTCTAAGGCGATTAGCAAACACAATGTACCATTAGAACACTGGAGTGATAGTTGCTAGAAATGGGTCTCTATACACCTATGTAGATATTTCATTAAAAACCAGACGTTTCCACCTAGAATAGTCATTTACCACATTAACAATGTAGTATTTCTGATTAATTTAATGTTATCTTCATTGAAAAAAACAGTGCTTTTCTTTGAAAAATAAGGAAATTTCTAAGTGACCCCAAACTTTTGAACGGTAGTGTATATGCTGTCACATATTTGTGTTTGTAAAAGTACTGCAAAAAATACAGCCCAGCAGCTAGTCTGGCACCCCCCCCCCCCCCCCAACAAAGCTCGATTGGAGCCCGACGTTTCCCACATATTCCCACACGCTGAAAGTTGCTGACCAATCACAACGTAGAGGGTTATCTGGCCAATCAGAGCAGACTCGGCTCTATCAGGACAAACCAGACAGAGGCTGAAAAGAGGAGCTGCAGCAGTGGACAGTTTGAGGAAAGTTTTCTAAACATTAGAGCATGTAAGCCTTTTCAAGTAATAACACAAATAAAAATGATCAACCTGAATATGAGCAGAATTTCCAGTTGAACATATTAATACAAATGTCTCATGTTTTAATGAACGTGCTGCTGCGTCCCTGTTCGCTCCCATTTCACTGCCTCTTTCATCTCCATTCTAGATTCAGACAGACACAAAGGAGTCACTTCTATTCAGACATGTTATTCCCCATTTTCTCTCCCCTCATCCAATCCATGCTGTGAAACCCTTGGCATTCATTATCAGGATGACATGTTTTTCACGCTTGAGACGAGCAGTTGTGGCCATTAACTCCGACGGCGGGTCGTTGCCTCAACACGTGGGCTTGTCTGACAGGGGGACGCGCTCAAGTGTTTTTGTTGTGTGACCAATCAAATCATTTGTCTCGGGAGGGAAGGCGCCACGTATTAAATGCAGCGACTTCAGCAGCGAATATCAGTGACCATTGTTCTGATTGATCCAACCAAAAAAACTAAAAGCGAATTCAACATCTCAAGGCTTTTCAAGTGTGACTGTGTGACATCACGTTGATTTAAGCTTGGGGGGTAAAGCAGAGGTACGACCACCAACAGGTCCTGGATTCTTCTACATATCGAGCCAACATAAATCTGAATAAACCGATGGACGTTTTTCTTTTCTCCTCTTGACTTTCTTCCGCACAGAAGTGGTAAAGAATTGGTGTTTTCTCTCTCTGTCTCTTCAGGGTCTCCCTAAACCTGTTGCCATGGAGCCGTGTTCAGGAGGGAAAGCCGCCGTGATGACCGTCCTCATGCGTCTGCCCTCTGGGCTGTCGGACTTACCTCCACCGGGACAGTCAGGTACAGTAAAGACAAACACTGTGACCACTATCATCTGTTTTTCTTGTTATGGCTGAAATGTTTAATTCCTTAGTATAAATGTGAAGGCAGTGAAGAACACAAACATTCCTTGGAAGGTCCTATTTCCCGAGTGTAACTGTGTCACCACGTTAATATGTTTCTTGTTTTCTTCTCCTCCTCTTCAGGAATCATCGTTGCCAGTGCGCTCATAGACATTTCACAGCAGAAACCCTCAGACTTTAAGGACAAGTGCCAGGCGCTAAAGAACAGAAAAGCCCTTCCTCCCGCACACCAAGGCACCTGCGTTTGAGACTCAACCCACCAATCCAGCGGCTCCCTTTCTTACGCCATCTGAGGTCACGTCGCACCAAATCCTCAAAGGTCCCGCCGCTTGGAAACCTTTCCCAGAGACAAGAGATGGCCACATGTAGAAGATTTCATCCAGCTGCTACCACTGAAGTTCAATGTCCCGCGAGCACAACACTCGTCTCCTTTCTTTTTGCTCTACTCTGCATATTTCAGCCTCATAAATCCTTCTCCAACCTGTGTGACGGCCTCGTTCAGCTGCTGGGCTCTAACTCCTCTCCTCGTCGCGGCCCTGAGAGGGAACCCACCGGATCGGCACCATCGCAGACAGATTCATCAGGAGGGGTCCGCACCTTGTGACACCTCATTGTCCGTCTGCTCTGCACGAGGGAAAAAGCTAATGTGTTTAAAAGTCAAACTGATTTCCCTCACACTGCGTTGGAAATATAATCAGAGGGTTGAAAATGGTAGATTTCCAGAACACGCTGCCTATGAGGCTTTTTTGTCGTCTTTGTTTTTTTCTTGCTTGCCAACAAGTGATATTCTACGGTGCTAAAGCATTTAGTTTCTATGACGAGCCTGACTCTTAACTCAGTTTTTTGCTGTATTGACTGAATCCATTCTGCCTTTCTGTGGGGAAAACCTATGCGCTAGGACACGACTCTTTTTCTAAAAGCACATGACAGTGTTTTGACAACCAAGAGTATTCTGTCTCACCACGTTGCCAGCTCCCATCAACGATCTCTCTTTAAGCATTTTCCCCCGTGCATACGGATCATCCAGCCAGCTGAAGCGAAAGTCTGTATTTCCTGCGGAGGACGTGTACGAATGCTGCGGAGACACGAGGCTGCAATCACCGCGGGCGGCGCGTGGGGGGGGAGACAAATGGTCAAAGTAAAGTCATGGGAGACTCGAAGGAAAGATGGAGGTGACGGAGAAGAAGGAGAAGAAGTTTCATAACCCAGAATAACACTGAAGTTCTGGTACATTCTTTGCTGTAGTTTGTAATTGTGTCATTTGCTGTGCAACTCGGACGTGAGGCTTTTTTCGGACTCGCCTTTGGATTGATGTGGTGGTTCTGAGGCCGTTTGGGGGGGAAGACGTCTGCTTGACGCTCCTCTGGCTGTTTACTCGTCTGTTTTTTCTAATTTTGATTTTGAAGCTACGACTTTATTTCCACCTTTTGAGTACGAGGAGATGTGCTACCTTTTCTAATGCCTTGGCTTTCCATGAACTCCTCTGGAGGAGGGAGGTGGGCGGGGGGGGGGGCTTGTTGATCTTCAGAATTTTCAAAGCTGTCGACCATTTTTAGCCCGACCTCCATCCCGAGCTGTACAGTGTCTTGTTGGAACACATGTCAGAGTCTTTGTCACTCCCGTCTCTTGAGATTTCGTGTGTTTGTCAGGTTTTTAATGACAGAATGGCAACAGATGATCATTTATTTTAGGCCTTGTCCCCCTGTTGCTATTATATCGATGATAAACTGTAAGTCTTTTGCTACACTTGTGGAAACAAAAACAAAAAAAAGCATTTCTGTTGATATTTTGTTTTTGTTTTGATATTTAACAGATTCCTGTGTAATAGCGCATTTAACTTGATTTTATTCTTGACTTTAACCAGTTTGTTTTTAACGTCGACTGTTATTTGTTTATGATGCGTCTTTTGAGGACTCGATGGGCATTGTCTCGCTTTTTGTTGTGATCGTTTTTGATGCATTTCACGAGGAGCGTACGCCAGCTAATGTGTTTTCATTTTGTGTATTTTTTTTTTTTTTGAGTAATCCTATAACAGTGTCATTACACAGGAATCCGGGTCTCACTGTACCGTGAATAAAAAAAGAAAAGATGAGAAACTGCATATCAGTAATTCTTCAGTGTATTTTAAAGATGGACAAGATGCCAGAAAATAAAATAAAATAAAAACCAGACCTGAAAATCATTTGTTCTCTCGAGTCTTCTCACACAAATCAAGTATTCATGGAACAGGGTTTGAATTCCAAGGTGCGTTTCTTGTCTGTCCTCTGCTCCTGTGTGTCTGCTACTTCCTCTGAAGCTTAAACATCCAGTTTGTAATTGGCGCCCACTGTTGAACTGTGTGTTTGTGTGTGTTTGTGTGTCACCGTCAGTGTGCATTTGAGAAGGGATGCAGGCTGCCAAAGTGCTACTCTACATAATCCTCACTTCTACACAACATTATATTCATTAGCTGCCGGCGCTCTGTGGGAGAAAAGCCACTCGTGCCCTAAAGCGGCGCTCGCCGTGTCCAGCACTGATGGTTACAGCAGCAAACCTGAAACCATTTAGTGTCACTAAGTGTGAAGGTCACATGTATAATGTTTTTTTTTTTAATAAAGACCATTTCTTCATAATTCATCCGGTTGTGTCACACTGACGATGAAACATTTTGCTTTTAACTCTCTCCAGCTGCAGCAGGTGATTCAATCTGTGCTCGTGCCCACAGTTTGTTAAAAGTCGATCTCCACCTGCCCTGTGGGAACCTCCAGCAGACGGGAGGTGACGGGAGGTGACAGGCGGCGTTGAACCGTCGCTGTCCTCGTGCTGC
Source organism: Hippoglossus hippoglossus (assembly GCF_009819705.1). NCBI lineage: Eukaryota > Metazoa > Chordata > Actinopteri > Pleuronectiformes > Pleuronectidae > Hippoglossus > Hippoglossus hippoglossus. The sequence goes on along the minus strand of NC_047169.1, from coordinate 6,446,369 downwards.
GCGGCTCCGACAGATCCGCTGCTGCTGCTGAGAAGACGCTGTGAGATGCTTCTAAAATTGGTACGTCACTTTTTGCCACGTGAGCCTGAACAGTCCCATAAAGAGTAGATGAAACAATGTGCAAATAAAATCACTAGTTGCATAAAGAAGGGATTAAAGAACTGAATCTGTGTGTAAACAAAAACATGTTTAGTAAGGAGGTTTGTAAATACACAATATGAAAAATATTAGATTTTCTGTTTGTGTAGCATTTCTTACTATTCATCATTACTATTAACTAATTATTTCCACGTTGTGATGCATCTGCAACAGAGAAGCCAGGGAGGTGCATTATCAGAGCATCTTTCTTTCCAGAATTGAGTGAATTATGAAAGTTATTATATGATTATTTAAAAATTATGTTTTTCTTCTTCAGTGCATCAACGTCAGGTGGGTTTTCCCTCCTTGTTAAACGCACGAGCTAATTCAGTTTCCTTCAAATTAATCAGATAAAGTCGGGGGGGGGGCCCTTGACCTTGACCTTGTCTTTTTTTGCGTAATTTATCAGGAGGAAATTAATTAAAAAAGCAGGTGGCTCTACGTAAATAAATCTGCGTCACACACACACACGATACAGCGAGTCTGATTCCAGAAGGTGGCTCAGACTTAATCAGGTTGATGGTTCGTAATAGACGAGTGAATCGGACGCAATGCGAGTATAGATCTTTATTCCTCTTTGTCTCTGTAATGCACAGAGATGGAGACTGTGTCACTTTCAGTCATAATAATTACAACGACTCAACATAGAGGAAAAGAAGGATCAACATGTGTTTTTGCTCCAAAGTGTGTTCTTCAATCCTCTTCTGCATTTTCTACCTTTGTTCAGAAAACAGATGGTTTATGGATTTTGATATCCAGGGAAATACAATAAGAAATCACACAAGTCGTCCCCCCCCCCCCCCCCCCCCCCGATAACATTTGGGACAGTGGTTGCTTTTCTGAGTCAGTAAAGCATCTCATGAAAATAGAAACTCTTCCGCTCACAAAGTCAAATCTTACACTTTTTGCTTCAGTGTCAAAACTGAATATTAAGCTGCAGAAATAACTTTACACATAAATTCACAGTTCTCCGGGGCCTGTCTTCTTATGTTCTCTCGGTTTGATAAGTTCGATGATTTGTTCCTAGTTTAGTTTTTTCTTTAACTTTTGGGCTTCTGCTGAATTCACTTAAGACTTAATAGCGCCCTGAAGATCCTGTAGAAATTAACACTTATTACAGCTTCTGTGTGTTTGAATCTAAAAAAAAAAAAAAAAGTATTTCCCACATCTTCGCCCCCGGCTCACACAGTAGAGTTCATTAGGCAGTAAAGTGAGCTGCAGCAGAGAAATAAAAATATAGTCTAAATTTATCATTTTTATCAGGACACATACTTGTAGCCATTATTTAATAATGTAAACCACATATAAAGAAACTGTGGTGGCCTAATGGCTCCTGTGTTAATATCTGTATTGAATGTAATGAACCGGTATTGAACATGTGTTTTGGACGCCTGTGAACATCTAACCCTAAAGTGAATATCTTTGCAGACCTGGTCACTTCTGTCACCAGTTTTTAATGTCGTTCCGTGAATAACACGCCACGCCGGCAGCATTGGGCGTCACAACAAGTCGACGTCTCGCTCCTTCCACTTTGTGTCTGTTTGCCCGGGGACGTCTCACGATGCTGCTCCGGATGAGTTTACAGATGTGTCGGCATCTGCTGGTTATAAAATGATTTTTATGTTTGCACCGCCACATGAAAACGTGCAGGTACTTGGATTTTCTTTTTGTGACTGATCTCACTTCTTCTTTGACTGATGAAAGCGCTTCATGGTGTTTTGATTCACAGAACGGTGAGAGTGAGTGTCAGGAGTGTTGTGGTCTGGATGTTGTGTTGTGTTGTGTGTGTCGTCCTCCAAAAGCTCAAACACTTAAATATCACTGTGTAGTTTTGGCTTCATGACAGATTTAACTCAGCTATTGTGACATTTATTCATCATCTTCCCAATTTCTCACACTTGCACCTGTACCTGCTGAGCATCATGAAACCTAAATCAATATACTATACAAAAATACCGGTAACAGCAGTTACGTCATATCATTAAGCTCCTGTTCTGTGGATTACGTGGCTACAAGACTAATGTTCACCCGTTGTCCGTTTTAAAGCTGATTTTGCTTTGTTGCTGCAAAAGTGTTCAATGAGTGATTAGACCAAGAACATGAGGAGAGCGGGCAGACTTCCAAAATAAGTGGTCGTCAGTAATTTCTGTCACGTGACGGAGTCATTACTTTGAGAACAGCTGGTGTCCGACTCTCACTTTCACCCCCGGCCGCCCTTTGTGGAGACGGCGCTCTCCATGGTGCTGAACACGGTTTTATGCTTATTATTACTCCAAGACTCAAAGCTCCTCAGCGACGGCTTCATTTGTGAGAAATGTCGAAACCTCTTTGTCATCGCAGGTCGAGCACGTAAGACATGGAACGTCAGGTCATTAACTGGACATTTTAATCGACATTTCTAAGCATCTCAAGCTGAACCTTAAGTTAGGTGCGTTTATGAATGAGGACAATTAAGGAAATTAGTGGATTTTTCACAACAAACAGTAGATAACCTGAAAAATTACAGTTTTACTTTGTTACTAGATCATTTTTATAAGTAGCAACAATAAGTTTACAAGTCTGACTTCATTTCTTCGCTTCAAATTCTTCTGCCATACTGTGTGTTCAGTTTCTGTGGAGTCCTCCGATGACTGCAGCCTCACAGTCTATCTGGTTTTCTGACCATTTAAGAGTCTCTGCACCGAAAGGTCATCTTCTCGCTGTTGTTCTTAATCCATCCAGGGATTTAAAAAGTTTTCAGCACCTTCTGTGTTTTCAGCTTATGGTGTTTTTTTTTTTGCAATCAAGGCCCTGAATCATTATCTCTTATCTGTCGACCCTGCACCGCTGTGGAGAAGATGTGAGGGGCGGCGTCTCAAAGAAACCGATGTCACCGAGTGTTTACTGACATTTGGACACAACAAAAGCAACAGACATAGAGAGAGAGTAATAAAGTGAAATTGCTGCTGCTCTCCTGGTTAATGGAAAAGGAGAAATCCAAAGAGGTTCTGAAGCAACGGAGCCGTAGAGGTCAAAGTTGCAGTAATTAGACGGGACCACTGCCAGGCAGAGCCGCTGCGATTGCTCTGTTTTATCAGGATTCTCTTGTATCTGTGACTCGGGTCGAGCCGCCGTGGTTTTTATTGTTGGTGGGAGGTGGAGTCTCGGAACGCTATGTCCTGGTCCTCGGGGCTTTACGGCAGAGGGACAGTAAACCTGCGGAGCAATGATATTTATCATAGGTTTAATGACGACTATTCTCGCCTCGCAGCTTCAGTCAACTACTCTTAAAGTGGCCTCTTAAACTGTTCAATTGTAACGTCGAGCACATCTGTGAACGGAGCAGCAGCTCGAGCAGATACCACTGAAAGGTTTTGACTTTGACTCAAACAAACAAGCACAAGGACACGGAACAAACAATAAGCTAAAAAAAAAAAAAAGGTCTGTTAAATATTATTTTTATGATCTTGAGATAAAGATAATGAATTAGATCGGTGTCACATTTCAAATTGTTTGTTGCTTTTAACATTTTTGACCTTTCTGTCCCGTCTGTGGTTTTCAGCTTCAAGACCATTTGTTCCCACTGATGATGTAAAAATAGGCGATAAACAAATACTTAAATTTCAAAGATAAAGTTGACTTATTTCTTAATGCAGCTCCAGGGGGACTGTAGTTTTTAGCAAATGTTACTCAAGTGGGACTAAAATAGTGGATTTATGAGGAGTGTGGGAATTAATGTGCGTATTGTTGTTGGTTATGTTAACCAAAGGAACAGTGTGGCTGAAGGATGGTGCTTCCCCCCCACCAAGGCCCAACAGTCCCCTTATAAACCCACAGCGAAATTCACTAGATCTGGATTTTTATATATATATCTGTCCTCTAAACATGTCTAATTTTTTTAATGGGTTCTTCCCTGACCCCCAAACCCTTCTTCAAAATTGCGCGGAAGTCTATCCAGTAGTTTTTGCGTATTCATGCAAACAAACTGATAATAAAAATAAATCATATTGCGATTCTGGCATGTTCCCTTACGTCAGGAGAACATGACCTTGACATATCTGTGGAACCCACAATGCGTCCTTTCATTCCCGAGAAACGAAGGCGCCAACCGGTGGATCCTTTCTGGCACAACTGATCCCAGGATTCATTGCGATTCAGTCACTAGGTAAGAAACGAGACGTCCGACGCATCAACTCATCGAACGGTTCACAGGATAAAAGTGAATATTTCCCAAAAATGTAAAGCGAGTCCACATTTTCTAAACTAAACATCCTCTCTATAGTTCCAAATGATTTTAGATTTCCATCCACTACACTTCCCTTCTATCAGTCGTCATTTTCCTCACACAAATAACATGCAGAGAATATTTTGTCCCTTTTTTTGGGGGGGGGGCTTCTGTGACACATCTAATAAATCTTCGGCTCTGCGTCTAGGTCAAGTGCTCCATCACGGTGCCAAAACAGTCTGTCCTCCATAGGCTGCGTCCTTGTCCGCCTGTGTCACTCCGCTCCGGGACTGATGTGATCTGACTGACAATGGCCCGTGTGTCTGCCAGGTGCCGTCGTAGAGTCCGGCTCCACAGGAGAGCGGCGGCCCGGTCGCCGGATGAAAGCAGCGTTTGTGGAAAAGATATGAGCCCAAAAAACAGACTGTATCATTCACTGTTGATTGTAGAAACCAGCACGAGTCACTCTTCATTATTTTTATTTCACCTTTTTTTCCGCAAAACACAGAACAGTTAAACCAAATTTGACTTCTCCCTGTACATAAAGATGTCCTCCTACGAGACGTGTCTCCACTGCCTGTGATCTGACTTCAAATTCGACAAACAGTTATTTTCTCACCCTTTTGAAAAACAAATCACCGTCTCAGGTATGAGCTGCGGACGTCAACAGGGATGTAACCACACACATTCTACACGTTTCTTCAAATGTAAGGATGTTTTCAAAACAAGTCGTCCCTATTCATTATAGTTACATTCGTTGAATCTCTTTGATAATTACAGTATCATTAATGTAAGTGTTTTCATCTTTTCCCCCCAATTGCATCCGCAGTAATTGCTGGCAATTAACGTGAACTGGCTTTTGTCTTTTGGCGTCGCTCGACACGTCCCTGATTCGTCAGAGCTCCGTCCTCTCGCTCTTTAATAGGATATAATTAGGTGGAAAATCTAAAATAAAACATAATAGAAGAAGTCAAATGATTCCAAAAACACATTTGACTTTTTAGCCATTAATTCTAAATGTTCTCGCTGCTGTTAGAGATAGTTCTGGTGTCCCTGGAGAGAAACACCCTTTAAGATAACATTATGCACTTTGCCATTAAAATAGAATTACACAATAAAGTCGTATCTGTAGCCACACGAGTACAGAACCATATCCTGTCACATTTTTATAAATCGTGGCTACAACAGAAGAAGCTGAGACGCCTCGGTCACCGAAAACTAACGTTACAGACGATATGTTACAACCTAACAGCAGCAAACTGTGGCCGAGTTCACATTTCACGTATTGTATGTACAAAATGTGGTTTTCAGAGGCGATGTGATAAAACCACAAACCACCGTGACAATCAAATCAATCTACAAAACGACTCTACGCTCAACATGTGGAGGAGAAACGTGTCGGGTTCTCAGGGCCGATCCCTTCAGAGTGTGATGAGTTCAAATGTTTACCTGGTTCCACACAGTGTCGATGATCAGTCGTCCACAGTGATGCGTTAACACTTACAGCTCAACACTTAGTTTTCCTTTTGGAGGACGACTTTTGAAGCGGACACTCTGGAGACTTGTCCGCTTCTTTCTCAAAACGCCATTCAGCACGTTGGCAGTCGAACTCACATTTCATTTCAAAGAAGTGGATCGAAATTATATCTGATTTTTTTTTTAAGTCACCAAATTGCTCCCACGAGGCAGTGAAGTCGAATGAGCTGATATCTCAGCAGCAGCAGCAGCTTCAGCAGGTTCAGTTTCAACAGATCAGCTCCTCAGGTATAATCCACTCTCGATTCCAGTGCTCTTGCTCTTTTCCACTTCATGACAAACAAAAGAAACATGTAGGTTTTTTTCGCTCTCTGGCAAATGAAAGTTCATGAGTGGAGTCACGTCTTGAGATGAGAGCGCGGCGTCGAGCCTCACTTCCTACAAAAGGTAGAAGCCTTCCTGCGGTAGCACTATAGGTGTGAAACCAAAGGCCAGAGCCAGGAGCAAACTGGAGGCGTGCAGGCGGCTGAGCTCGGCCGGGGAACTTCTGGCGACGGCGTTGGAGTCGCTGGACTCGTCCAATTGATGGTTCTGGGGATGGAAAGGAAAGAACGTTACGTCGAATGGAAAAATAAAAAATATATTTTTGAAATGGATCACTTAATTCCTTTTCTGTGAGATCCAGCATGAATCTGAGATTCGGCTCAATAAATGAAAACCTATTAATATTCCTATATGAAGGTGACATTGGGAATAGAAGTAGAAATATTGTCAATATTAAGTTGATAACAGCATCTCTGTCAGACTTAAGAGATTTAAAGGTGATGCAATGACAATACAAAGTGAAACAAGTGCAGTGGAAACAAACATAGTAAATAAATAATGTGACTAATCAAAGTATAAAATATTTAGTGCATATTTTTGTTCATTAATATCCAGATTTAAAGTATCTGTGTAAAGATGTATGTCTGATCATATGTTGAACTAACCTTGGTGTCTGTACTGACGTTACATTCTCAAACATTAGCATCATTCTCCTCACAAAAGCTTTTATTAGATCTCGTACAGGAAGCTCACAACAATACAACGAGTCTCACCACACACTGCTCAGTATCCACCGTTTGATTCGACACCAGCTTCTGGGCCTTGAGGGAAAACAACAAGAAAGGAAAGCGGAGAGGAACGTTAACTTTCATTCTGTTTGATTGTCTTTCAAGATCCCTCACTGGCTCATGATGGGGCAAAGAAAAACATACACAAAACACAAAGAGGTGGCTGCTTCTTTCATGTCGTCAGTCATCGAGTGCAGCGGAGACTGAACCGAGGTCGAAGCAAATGCACGGTCAAGGTCAAGCACAAATCCTTATTACGTCAAGTAATGACCCCCCCCCCCCCCCCAAAGTTTGTCTCTGTGAGATCCCGGTGATTGTGCAGCCTCAAGGTTACGACGATTTAATGCATTGAAACTTTTCTCTGGCTGCTCCGAACCCTCTCAGCCGCACGTAAACACACACACATGCATTTCCACACTCGCAGATACACACTCACAGATACACACTCACAGATACAGAGATGGACCACAGAGAATGATAAAGTGACTCTACGGTGGTTTGGGAACAATAATAAACACGGCACACACTGGTTTTAAGTAGAGAGGATTCCATGAGGCAGGATTGTGGAGAAGAATGATTAATTGCTCTATAGGAGGTCTTTCCTCCTGCAGGAGGTTTTTAGCGGCGATAAATCATATTATCACTATTAAAATCCAATATGATAGATCGTCTCGCTTAAAGTTTGTGATATCATCTCATTTTAAAAATATAGCCCCGTGGTATTTACCCGAGGAGGAATAGCAGAGGTCTGAAGTGTTGTGGCTGAGGCCAGAAAGTAACAAAGCGGCCGCAGCACATTCCAACAAAACGTGTCTTTTTACGATGTTAAATATTAACTTCAGTTCTATTTGATATTTCAAAACTGATAAACATTTGCATGTCATTGTTTAAAGTTAATATTGGGAATTGTTATAGATCAACAAAACATTCAAGAGATGTAAGACACGATAATCAGCAGAATTTGGTGAAAGCTTTCTTCTTGGACTTGTACCAGTTCTTGTAGAGTCGCCCCCTACTGGTCATTGAAGAGAATACAGGTTTCAGGCACTTCCTCATTGGCTTCACTTTCCGGATCCCGAACATTTTTATATGTTATATGTCTATTTTATTGAGACACTGTCAGAGGGACTCAGTTCTCATGCAACTAGGAGGTTCATTAAAAGGATGAGCTCTCTCTCTCTCTCTCTCTCTCTCTCTCTCTCTCTCTCACACACACACACACTACCTCTGTGGGCCTTATCTGATGTTTCTGTGGCAACCAATTAGCTTTGACACGACAGATTTGGAAAGCCTGACTTTCTGCCCGGGGGGGGGGGGGGGGTAGACTGTGCACGCCATCATAAAACCATCTGTGATCCATCAAGGTGACGGAGCCTGACGTCTGACGCTCAGACGAATCTCAATTTGGATTCAGGCTCTTTCTCTCAGAACTTTTTGGAGGTTTCTGAAGATGTTTGTTGTAAAGTATTTATTTTTTATTTGGGTTATTACTTGAAAATGTTTACATGCTCTGATGTTCTTAAAACGCATCACTTTCCTCACACACTGCCTCAGCTCCTCTTGTCATCCTCTGTCTGAAACCACTTTAAGCTCCTGTCTCTTTAAGGCCCCCCTCCTGATAAAGCCCGGTCTGCTCTGATTGGTTAGCTGGTCTACTCTGTTGTGATTGGTCAACCACTTCCAGCACGTGTAGCCTCCGCTCTCACTTTACCTGGCGTGGTTAGGGGGCGTGTCGGACCGGCTGCGAGGCGTGCAGTATGCAAATGTGGGGAATTGTGACGTCACTTTAGTGTTGACTTTTTAATTTGCAGACTTTAACTTTACATAAAAAACAATATAACACACTAGAAAATAATTTAAAAAGCATATGTTCAATATAATTAGTCATTTCTTTATTTCTTTATCCTATTCTTTTTTAACTGTGGAGATGAGGCACAGCCACTAACCGCAAACAGATACTTCCCCCCCAGCAGCACTGAGAGCAGTGCAGGTATAATATACTCTGGATTTATAACAGTGAAAACTTTATATTGTCTAAACTGTGCGGTCAAACTAAATGTGCTGCAGAGAGGGCTGGAGTGTGGCATGACAAATGTTGCTGATTTCTAGATATGAATTGTTTGTAATGTTTTCTGGAGGCTCCTAAAGTCACAATGGTACAAAAACAACGTTAAAATACATGTATGAATTTTTATGTTGACAAATCTGCTTTCAAATCTTCTCTCACATTTACACATTTAATTGATCTTCAGTGCAGCGATGACATCTCCACTTAAAAGATGAACTGTATTTTATAAAACTTCACCTGTAAGGTTCCACAGATGTGATATAACGAGTCTCTGTCGAGATGCGGTTTGGTCACGTCTGCGTCCAGAGCGCCGCCGGCTCGCTCCTTGGCTCTCCGGCTGATGCTCGGATCTGCTGCCGTGGGCTGGATGGGGGGTTGGGGTTGCCAAACTCCGACATCAGTACCGTTGCCAAAAGCCTGGATGGCGTTACCTGCAAGAAATACAGATGGAATAGGATTCAATGAAATTGTGATACTGTTGATACATGAAACTATTCCTTGCATGGAGGCGTTTAAACTCAGCGGTGCAAAGCTGGGAGGGAAATCGGTTTCTTTACAGAACTTCTAAATGTGGGGACTCACGCAGGCATCTGTTCTTGGTGAAAAACTCTGAGAACTTATCACAGTCCGGTTTGCTGTTCCCGCTGCTGCTGCAGTCGCACCACGGCGAGAGGATGATTCCAAGAGATCGCACGTAATTGGGCGTCATCACCGTACCTGCGGCACAAAAGAGAAGAAAGCCTCTGTAAAGTCACCGTGGCCGTCGTCCCATCGTCACAGCTCGAACCTCCAGGACTCGTCTTGATTTGCTCGCGCACATTCAAGGCTGTGCACACTTTGAAATCTGATTCAGGAGCCTTTTAAACCCCATTTACAAAGTCTATAGAACTTGCACTGGACTGCAAGGTGCCTCATTAAGGAGCCGTGTTATCATGCATAACTATCAGTCTATCAATGCTTCCCTTTTTAATAAGGAGCCCATTGACTCTACCCTCTGCTTTGACATTGACGCAGCAACCTACTGCATCGTGGTGATAGAGCTCAGCAATACAACTAAAAATGATATCAAGATAATTATTTTCACATCAGTCGATATCGACACTTATCACGATAAATGTCTCACAACTATTTAAAGTTTAAAGACTGATTTATGCGTCTGAGTGAAGGTTGAGGTTTTAAACTAAGCAGAGAATGACAAATATTTGATAAACAGCAAAAATATTTTGACAATGCTATTTTATGTTGCTATTGGAGAGAATTATATTCTTATACTTACAGATATTGTTTTTTAACCTGACATGATTATTATTATTATTGACTTATACATGATTTCCATAATGATATAGCAATGCCAGTGGTCCTGCCTGTTCCACAACATGTAGAACAGTATAAAAGATGTTACTGATGTAAGTTGTCCTCCTGATGTGACTGAATGAAAGCGCTGCCTTCCTCTTCTTCGCTGTGCGAGGACAGACAGGTTTCTTTTTGTCGGTGGTGACACCAGGGGGAGCCATTAGAGGCTGTAACCTGTGTGCGAAGTGCTGCAGATTAAAATGTCCGCCTGTTGCGTTCTCGATTGGTCACTGTTGCCCCGCGTTCAGATCTCATTATGAAAACTCAATGGGACGTCATTTTTTCCTCCTCCACATAATGAAACCTGCTGATGGAGGAAGGGCTGATCAAAGGGAAGTGAGCGGTGCGCGGCGCACGGGGGATGAACTGTGATGGCCTGTGCTCCCCACAGATTTGCAGGTTATTGACTGTGATCTCGTCTGTCTGGGCTGCCTCGCCGATCCGGTGCCTAACCTCTGCTGTGGAGAACACATCAAGATAAAGTTACTTGGCTTGATACGTGAACATCTGTGAGGGAAGGGTGTGGGTTCGATTACACGCCGACAAATCAGCGGTGCCACAGTTTAATCTCTAATGAAAAACCAGAGTACGAGCAGTTTGTGTGTGATTTCAGATTTATGATGAGATTTCTTTTATGTTTTCAACGCTTCTTAACAGAAAAAAAAGACATAATTGATCCAAGCAAATCGAAGTGTATAAAATATGAAGGCCGTGGTTCTATGGTGACCAGCAGTGCCGGATGTAGGAATTTTCTAAATCAGGGGCCATAGAGGGGCCACAATTTACACAGAAGGTCCAATTATATGTCCAACATCCAAGTCCTGATTCAGTCAGGTGCACACTTCAGATTTGTGTCATTTCTTGTTTATTGCTTTAAGCAAAGCCACAAATAATTGAATATATTTGGAAAATTGTTCCTTATTCAAGCAAATTGTGATTAGAAAATAAAAATTCTAAATAACATGTCATATTTATTGTTAGTAAAGTGTTTGTAAAGTTTCTTTAAAGACTACAGACAGGACAGGGGCACTTCAGGGGCCAATTTCAGCTGGGGCCTGTGCCCCCCTGGCCCCGGAACTGGATCCGGCCCTGGTGACCACACTGAGGTAAATCCTCTCTGTGCTTTAAAGGAACATGTTTTGTATTCTGTGCAGTTTTAGAGGAAGAATCTACGGAGGCCTTCAAGTGCAAAACAAAATCAAATAGAATCCATATACATCACTTTTAATTAAACAGACGAAAGCTTCACGCAATCAAACATAAAAAAAACTGAATAAAAAAACGAGATAAAAAAAACAATACAAACAAGTTTGATTGGAAAAAGAATGCTCATGATTCGAAAAACCGATTCTGCTCCTTCCTTGTTCCCTCGAGTTCCCTGATTGTCACCGAAACAAATCAAAAGAAGCACCGTTAGCAGCGCGACTAATTCTGAAGCTATTTGTGAAACATTCTGAGGGAATCACTCACCAATGAGTCCTGAATACGACAGCAGACAATCAGCGTAGTTCTCCCTCAGACAGCCGGAGATGGAGCGAGCTTCTGGCTGACAGTTACTGATGAAGTCTGCCAGCCTTGACCTGGAAAAAACAAAAAAACGTAGATAGAAATGCAAATACCCCTGATGCTGATATTGGATTTCAGGCTCGTAGTGAGCGAAGCGCTTTGTCACATTTATAAGCAACGGTTCAACGATTTAAAGACGCGTGAAAACAAATCAGTGTTTCCTGTTCAACTCTGCCTGTTAAAGTATAAATTGTGAAAGAAAGAAAAGAGTAGTAGCTCCTTCACTGAATGAAAGACCGAGGTTATAGCGACTGATGAATTAAACTCTCAGTTGTCAGTTTGTACTTGTCATGTCTTAGAAGAGAATCTCTGCAGGTGATGTGAAATTATAATATATTTGCAATGAAGTAGACAAGAGGAGGCAAAGTTATTTTATTCCATTCACTCCAATCTGCATGATTTTGCACTGTGGGAGGAACCTGGAGAAAACCCATTAACCATGTGGAGAACATGCCAACTCCACACAGAAGGAATCCTTAATATGTGCGTGTGTGCATTGTTCGTTACCTGCAGATGTAGTTGGTCTTGCACGAGTTCTGCAGAGACAGACAGTTTGGTTTGTCCTTGTCCTCGTAGGAGCAGACGGGCACGATGGTTTGTCGTCTGCGTTCCGCGCAGGCCGTCTGGTCCCCCGCTGGACAGGAGCAGTACAGCATCCCGTAGCTGTATTTAGCTGGAACCTTCATTTTGGGGAAACAGAGAGAAGAGAGAGTACATGTTGACACCGGTGCCGTTATTCCCTGGAGGGCAAACTGCATCCTGAACATTTTCACCTTCCAAGAGCAGCTCCTGTTTATTAAGATCCTGTTGTGCAACTAAATGTAAAATTACACATTAAACACAGCATTTTTACGACTTGTGTTGATGTCGAAACCACAAAATCAAACTCAGAAAAAGGAAGCTACAAGTAACCCGCTGCTTCATTACCTTGTCAAAGAACTGTCGTAGGGCTTTGTGGCATTTGCGCTTGTTGCACGCCTCGGAGGCAGACACCCTGCTCGTGCAGGGGTTGATGTACGCCGAGCGGTATTTCTTACATGTGTCGTTCAGGTTACAGGCTTTGGCAGCGTTCAGGCAGTTGTTCTCCTTCGTGGATGCGGGCTCGGCTAAGAGAGAGGGGAGAGACGGCACAGTGTTTTCTTGTGCAGGTGTTAGGATGCAGGAGATACTTGCTTGTCGTTCGGGACACAGAAAGAAAACAAGATGGATCCTGAGGAAAATATTGTCCTGCATTGAAATTCAAGGGGATTTTACACTGTTATCCTCATTATCAGGATCATTTCCAGCGTGTAACACAGTTTCTTCACCTCTGGATGTGTCACTGACTTTTTCCACCCATTATTTTGCATCCATTTAAAAATCGTCACCTCCGGAGAAATCACACATCTCCATTTTAATCCACATTTCTAAGGAAGCTCGTTTATATCTCTGGAAAAATATTGAGTCAATAGTCTTTTTGAGATATTTTGGGACATTTCATCGACAGACTCAGGTGGTGAAGACACGTGGCAAAGGGCCAAGTCGGAATCAAACCTGCGTCCGCTGCAGGGGGACTTCAGCCTCCGTGTTGTGTCAATATTGACGTGAATCATCCAAAATGACGGGAAGTGAATATTCATCCCAGACATCCCACTTGAAAATGGCCCTTGAGATCTTTTTAGTCATTTAAAACCAAATTCTCGGAATGTTATGGAACATTTACTTTGACTGAAACAGCGAAAAAATCCACAGTGTCAGAAGTCGGAGCCTTTTTGAATTATCATACAAATTGTGTGGATACAGAAATACAATTTTACAGGGAAATATCTTAAATTATTGCACTAATTTGTTGTTGCAGTTGCTTTGTTTCACATTTAAATTCTCATATCAGATTCATCTCTCAGACTTCATTAGCTCCTCCTGATCACATCAGCAATATGCCCCTGAAGTGCACATCTCATCAAAATATACAAAAGTCTGCTGCGGTTTTTGTATCTCACCGAAGACACAGAAATGTACTTTCTTGAAAATCCAACACAGACACGAACCAAACCACCCATCTTTACTTCCATCCCCGTTTCCTTCCAATCAGAGCAAAAGTGCTCTGCAGCCGACGTAATGACGCTCACATCTCATTTTCTCATTTGTTGTAGTTAAAGTCCTTCCCGCTCCACTGACTCCCCGCACGGCAAAACAAACTGTATCCTCGGCCTCGGCATGGAAGAATGAATTCTGTAATTCTGCCTTTTGAGGTGGAATTGAAGTTCACTGCGCTCTTTCATGCACCACAGAATGAGCCCTGATTAAATCTGAATACATTCTTGAACCTTGGGTTAATCACATATTACAAAAGCCATTACTTACATCTGACAAGTGCCTGGAGATGTGGGCTGTGATCCTGCAGTGGCCGTTTGTGGCTTTTTGGGCCATAGGTGTGACAGATTTACCTCAGAATGCTAAACTTGGCTGTATTAACACACCCTTACTCTGAGGATCTGGGTTAAAACGTGGCTCTGCTTGTGTGTGGTTGTCAAGCTGAGAGTTAGAAGGTTGGAGCTGTAGGTCAGGAGTGTGACATCACCGACACCCCCTTGGCAGGAAAAAACCTTTTCAAGGGCACTTTTACATTTAATCAGCTAATTGTGTGGTCCTACTTTCTCCTTCTGGGGAATCGCTTCGGCACAAACCATGTTTCATATCTTCCTTATTCATCGGGGCGTTGTTGACGTAGCAAATTTCAACCAACACGCCCCAAGAGCACGTGAAGAGCATCGTGTCGGAAAACTGCGACGGATCACAAATGTGATTCAGAGCCATGAAGTCAATTTGACATCGACAGTTACATAAACAGGGCCGTGTTGAAGGTTGTTGTTAATAGTCGTCTGGGCCGTGGACTGTTTGTAAAGGTGGACGACACGTCTCCACTTCCGAAGCCGAACTATACTTTAAGTTCGGTCCATGTCCCATCCACTAACATGGAGGAAGCTGGATTAATGACCTTTACTGCAGCCAGGCTTCACTTTTGAGACGCTGCCATGTCGTCCATCTTTTTTATAAACAGCCTATGGTCTGTGCTTATGTGCAATTTGTATAATTTTGTGTTGCATGATCTGTTTGTTTCTATAATCCTCTTAAAGTCCTAAAGTTTCAACTAAATACCGCGAAGTGTCTCATATCATTTGATTTACAGACAAAGCCCACCAGCTACAAAAAGGTGATTTGTAACCTGACATCATTTCCTGTTAAAAGGCCAGTGGAGCTTAAGGAAAACAAATCTCCCTCAGACGTCTTAGGTTGCACCCCCCCCGAGCGAGGCCACCACGCTGCTGGTGCAGACCTCCTAACGAGCCAGTCTAGGAATCTGACCCTTTGACCTCTAACAGGTTGATACTAAAGATCTTTAAAAAGGGGCCGGCAGCCAGGTCTGGTTAGGGAGGAAGAGGAGAGGTCTACTATCGTGTCCTGGGGGCTGCTCACTGGTGAAAGTGAGAACCAGAAGTCTACGGGTTTTGTAAAACCGTGAAGGGGGGGGTTGGGGTTTGGGTCTTAGTGGTGGATTTAAAGTTTTAATAGATTAATGAGTAACTATGGATGTATCTGTGCTGGAGAAGAATCCGTTGGTCTTGTATCTTTTAAAGAAAGAAAGGCATGTGATTGTATTTTCTTTGCTGTTCTGCTTGGAAACGACTGTTGATGGTTGATCAAAGTTCATCACGATTCTGCAGAAGTGCTTTTATGTACAGGTGAGAATGAAGCTGAGGAAACATGTAAGAAAAAGGATGTAGAGGTTCTCGTGTCTCAGGAACATCCACAGTAATCAGTGCATCCTTCTGATTCTGCAGCCCCCTCACTTCTTTCAGAAATGTTCTCAGACGAATTAATCATCTTTTTGAAAGGATGTGGAATAAATAAGAGCAATAAAACGTCCTGGACTGAAGTCGCCGTTTAGCACAGGGGCAGTGAGGTCAGAGGCGGCAGAGTCGGTCCTAAAATCTCTCGTCTCCCGAGGGTTTAGTTCCACTGCAGCAGTTCTGGATAACAATGTTCTGCCGAGAAATCGCTCAGGCCACTCTTTTCCTCTTAGACTGTGTTCCACCACTATAGGAAAAGCAGATTACACGAATATGAAGTGCTCCAGTGTGATCCACTAACTAAACCTCAGGCTGCAGCTGAATGGAGACGTGGAGGCAACAAGTAAATAAAAATGGACAGATATGAGCTTTTCATGCACGTATTGGTATCTGCCTTTCTATTTGCCGATATGCACCGATGTGAAAACTTATTTTACACAATAAATTTGCTATGTAAAAACAATTATTTTATATATATTATTTTTAAGTTCGATATATTTGGTCGTAATTGTGTTTTCGTTGTATTTACAGTTTTTTCTAGGGAAGTTTATGTTTAAAGTTTAAAATATCAAGACTAAATTGCATTTCTGTGTTATTAGGGTTTGATAACGACGTATTTGGAGTCATTGCCAAATTTGCTTAATAATTAATCATGTTGTCCATGTACAACCAAGCCACAGACTCAGCAATGCTCCTCAGCAACAGATCCTGAGGCTCAAGTGTGGAGGCCTCTATTATGTACATTTCACATATCGTGTTTTCCAGCCCCATCATCTCCCTTTAGACCCGATTCCCCTGCATATTCTCCCTCGCCTGGAAATTTAAAACCATTACCCAGTCTCCATTTACAGTCGGGATGGCTGTCCAAAATAAAAGTCCTAAGCCATGTATCACTGCTTTATTTAATCCCTCCACTTAGTGCCTGCCCCTCTTTGTCGTCCCCTTATAAAAGAAAGAAAACAGCAGTGGTCGGAGCCGTCTCCTTCGTCTATTAGGCGTCCTGCCAGCGTCCCTAAATCCACGCCAGTGTCTCCGAATTTATGACTGGACCCGAGACCCATTTATTAAGTGCACCCGTGTAATTAGCAAAATCTCACTTAGCTCCAACTGCTCCGGTTATTCCTGTCCCCCATTTAATCCTCCAGACAGCCATTCGTCCTGCCTTGACTTAAAAAGCATTGCTGAAGTTTTAACACACGACTCTGTGGGCGAGGACGCTGCTGCAGAACCGTGGGACTCGTGCGGTTGAGGCAGCGACGACGGAGATTAGAATATTTAGCGATTGTGACGAATGGAAGTTGCTCAGATGTTTGATTTTTCATACTGGAACCATTCGTCCACATAGTGACAAGCAACCAACTCCCTTTAAAAGTTTCAGGTTGGGGGGGGGGGACATCATGCAATAACATCTCTGCTGGCAGATGTGACTCGGTGGTTGCGAATGAGGTAAAGTAATGTGACATATGGAGCCACTGTGCCTGCAGGACACAGGAGAGAGATGAGGAAATTCAACTGCAAATCCCTGTGGATGCACCTGTTGATGCTGCGCAGGAGTCGGGGGGGGGGGGGGCACTTTGTCTTCCTAGTTTTTCAAAAAAGTCGATTCCAAATCAAATATAAAACTGTCCTGATGTGTAAATTAGCTTTTCACCATCAGCCATTGTCATTTAATATCACCAATGGATGTTCTTCATTGTTCAGAACAACCTTTGATGTAGCTTACAAAATAATTCCTTTAAAAGATGCTAATTAAATATATAATCGGCATATGTAAATCTATAAATTTATATAAATGAACATACTCACCATTAACAAATAAGAATTTTGTATATTTAACATTAATTATTCTTAGAAAACTTGATTTTAATCGGTGTACCTGTTTCTTATGTAAATCAAACAGACTTGTATACATTAATGAACATGTATATTAACCCTCCTGTACTTTGGGTGAGAAAAACCTTACAGGGGTATGTACATGTCACTGCTAATGTATGATAATTTAAATGTGCTGGATGATTTGCATGTATGAAGCTTTCCATTTAGCACTAATGCACGTGCCACATCGCAGCCTGAGTGATTGTGTGCTTGTGTGCGTACAGTTTGTTTGTGTGGGTGCAAGCGCGTGCTCGGGTCACATCGAATAATTTAATTCCTGGCCGAGGAACATTCTCCTGCGTGTCACCTGCAGCACGCAGCGTTTCATTTTCCCATCTCAAAGCTGTGATTAGCCGGAGCCTGCATCATCACTCATGGTTGCGTATCCACTTGGCTCCCCCCCGCTCAACTTGTCATCGCGGCTAAGCCATCGGCTGCACTCATCTTTGTGAGGAATTCACACTCTGCGAGGCCCGAGCCTTCATCTTGCAATGACGTTGGGTTAGTGCACAAATGTGTGTGTTTGTGTGTGTGTGTGTGTGTGTGTGTGTGTGTGTGTGTGTGTGTGTGTGTGTGTGTGTGTGTGTGTGTGTGTGTGTGTGTGTGTGTGTGTGTGTGTGTGTGAGCAGAAGTGGTAAATAGTATTTTCTCAATGATATTCTTGCCATGATTCAAATTGTCAAAATATAATTTCTGATGTAGCTTAATTCAAAGCATCAGAACTCAGCAGCAAAGTAAGAATGACATTTTTTCAGGAGTGTTTTACTCCAACATTTCAAGTCGTATCTCTCTCTCTCTCTCTCTCTCTCTCTCTCTCTCTCTCTCTCTCTCTCTCTCCACACAGCTGAACATTTAAATGATGTCTTTTCATAGTAAACTACTCTCAGCATAGGAGTTGATATGAACTGAAGTTTTGATTAAGTTTCTTCAAATTAAAGTTAAATCGATTGTGTTAATAGCACAGGTTGATTTTCACAGTTTTCCTTTCTCGGTGTATAGTGATTGATTTAATGTTTTGACACGTAATTTTGTCGTGGAGTAAAACAAATAAAAATTACAGCTTTAGCTTTAAATTTTAATCTTAATTAACATGTGTTTTTCTTTATAATGTTTGCATATTATTTATTGGGCAACTGTCTTCTTTCTATATTTACATTGTTTATATTTTTGTATTGTTGGTATTGTTTATAGGTTGACGATGTTGCTCTCATATTTGAATGTTGATATTAGGTTCTGGTTTTATTCTTGTAACCTTCTTGTGTTTAGACTTTTGGATTTGTCGGTTCCTGTTTTACTTTGAAGCTTCTTTCCCTGTGTTCCCTCCCTCTACTTCCAGCCTGGTTTCCTGTTCCTGTGATGGCCACCTGCTGCCATGTGTCTCACCTGAGTCCAGGCTCCTCTGTTTGTTTGTTAACTGAATATGGATTTGTATTTAACTCGCCTGCCGACTGAACCGTAAGTCTGATTGTGGTGAATTAAATCCACCGTCCTCTTTCTGCTTGTTGTGTCCTACAAACCCCAGACCTCACCTCAACACTGTAAAAGTCATGTGTCAAGTTGAAGGTTGACTTACTTTATATTTATTGTATAAACGCTGGTATTACTGTGTCTACCCCTTTTCAAATGTGCTTTATATTGTGAAAGAAAAACTCTGAAATCCAGAACCTTTGCCACCAAACAGAATGAAGTTTCGTCTGTTTCGCTTCCTGCCAGCGAATCCTCAAGTTTTTAAACATTTGATTACGGAGCATTTAAGTGAATTCCTAACCCTCAGCTTGTGTCTTATTATCGGGCGTCGAGCTTCCTCTGGTTAACTCGGTTGGAATAAATTGCTTTATTCCGCGGTTACAGAGGGGCCGAACAAAAACAAAGGCGACGCGTGGGAAAGGAAATGCCTGGAGATGAGTCGCTGATATGACTGAGAGCAGTCTTGTGTGCAAGGGCTCAGCAGATTTAAAGCGTTTCCCTCCGACCGATTGCGGCTGTGATGTTCAGCTGCGGTTTGTCTGCTCGTGTATGTGCAGCCGACAGACCCGGCCCGGCCCCGAGGCGAGAGGACAAAGACTACTGAGGATTAATCTGTTGCTTCAGGCGGCGAGAACCACTGAATTATTCTTGAGATCTTTTGCAATGGGAAAAGAATCATTCCCGAGTTTCGTCTCTTGTGCACGGACCTGATTCTCTGTGAGACTGCTGATGAGCTGAGAGGATGGTTATGGGAGGAGAGGGTCTGGATACTGGGCTCAGTGGTGAACCAGCATGGGTCCTGGTGAGCGTGGTTGTGTCCATGTAAGTTGAGAGTTTGTTACTGAATACATTTTAGGAAATATGTTTCAATTTAGTATATGTGTAGAGGAATTTCTGTATTAAACAAGAACTGAAAGATAAAATCAGAAATTCAGATTAGAGCTCAACTGATATGGGGCCCGATGCCGATACCAATATTAGGGTAGTAAAATATTAAGAAAATTTGCCAATGACTCCAAATATGTCGTTATCAAACCCTAAATTTCATTTAGTCTTAATATTTAAACGTATACTTTTCTATAAATAACTGCAAATACAATGAAAACCCAACTACAGCCAAATATATCGAACATGAAAAATAATATATAAAATACATTTTTTTCACATAAGATATAAACATGAATGCACATCTCTGCATTGTTTATTGTGTAAAATAAAAGTGTTCACGTATTCCTAACTTTCAAATAAAATATAAACACATTTTTGTCCTTGTCAGAGTAAAGCGATGAGAACCTACAGAAGGAAACAGTGGATTTTATTCTCTTGCTCATTCTTATGTACAGTATGTGGTCCTCCCCCCAAAAACATCCTCTTGTAATCTAATCAGTCCTCGTACCCGTGGTGCCAGACTTTCTCTGGATAAGGCAAATCAGTACATCTTGTTTCGAAAATACAAAAAAGTAGCTTATACTTATAATGAGTTGAGAATGTGACGTACAAGCAGATACACTCTGCAACAAACCCTGCTACCTCAACTTCGGCTGCAGGATTGTAAAGAATATAAACACGAGGCTGCAGGTACATCGGTAATAATCCCATGTTGTGGAGCAGTATGATTTAGAGATGATTTAGAGTTTTGCTTGTTGCCCCCTGGTGCTGCGAGAAGAATTTTTTAAAGGCGTAAACATGGTGTGTGTGTGTGTGTGGTACAGAGGCTACTGTCTTCCCATCGTTCTTACTGCACAACAGCATTGTGATGCATGTGGTTCACTGATCTATAAATGATGCAGAATTGAATATCAGCTCTCGCTCGAGACCATGTTCTAGTAGTCACGATCTTCTGGTTCGGTATTGATGAGGATATAAATACATCATAAGTGAGTGGCTTTGGTTGGAGCCATAAATAAAGAAATGTGACTCTGTGAAGGTGGAGCTCAAAACAAAGTAGGGCCGGCATGAGGAGTGGGAAACCGAGTAGCCACGCTCATGTCACGGCTCCGTGGGTTTCAGTATTGGGGTGATAGGCATTCGTGCGTCACTCAGGATAAACTTCAATCACTTCTGCCGTCTCCAAGTAAGACTTTAAATTTGTCCAATTCTTAGAAATGTCTGAAGGCAAAGTCAAGATTGTGAACATGGTAAACATTTCACTTTGCACCGACTATACATGAAGACAGAATTCACCTAAAGATGGACGACAGGACAGCTCCTCAAAAGTGAAGCCAAATCAACTCAATCGCCCCCTGGTGACTGGCTGCAGTATAGGTCATAAACCCCGCCTCCTCCATGTTAACAAACTGAAAAGTCCAAGTACACATCAAAATTGTCTTCTTCTCTTTCAACATGTTCGTCTAGTGCTCATTTCTCTGATAAGTTATAAGTTATTCGATCATCTAAAAACAGGGTGAAACGTCACGATTGACCTGAGACTGACTCACGATTGGCCGAGCACCTACATGCAGGACAACGGCTCCACTCCATGATCACTTCTGTGCAGTGATTGGACACATGATCATCAACGTGTCACGCATCTGTGATATTTCAGCTTCATTCTACTGCAACAGGAGGAAGCGGAGCTGCATCATCCATCTTTATATACAGTCATTGTGAGTCTCTCTGAGCTGCAGACGCTTAAGTCTTGATTTCTTGCTGCGAGATATTTTTCAGTTTCATCATCATTTGCAAGAAGTCATTTGGGGGAAAAAGAAAATCTAATAAGTGCGTATAATAACCTGGATTGGTTAATCATTGCAGTGATCATCACGTCTTAGCGGTGAACACAGGAGACCCAGATGATTCCATCCTGGCTCACATGAGCATTATTCCACGCAGCCCGTTGCCTGAGGCCTGGCTTAGTCTCACACAGGAATGAGGTCACTTATGGCAAATGGATTTCTTATATCTAACCCATTAGGTGATTTATTTATTTTCAGAAGCGCCTTTGGCTGCTTACACACTTCTATACATTAAACAGTATGTATCCTTAACGTAGGTGATATCTTACACTAACACCACCTTTTTATAATGATTAAAACCACGAGGTGCACATAATGTGAGTCACTGGCTTTGATAGAAGAGCGTTTTATCAGCTGATCAGATTTTACAATATGGCTTGATGGAGATTTACTGGGATTTCTTTAGATTTCAGGCGCTCTGTCTTATTCTTCTTGGCCCTTTTTAATAATCGCTGTTTTATTTTACTTCGAGAGCCGTTATCCGAAAGCCTCACAAATCCTTCCCTGCAATCCGTCTTCGTCTCACATTGCTAGATCCGCCTCGACGTTACGTTTTGCACCATTCCAGCGCGCGGGGGGGGGGGAAATCAGGTTGCAATAACTTTTTCTTTACCCTCCGTTTGAAATACAGTCAACCATTATGTCATTGCACGTGGAGCAGGGGCCACAGTGGTACGCTAAGTGGATTCAATCACAGCAAGGGAGGGAGAGAGGGAGGGAGGGAGAGAGGGAGGGAGAGAGAGAGAATCAAATAACCATTTTTTTTTTCTACACTGAAATAGTAGCTGGCCAGTGCAGAGACACACACACACACACACACACACACACACACACACACACACACACACACACACAGCTTTTATCAGTGCCATTGAACACAGACATATGGTGATTGCTCCTCTGTGTGTGTCTGATCCCTGCAGATCGAACATGGGCCTGTCTACGTGTGTGCACCCACTTCACCTGCACTCCACTGACGTCTGAGGACATTCGTTTCCATTACTTTTCTTTCTTTTTAAATCCATGCGTACGGCCCTGGAAGGCTCCCACGTCTCAAACAACACCCCCTCCACTCTAAAAGGCTGATTAATTAAAAACCAGCTCATACTGTAACTGCTACTTCCAGCGACCGTGCTGTGACGGAGGGTGGAACACATGCAGACCTCTAATCGCTCTGAGAGCTTCGAAAGTGAAACACACTTAATGACTCTGCTTTGTGTACGGTGGGTCACAGTGACAGATAAAAGCTTTTGTGATGGATAATGGGCGTCGAAAGCTGCAGCCTGAAACCAGACGGCAACAGAAAAGAGCGGGTTGTCAAACAGTGACAGATTTTTTTGCAGGGTGATGTGGGGCCTAGACTTTGGGTTTGAGGCGTAACAGAGAAATAATGGCCGTGTGCGGAGTGACTTAACTTTTCGAACGGTGTCTAAACTCGAACCCGAGGAATGGCAGCAATGTGAAAAAAAACAGCTTCTCACCAGCGATGATGGGCGCCAGGCGGAAGATGTCTGAGAGGCGGCTGTTGACGGGTTCATACGGAGAATATTCCAGCAAATCGTTACCTGCACGGGGGGGGAAACAAAATGATAGTAAACATGTGGTGCAGGTGGATGTTATCTGATCCTCTTTAACGTTATGAAATCAATTACCCTGAATGGCTAATTGACTAATCCTCCTTTAATTACTCACAGATAATACAGGAGCTCTTATGTTGTCGTGTAGGAACGTGTGCAGGGGTTTGACCTTATGTTCATTTTCCAACAAGTGAGATCAGGTTGTATCGGGATACGTGTGCCGCGGCCATAAATCTCTGGCACCATGGAGATGGTGTTGGACATGTATTTGTTCCTGCTTGATTTTATAAGCAGACCTGCTCAGTGCAACGTGACTAATATTTACACTTCAGTGAGTTCAGGGTTAAATTGGGTGAAGGGTAATAATGTATCTGAGTAGAAATCTGACGTCCTTTTCTATGAGAGTTTCCCTTTAAGCTGCTTTCTCTGCACTTCAGATGTAAATATTGTTCTTTGTACCCCACTGACGATAGTTTTTCACATGCAAAACACATGAGATGATGTAAATGCATGATTATAAAGTATTCAAATAGCTGGAATGATGCTCAACACACATTAATGAATCTGTAAAAATAATCCCCAGCATGAAATATGTTTTATTGAATTACTTTTAATGCTATTTCACTAAATGTATGTCTCTTCTTGTATTGTAACATTTGAAATGCAGGACTTTATATTTGTGATGGATTCTGTTTAGACAAAGGAAAGTCCTCTGACTACTTTTAAAAGCAAGTCACTTAGAGGTTAATGGCTCTTCTCTGAATCATTGCATTACCCTGTAGGCTCTGAAATATGCTCCAGAAGATCCGGAGGCAGTTCTTCTCCTTCTTCATGCCTCTTCTACACCTGCAGTTGTTCAGGGGGCTCTGCTTCATGGCGTCTATGGCGCTGCGGCACTCGCCCTGCGCCTCCGTACCGGTGACCGCGCTGAAGTTGCTCTCCCTGCCCGCCACACACTGCCTCATCGTCCGGTACTTGGTGCTGCAGGAGTACTCCTTCAGACACTGCTCGCTGGCCCGCACGCAGTCCAGGCGCGCGGACCGGGAGGCTGCGCCGCCGTCGCCCTTCAAGGTGACCACCGAGTCTGGGAGTCACAAGAAGTGCGTTAGGGAAGATCCGTGCGCGCGGCTACACTTCCAATCCCTCAATCATCAATATTTCACTCGATTGCACTTCATTTTTTTTAGTTCATACAAACTTTCCGGACCCTGGATGATCGGTCAGAGCAAAGAAAACGCAGCAGTTTTACGCACGACAGAGGATGAGTCTTCTCCGCACTGCCACTGTTTGCTGCGCTTATTAAACCGGATTATTATAACTATTAAACATACCACAGCCTGAACATTGTAGAAATTCAACAGATGAAGTCGTTACTTACCCGGGAAGAACAATAAGATGGCGAAAGTTGTTAAAATCATTGCGCCACAGGGGTTTTGGAAAGTGGCTTGAACAGGGTGATCCGCGGATTATCTCGAAATGTCAAGAACGATATGTCACACAGATCCACGTTGGTTGCTCGAGCTGTGGGCTGAAGTGAAGCTGCATCCTGTAGATCCAACAGGGACGATCCCAACAAGCCAGCAGCCGAGTCCAGCAGCCGAGACCACAACGCGCAAATCAGCCAGGATCAGGAGTTTTGGAGGAAAACACCAGGAGCGCGCAGATGGAGCATTCCCTCCTCTCTCTGCTCCCATCAGCCCCCTCGGGGAGACGCAGGACAAAACTTGACAGCCGCAGATTGTAAAGTAAGAAAAATAAAACGTCCTGAGCCAAATCAGTTTAACTTAATGAAGGAAATTCACGTTTTTTCTGTTGTACATCCTCCAAAGGCTGGAAAAATCCGTTCCACGCGCGTAAAGCCTCAACATCAGCAGCGTCTGGTCCGGACTCTTCTGCCTCCACATCAGCGACTGAGGCTCGGGATGCGACGCCTCGGGGCGTGACGTCATACCACTGTGCGCACGATGACCCCCCCCCCTAATCAACCAATTATCAGTCTCAATTTACAGCAAACTGCGAGGATGGTCACAACAAATCGAACGCAATCAGCGAGCAAGTTAAATCTGTGACAACATCTCCACTGCTACAGAGCTCGTTCGTGAACTGTGTGAAAGAGCAACATTTATAATAGCTTATTCTATAGACTGTTTACATAACCTGCAGGGGGTGTAGAATATCTGCTATAGACCAGCTAGATTGCATTTTCTAAGCCGTTATTTGGGATGTTTTAAAAGTTTCAAGTGTCACTGAGATTTAAACGCACATGTTCAAATTGAGAAGACATGAAATGATATCGCCTCTGAAACTACAGAATTTAAACTGGTAAAACTCTCTGATTTAGAGACTGTGTGGAAAGTGAGAAGGAGGCATTCAGGAGTTTAGTCATCTTGGATTCTGTTCTGATAGATGTACTGATCCCATAGATCGTCCCGTGTTACAGCAGCAACACACATACACAAGATATGACAATATAAGAACACCTTTACTGTAATAGGAGTCTAATCGATGCATTTCCTCTCCCCATGTGCTTGATTTGGATCAATTGCAGCCTCCTCCAGACGTCACTTGACCTTTAACCCACAGACGTACATCTGCTCAGCCTTGCAGGACATCTGAGATGTACGCTGCCTTGCTCAAGGGCACCTCTGCAGCTGTGTCACACTTTGCTTTACAATAAATATCATCTGATATCTGCTAAACAAAATATCAAGATCTAGGGGAGAAAGAGGACTGGGCCACTTCATGTGACACAGCAGATGCCATAATGATTGTGATATCTACACAAACTAAATGGTTCAACAGACGAGGTGTTCCAGGGTCTGGGTGGCACCACGCCTGTCATGGCAGCCGTCGAATCGACAGAACAAAGTCCTCTCAGTGCCAAAACACCTTTTCACTTATTCATCGTCCTCTTTGTTCGCCTCAGTTTCAGGCACCGCCCACTTTGTTTCAAGATCATACCAAGTCAACCAAAGGGTAAGAATAGCAGAGCAGTTATTTCAAGTTCAAACACGGGTTCATTTATTCATGTGGAAGGAAAAAACAAAAAAGAGGAAGAGGGTGAAAAAGTGCAGTTTTATTTGAATGTGAAAGGATCAGAAACAAACAGAGGAACATGGAAAAACCCATGTGAGGGAACAGTCCGTTTAGAGATGAACATGGAGCCTCAGGAAACTTCTTATTAACGTCAACTAATTATTTAGCCTCTTGGTTTTCCAGTCTACTCCAACGATGATCACCTCAGGTCCTTTATTTTGCAGTGTCATGATTTTTAATGGTTATTAATGTGAAGACATTTGTTTAAACATCTCACACTGTACATGAATAACCCACAGAGTCAAACTGAGGGAGAGTTTTACAGCAGATTGAATCGATTGGAGCGCGACTGATGGATCAATTCCTGAGTGCCCAGTGGATTACATTAGAATCATAATAGAAACTCATCCGATGAGACGTAATTCATGTCACATCTCCCCATCCTGTAAGTAAAAGCCATCGATTTGTCTATTTGTTGTGGAGAAGAACGGATGCGAAGTCGAGAGGAGGATCCTCTGCAGCTTTCGATTGAATTTCATACTGTAAAATACATTTTTTTTCCTCCTTGTGCAGTTTGCATCCTTCATGGTAATTCGCCTTCGCTAATGAAGAGATGGCAGATTATTAGGTGACCCTGGTGAAAGCACTCAGCTATAAGACCAATGAGTCAATATCTTTCTATAGAGCTTCAACTGAGTCTGTGTCCTCCAGCACATAGTCAGTGCCGATAATGTGACAGTGTTATCTTTTGCTCAGACTCAAACAGTCCAAGGATCAATGATGGATCATGTGAAGAAAATATAATTACATGTCTATTCATTACAAGTTAACTTGCGGCGTCGGTTATATCTACTTTTCCGAAACAGGTGTAAATAACCCGATCGTGAAACGGTATCATAGCTTTAAGGATGTGATGGATTCTAGTTGATTAAAGGCCCCATGGCGGAGGTGAGGAAGCCATCACTCACGTTTCCAGTGACAGTAGCTAATGTTGTATTTCCTGCATATGATACGTGCTTCTTAAACAAATGGAAAATCTATAGAGAATCAGCAACAGGAAGAGGCTACCCCCCCCCCCCCCTTGCTCATATGCACACCGGGGGCTCTTTATTACCTCTCCCTCAGCATTCTCCATCTCCGGGACGTTATGGCGATCAGTCACTTGGTGCGTCCCCCCCCCCTAAGAACGCTGAAGCCTCTGCTGCACGAGGAACACTTGCAGGACGAGATTTATTAGCACCTAATCGATATCATTGTTCTGTGTATATCACAAGATCAACACTAACCAATTACTCCTTCCCTAGGCCGGTCTCTGCGCCGCTGACAGGAGGCGATAACTCAGTGCACGTTAAAAGGATTCATTTCTCGTTAAAGGCCCAGTCGAGGCTGTTGAGAACTTTCCCCCTCTTTGGAGCAGATAACTGACTTATTCAAGTTTACCATTTACAACTTTAGATACCCTTATGTGAGCAAATTCATCATTTTGGTGTCAATTACTTTTCTTCCTGTAAGTTTGAGGCGGTTGGCTAAAACGCTGGATTGGCGAATTGCGATGTCACAGAAGTACGGAAAGCCTCAGTGTAAACCCTCTCCTGCAAACATAATCCACTCGTCCACTGTCCATCTGTACGCTCTCTGCGTTCCAAACATCCACGGCCGGGGACAGAAAAATGGCCCAAACACAGCTTTTGCCAAAAGAAATGTGAGTGGAATGGACGTGCATGAGCAAGAAGAAAATGGAAGCGTGGATTGTCGAGCTATGTTTTGACTCAACATGGTCCAAACGGTCGTATTTTTAGCCAAACGTCCAGTTGCAGTGTGTGGACAACATATTGAGCATATGGAGGGGCAACGTGTGTTCACCCACTTCAGCCAAATCAAAGAGCCGGACAATGGAGACTCAGGCTGCGTGAGAGTTTCGTGTGGACAGTTTCCGTCACCAGTTAAATTGAATCTGAATTTGAGGTCACAACAGCTGCTGTCGTGTGACATTTTTCTCCATTGCACTGATACTAGTTTTGCATTCGTACGTAAATGAATATTAATTCCATCAATTTCCAAACGTTGCATTTTGCAAATTGTAAGAAATATCCCAACAGCAAACATTCCTTTTTATTATTGTGATTTATAAATATTCTGCTTTGTCTTGTTCATCTTCACACTTGTCAGTAGCCTGTAGACCGATAAACTTATTGACTTTGAGAAAGCACAAACCCTTTATCTCTGCTTGTGTCTGTTCAACCCAAGAGTGACGCTCCTGTCTCAGATGGTTTCATTTGAGTGTTTTTTTTTAGATGCCTGGATAAAGCAAACAAACTCGGATTTCACAGGATGAGATTGTGCATACAGGAAACATGTGTTTGTGTTCTGCAAATACGGTTTTTATTTGTTTGAGCCCAAGGTTTTTATGTGGTGTGAACAGCAGCTATTTGTGAGGCAGAGATTCTGTCAGCAGTGGTGAAATGAAGACACGACAGCGCCATCTGGTGGAAAACATAAAACTGTACAAGTTTGTTTTGACCTGCTGAATCATAGTCTGCTGGTAAGAAACTTGTCATGTCTCTTATCACATCAACACTAAGAGACAAACAAAATATTCATGTGGAATTTAATTATGATGTTATTATGGGTTACTATAGATACGTGTTCTTACTTACTAGATTGGTAGGATGTACAATTTGCCTTACCATACTATTACTGGCAATAACACTATCATGAACACTGTTATTACTGCTTTTCTTTAGTGTAAGTGCTCTAAACATTGATACGCCTCGATTTATGTTAAACACTGTCTTTTATGTGTTACACAAAAAACATCCATTGCACTTCTGTGCTCCCGGGATCCTTCACTTGCAACGTTTCTGTTAGTCCCCCCCCCCCCCTCACTCTAGCTAGTGGATGATTCGTTAATATGGGCTTCACAGATCAAATTTAATTACTACACGTTACCCCCACCAACCCGTCGTCCCCCAGCTTTCTTGCATATTACAGTAAGTTGGCATATTTAGATTTTTAGACCTGAAGGTTTTAGAGGGAATAGGAAAAATATGTGATTTAATGTGGGACCTGGACATGTTGTTGCTGTTGGTTCTTCTGCCTCTCGGTGCCTTGTATTTGACATTAACATCCCAATGTGCAGACTTGCAGCCATCGTCCTCTTCATCCTCTTCCTCTGTTCATGCTTTTGTTCCGTCTGTGACCCACTACGACTCTGTGATGGGTCACTTGCTGTGCAGTGATCCCAAAGCACCCACTTACCCTTCCTCCCCAGCTTCACCTGACAAAACGCTGCCATATTTCCAAAGCAGCCTTCCTTTAAGAACTGAACATTTATAGGAACTGGAGAAAAACGTATTAAATCCCCCCCGTCTGTCTTTAGACTCATTCCTCTAAACACGATATCTCGAACAATTCAGAATAGAAACTCCTCCACCGCAGGTTTCCCTCTGGAGAACCGGTGATCTGATTAGATTTTGGAAAGCACCTTGCTGCATTCATTTGCATATCAGAGATACACACAGAGAGAAAAAGAAAACCAGGCAGGTCATTATAAAACCCAAAAGCCTCGCAGCTTTCCCGAGGCAAGAACAAGGTCGGTTTGAATGCGAGAGGAAAAGGTTACTTTGATTAGGCTAAGTAATGGGGAACAACAGTGAGGTTGGGGCTTTTGGCAACAGCGTCCCGGACAAGAACAAGACGACACGTCGAGTGCGTCTCGTTTCCTCTGTGACCCAGAAAGAAAAAAGTTTGTGTTGTCACTTCTCTCCCTGTGCCGGTAATGGAGGACACGGAAGAAGCCTCACTCATCTCACTCTTCTGTGTCTAAAAGGAAAAAAATATGACATCAGTGATGAAACCTGAAAAAGACGGCAGGGGGAAACTGCCGGCGTGCGAGTGCACATGTATAGCTGACGTGGCAGCGAGCAGTTGCAGGTTAATGTGTTTGTTCTGACCTTAATCCAGATTTAGATTTCCTATAACGCACATCCTGGGCTTGTGTCACTTAGCACAAGCCCATCTCTTCAACAGCAGACATCCATTTTCGATGAAGTGTTATATAAACTGCCTGAAACAGTCCCTCGCTACCTGCTTCTACCGGCATACCTCCACTTCAAGCTGCTCTGTGGTCCAAGGGGGAGGGGGGGCTGTTAAACAAAGAGGAGCAGAGAGAAGCCTTCAGGATGAGCCGTCAAGTTTAAAGGACCAGTGTGTAGAATTTAAGAGGCAACTAACTGAATATTCATCCCATCATGCATCTGTTTCTATAGGAGAACCATGGACTGTAAATAAAATGCATCTCCATTTCCTCTCGCTGTATGAAAATGAAACCAGATTATCCTCAGATATGGGTCAGATCTTGTGCTGCTTATATGGAGCCAGAGTTTGCGCAGTAGCGATCGTGGGGTGGAGCCGCCGTGTCGAGGTCACGTCGAAACACACGCTCGACCAATCACGAGTCGATCTCAGCCGTCAATCGTGATGTTTCACCACGTTTTCATGGCATCGTTTAACTAATTAAAACCAAACTTATCAGAAACATGAAACATATTTGAAATGTAAATTTTCTCATCGGTTGGTTGGTCCAATACACAAATAAAGTTGGTGGTTTTTTTTTCAACTATACTGCAGAAAGCCACCAGGGGGCGATCAAGATAATTTGGCTTCATTTTTAGGAGTTGTCATGTCGTCCATCTTTATAGAAATTCTATGGAAAGAACCATGCGGTGGCCTTCTGGTCACATTTAAACGCAAATCCCTGTGAGATTAAAACGTCACTTTATAGACTTATTTCTAATTTACATGCAGCTTAACGTCAACAGCATTTCTTTAGTATGAAATAAAACCAAAAGAAAAACAATCCTAACCTTTTAAAAATTAGTGTGAAATTGATTAAATGCAAATGTGCTGCCTCTGTGGATTGTTTTATTTCTATTTGAAAAGTGTGATTTACAGCACATTTCCATAAGACCAGTCAACACACACACACACACACACACACACACAGAATCGCACACATCCAGCTGCCACTCAGATCCGAGGACGATCAGCAAACTGCTTTATGGTCTGACTATGCTCCTTTAGCAATTACTCTGGTGTCAGCTGGTTGTAACAGTGCATTTGATTATTTACTGCTTTCATATTGCAAATGGAGCCGTCCAACTCCCACTGTGTTGCAGGGGGATCTGCTGTGCATGGACACAGCCACCAGGGGGCAGTGTTGCCACACCGTCACGACAACGCAAAGGCTCGGAGGGCGAAGACGACTCTGCATTTCATAACAGCACAGTGAGGATAATCTTAAAAATAGTGTTGCACTGCCATTGTCTCATTGCCTCAGATGCTCCCGGAGAATTTAGCCATCATGCCACAATCTCGTCCGGCTGCACTGAACTAAAGTGACCGTGGAGATGTGAGCGGTGGGTTTTGTGAAACGGTAGATTTTTCTCCCCCCCCCTCCAAACCATAACCCTGTGTATTTATGTGTGTATTTTCAAACTCTGCACATATGCACGGAGACAGTGTGTGGGCAGAGTCACGGTCCTGGAGGAAAAAAGCACAACCGAGCTACATGATCACCGAACAAGGCTTTAACTGGTGTTGTCAGACGCCGGCGTGTTCATTTAAAATGGGCCCAGAACCAGGTGGCTCCTGCACGTCTGCTATTGTTTTAATTCTCCACCAATCTGCTGCAGTGTTAGCCTGCCGGAGTCTGCACATTAAAAAACACAGTGTATGGTTTGGCCCGGGCCCTCCAACATAGCTTTCCCTCCCTTCCTACGTGATGCCTTGGATGTTTTGGCCTCCAGTAGCTTTAAAGTGAGCGAGACACATTTAGGCTCGTTATGAACTTGCTGCGTTCTCGTCGAGCAATTAAAACGAGCAGCTAGCAGTTGCTCCCTTTTGGGATGCATCCAAAGTGGTTATATAAGACGGTGTTTTCTGGGGATTGCATACAATTTCACCGGGATAGCGCAATATTTGAATAGCCTGTTCACATCGTTTACATAACAAGCTGTATATGACCGTGCTGTGTGGCGACCTAAAGCACGGGCAGGGTGTTTAACTGTATTTATAACACGTGCAAATACATTAATATATTAATATATAATATATTCACGGGGAGTGGGGGGTTGGAAAAAAACCCCGACACAATGAGCAGTGGTAGTTTAAAATATTAAACGTCCTGTCAGCACTTTATAAGTTCATCCTCTCAATAACACGACACAAGGAACACAGCGTCTTTGATGACCTTATTTGTCTTGTTAATTCAAACTTGTCTCCCAGCCGCAGTTTCATTGTACAAAGAATAAAGTGACAGAGGAGACGGAGGATGATGGATTTAATCTCAATCTAACTTGATATTTTGTCAGTTAAACAATCCCAGTTAAACAATGTGTTAGGATTCACTATCTACCTCCACCGAAGACGTTATGTTTTAATCTGCATTTGTTTGATAACAGGATTACGGAAAAAAGCATGTGACAGTTTACAATGAAACTTGGTAGAAGGATGCAGAATAGGTGAAAAGGATCCAGATCAGGGGGCAGATCCAGGAATAGTTTTTTCTCTTTCTTTGATCGCAGATCCACATTAGAATCTGGATCTTGTCAATTTAAACGTGGTTTCATAAAGGGGGGGCTGCTGTCGGCCTCGGCAAAGCAGTCCACTGAGTGTCCCTCTAGTTTTCTAATGTGCTTTTGTGTGCGGCGCGGTGGAACAGTGGTTAGAACTGTCGCCTCACTGCGAGAAGGTTCCTGATTCGCATCCCTGTGGGAAGTTCGAATGCTTTCCCGGTGTCTGCGTTGGTTTTCTCTGATATGCAGCTTAGGTTGGTGACACCGGACTTATGCACCGTAGGAGTAAAGGGCTGTTTTCCTCCGTGTGTTGGTCGTATGATCCCATGACGACCGGTCCAGGGGTGTTCGCCGCCTCTGACTCAATGTCTCCAGCCCCTTTGCAACCCTTAACGACAGCCGGTAAAGATAATAGACGTACCTCTGTACTGACAAGATGAATTTATTATGCTGACAAATGTGTGGTGTTCACAGAGGCATCACGTCATACTTCACACTGGGATTATACTGCACCCATACTGCTTGGATATTGTTCTTGGCTTTCACTGTTTTCCTTCACTATCATTTTGTCCTCAGTATCCCCGCTTGGTATTCCCTCCCACGCTTCCAATTATCCTTGACGTGATAACACGCTATAATGTGACACACAAGGGCAAACGGCTACTCTGTCTCCAAACACATCTTCCCCCGGACCAACTTTTCCCTGCGCACATTTGGTCGGAATAAAAAAAAAAACCACCAAGCCTCTCACTGAGTTGCCATTAAGCAGCAGATCGTCCAACATTTGCATCATCGTTATCCACAGACAACACACGACACCGCTGAAATACCATTTCATTTATTCAAGTATTTTGCAGGGGGCAGGGAGAGAAACTGACTACTTGTGCAGTTCTGATAATAACCTATCACAGACTAGTTGATGCCATTTAAAGGCTGCATACTAACCAACGCCACAGAGCAGTAACTGTTCTGGGCTGCAAGACGCCAACAAATCACTGCATGTCCAAGGCAACAATCAGCGCCCGGGCTCACAGCTATAACAACGAAAACACTATATATATAAAGCCCTTTATATTCAAAACTATAATGGTGTTCCAGCCAGTTTAAACACACACACATCGACATCCTTCACATCAGAGCTCTACTGTACTGTACCTGTATCGGCAATAGCAGGTTTTCACTGTTCTGACTGTGAGACAAACCTCTCCTGCTGTAAGCTGCGTCCACAAACACATTGATTTAGCTGGTGTGGAGTTGATGGGAGCTTTGCCACCCACCTCAGCATCAGACCTCCACAGCACAGTCGATCTCCTACTGCTCTACTCTACTGTACGTTTGCTGCATCACACTTTGCGGGGAAGGTACCGAGAAACTTTTTCAATCTCTGATGCCGTTTCAAACTAGACTAGAAGGCCCCAGCAGTCCCCTTACGAAACCACATTTAGATTCACTAAATGGTTTTTTGTTTTTGATCTGCACCAAATTGCACACACTCATAAATATCAGTCCCCTAAACACACGTTTGCTTGAATTGTTGTCTGAGAAATCAATAAGAATGTTGAAAAATGCGTCATCTCGCAATGTTTAAAAAAATAAATAAAAAGAGGGTCTTGGATCCGCCCCAGAATTTATTGGCTTCTTCCCTGAGCCATATCGCATCCTTCCACCAAGAATTGTAATAGTCCCTCCTGTAGCTTTTGCAAAATTTCGATCACAAACACACCAACAACACACAGAAAAACACAACTTCCTCGGCAAAGGGAATAAAAGTATCATTTTGATTTTGTCATCGAAAGAGTTTCCTGGATGCATTGGTCAGTAATTGAGAACAATAAGCATCAGACACTCGGATATTGTCCCATCCGCCACAAACTGGACTTTAATGGTGTATTTAATTTGCTCACGCGCGTTGTAGGCAGTGACCTCTGACCCTTGATGGGGATAATGTCGAGATCTCGCCAGCTGAGCCGAGCAGAATCCCTGCTATTTGCTTATGTGCAGTGTTTTCAGCAGTGCAGCTTCAGCAGGTATAAAGAGCAGCACATAAGCCAAAAGTGGCTCCTTAAGTAGGATCCTTACATTTAAATTTCACTGTGTGTGTGTGTGTGTGTGTGTCTCCATGGATGGGGATGGAAGCTGCATTAGACGAAAGACAGATTATCAGGACAGCTCATGTGTGACTCCGAACCCAAGTGGTTTATTAGTTTCAATACCTGCCTTTCTGATGAATTACAGGCCCGTAAAAAAATTGCTGCGTTTTCATCATCACATCACTTTCACCACCGCATAAAATGTCAGCGTGTCCACCAGGAAAATGTCACCAATCAGAGGCAGATCCTGATGGAGAACTCTCCTTCACACTGGAGTTGGAGCAGCGACTGCACAGGAGACATTTAATTAACACACACACACGTCTAACATAGAAGTCGTGTTTGTTCTGTTAATGGTGTCTGTCTGGTTTCCGGGGGGGGGTTATCTGAGGAGAGGAGCGTCGACTTTGTCCTGTTCTCACATCGCACTATAATGTGCACTTTATATCCCCTCTCAAGGTGATACACCTCTTTAATAGGGTGCATTTAGAATGGTAGGATTGAAGGTTTTACTTATTTATTCAATAATACAACTTTTTTACATTTTGAGACTTTGCTTCTAAAATGAATGTTTCAAAAAGGAAAGGTTAGGAAAACATAAAAAATTCATGGCAACTTCTTTTTCAAATCATTTATATTTCTTTGTTATAAAAACCCATCTTTTATTCGGCACACACATTTTTGGTTAAGGTCAACAAACCACTACAAACCAAAACACACACAATTTATTTAAAGCTACAAGTGCTGACATCCAAAGCACTTGGACATACCAAGACCTGGATGACTGAGAATCTCCACAGACAATTTATTTATAGACCCTGTGGTTGCAAAGTAAATATCACTGTTCTGGTCCTGATGACAACTCAAAGTGCTTCACGGCACAGTTTTGCCGCTCATACATACATAAATACAGTGTTTCTATGTGCAGCAGTTTCTCTGTCATGCATCTTTCATACATCGCCGGCACAGCCTCAACCATTTGTGTGGTTGACCCCTCTTGGCTGTCATTGGCTGCTCGTCCAAAAACTACAGACCACACAACAGATTTGATTGTGCCTCATATCCTGCACTAGTTAATAGGTAATTATCAATCATCTGTGTTTGCATACCTGTGTCCAACCTTTACTGGGACACACTCGTCCAACCTAAAAAGTTAGTGTCTTTCTTCCCTAAATTGAACCAGAAGAAACCTACTACAGTTTGATAAAGCACAGTTTTTAATGCTATTCAATATTTTTTGTTTAGTTTATTAAAAAATAAAGCGTTTTTTAGTGATTGACACGAGAAGACTCCTCCGCATCACCACTTTCTGTATTGGAAAACAACAATGGGATTGGTGGCCTCCGTTTCACTTTGATGAATTGCTCTGATCCACTGAATTAGATGTCTCCGCAGTGGCTCTCTTCCGCTTCAGGAATCGAACGAGCCGAAGGGGTGCGACAAAACAGATTTTACTTCGCCCTCGGTCATGGTGCATGCACGTAATTATGTCACGATTGACTTTAGGGAGAGCAAAGTGAAAAATCAGCAGAAAGTCCTATTACAGTGGATCTGGGGACCTGAATCTGGGTGTGGAGCCACAAACAGTGTTGTTTTTCCTCTCTGCTTCTTTTCAGTGAACAGTCCGACTCGCTGAGTGTGGACTCGATTGTGCAGCTTGTGGTGCTGCTTCAGCTGTTCTGCTGCTCATTCATGGAGGGGAAACTTGCAAAAAGGCTCCTTTCATCCCCTGGTCTCGGTCCAGAGTCTCTCCTCGTACTTTATCACTGCTCAGGGTTCATAAACAATTCATGCACACGGTTTGTGTTTCCACAAACGTTGTAAAAATCAAATGACCAGACCGAAAAAAGCCCTGCGACATCCTTGTCACTAAACTGTCGTTTTACAGAAAGGGCATGGTCCCTTAATCTACCTCTTGTTTAATTGTCAAAATGTTTTTTAACCTTTTATTTGTAGACTCGAGCTGGATATGTGTGTATGTGTTTTAATTGGATGTTTATCTGATAATTCCAGAAATGTCTGTGGCTTGCAACTGTTCATCTTATCGCCTTGTCCCTTGGCGTGTGTATTGTTGAGGGCTAATGGAAAGACCGTGTCGAATTTGATGAGATTTGGACATGCGATCCTTTCAATATCAATAAACATTGAATAAACAGGCGACCAGCACTCTGTCGCCGCGGCAACCAGCATCACCACAGGAGAAGAAAACAACCCATTCCAAACAGGCAGGTTAGCCTTTACATTACCAGTATAGCTAACACAAGAAAATTATGTTTTTGAGCATTTTGGCAAACAGCAAATGTTCAAAATCAGGTTTATTTTCTATTTATCTAATTTCTTAATTTTTTTTAAAGCTGTATTTTATACTGTAGCTCCTTTATTTACTTGTATGCGAACGAACTTGCTTTTCATCCTGCTTAAGTTTCCCACTTTTCCAGCGAAAATACCTCGATGCATTTGAGACACAGCTGGTGGGCGACAGGCTCTCACCCATACAAAGACTAAAAGAGAATTAATGTGGGTCTCTAAGCCTTTCCCTGTGTGTTAACCATTTTGCTATGCAGCGGATAGCCCGTGCTATCAAGTGCTGAATTAATCAAGGCAACAGAGCACATCACACTTACCACCGTTGTGACTTTCCTGGAAGGCCTGACCTCTCCGTCTTCAGTGCCTTCACCCAGGGACGTGCAGGGTTTATTGGCTGTAGAAGCTCGAGCCGCTGCCCTCTCACCCTGTGCAGAGTGACCGAATTCAAGGATAACTTCAAATATATATGGAAAAATAACTGTTTTAATCATAGTGTTGTTGTTGCAGATGCTGCTGCAGGTATATGAGATAAACGTCTTTCCTTAACATATTCTTTCTTCCTTTTGCTGTTCCCCAGCGTTGTGCAGGTTGTTTTCTGGAGTTCAGTTTCTTAACCCTGTATTTCAGACATAAATTTAAGTCAAACAATCAATCAATAGTTTTATTTGTCCCCACTGGGGCAATTAAAACACAGGGCATTTAAATACAGCACGAACACCATAATGCAAAATACTACATTTTTTAAAACCATTGCGTTAAATCATCTGCATATGAATACATTTCCCTGCAACAGATGAGTGAGATAACAGAGGGTGAAAACGTGTGTTTGAATCTATTGGTTGCAGCTTGTTGAAGTCTGAGGACGTAGCCAGATGGTAGAAGCCGAACCAGTTGATGTGAAGCATTGGAACAATCCGACGGCTCTCTTGTGTAACTGTTTGATTTAAAGATCCTGCAGCATTTCCTGTGCAGCACCGGGTTTTTTTTTTTCCACTGCAGATATTAATCACCTTACTGAGTACATTTTTGTGTCTGGCCTTAAAACCCCCATGCCAGCAGATAAAAGAGAGAAGAGAACACAGACTCGATAAAAGATCAATAAGAAGTTGTCATCGGGGTCTTGTCAACCATCGGGAACTTGGAACCTGAGACCGAGCAGACGCTGCAGGCTTCTCTTGTGCAACATGTCAGTGTTATTGTCAGATGTCAGTTTCCCAAATAATTGTGGAACTCGTCCTTTCCCCTTAAAGGGAAACTCCGGTATCTTTTAACCTGGGTCACAGGTTTATAAACGTTTGTGTGACAATGAATGGTACTTACAAAAACATTTGGAAAGAGAAGCTCACCTCCGCCGGCAGCCGGGACGCGGCAGCAGTGGCTACAGTGTTACCTTATGGGGCAACTGTGACAGTCTATGAGATTGTGGGTCTTTGCTAAGAGTTGGCTTGTTCCAGGAAGATGGAGGTGGAAATGTGAGTGAGAGCTGGACAGAGGAGAAACTATTACTATTATGGCTGAATAACAACTTGAGCCTCTTATTGTTGGAAAAAAAGCACTTATAGTGGACATTTAACAAACTGTCGCAGTTGCCCCATAAGATTACATTGAGGCCACTGCTGCCGTGTTGCTATGAGACCGATTTGAAACGTTTACACATATAAACAAAGGGCCCAGCAGGTTGAAAAATACCAGAATTCCCCATTAGTTGGTACTGGTCAGTACATTTTTTAAAGTATTCATTCTGTCAGTGTTGGGAGGCGAAGCACAAAACCTCCCTGTAGCCCTTCGCAACCTATCCTGACACTTTGATGCCCTGTGATAATCTGCACCGCCCTATAAAGCTGAAAGGGTAAATCGTTCCCCTCCGCCTTGAATACTATTTGCATATTATGCTGCACAGCTACAAAGCAAATCTCAGTATCGTATGGATGAGACAGATTGTGGAAGGTGTCTGAAGCGATGAATTCCAGATTCTCGTGTCTTATCACACTTGTCCACATGGTCCTCCCTCCGGGCTGAGTGTACATTATACATACAGCTGGCTCATACTCCGGACTGTCAGGAGTTAACACAGCACCATCTTTTATTAAACACTTATGTCAGTGCCTGTGTTCAACTCTGTATGTATTTGAATAAGGGGGTACAGGCATGTGCATAATTCAAGACGACTCTATCCAGCAATAGCCAATATTGTTTTTCCACCATTCTTAGTTTAAACATCAGATTTAGCCGTTGCAGCTGCGTTTGGGTTTTGAAGACAGATTTAAATTTACAAATTCCGATCGAAGTTTCCCGTCCGAACTGTGAGATGGACACTTGAGATATAAATATCAGTTTGGTGCCCTTTTAGGATAATTACCTGTCAAGAAGGTGATGTTTTCATCTGTGAGCAGTATTACACAAAAACTACAGGACGGGTCACAACGAGACTCGGTGTAAATATGCAATATGAGTGAGGAAAGAAACCCTTAAATCTTAGTGCTGATCAAGATCAAGTTTTTTTTTTCAGTTTCAGTTTCTAACATGGTGAGACGGTGCTTTTATCTATGAACAGGTGAAATTCAGAGTGGATCAGGATAATGATCCAGATTTGGTTTGTATTTTTGGCGGGGAAATCAAATATTCCTTTCAACAATATCAGAGAATGGATATTTTGCCTGTGTTTAATATAAACAGTCTGCAGAAAACATCTGTGAACATGGTACATGTATGTGAGGCAGTACATGTATATGCAATGTGGTGATAAAATGGCCGATTGTCTCAAACTAAAATCCATACTGCAATCCATGA
The DNA here is from genome assembly GCF_009819705.1 of Hippoglossus hippoglossus. NCBI lineage: Eukaryota > Metazoa > Chordata > Actinopteri > Pleuronectiformes > Pleuronectidae > Hippoglossus > Hippoglossus hippoglossus. The sequence continues at coordinate 6,406,170 of NC_047169.1, read as the reverse complement.
TGGGAAAATCTAGATGACACAGTATCTACAAACAAGCTCGTCCCCTCCGAAGCTTCCTTGTCCGTTTTCACCAATAATCTTTAATCCAATACAGTTAAACATCTGAATAAAAGGTATTTTAACCTCGTCAAATCGTGTGAATTGCTCCGGAGTCAGCAGCTGCAGAGACGGCAGTTACTGCGCTCGGCTCCACTAGCTTAGCTGCTGTTACTTTTCTCTCCATAATGATCGGATTTAGCCGCTGCCTGATTTATGTGGTTTAACAAACTTAATTACTAAGGTGTCGGAGGAGCACAACTGAGCCTTGATTCACCGCAATTAGATTTTTACCTCTGTTTTCTAGCCCCTGCAACATTTTAATCACCCCCCCCCCCCCATAACACATTTTTACGGCACAATTACTTCATATGGTTAAATAGGTCCAAAGAGCGGAAGTCAGTTTTGACCGAATGTTTATTTACTTCATTGTTGCGTTGCCGTGGAGGATTCCAACGTCCACAGGAATCTCACAATCGCCTGAATTCATTCGCCGTAGGTTGATTTTAATCAAGATACCCAGACTGTGACGAGGTGTCAGTCACAAACCATCTCGCCACAGACAGGAGAGATGCTGTTCACTTTTCACAAATAATACAACACTCATCAATCAAGCCACTACCACACAATAGCTGAGCCCCGTTTCTGTTGAAGTGATGTAATGCATTTTGTGATGTCTGATTACACTGTGAAAATGCTCAGGGCGACTTGACAGATTCATCTTTCAACATTCAAGTAGCATCTCGGTGACTGTAATCTCATCTCTTAAAGGCTCCCTCTGCACGGCTCCAGCTGACAGTACCTCAAAGATCTCCTGTGCACACACCATAATAACAACAACAACAATTATATATATAGCAATCAATGCTTTTTGTCTTAATGCACATCTGTGTCTGTACGGCGTAAACAAATAAGTGGATTATGAGCCGTATGCTGCCTCTCTGCATACACAGTGAGACTGCACGGCCGTATAATTATAAACCAGTGAAAGCATCTCCAGTAATGTGTTTGTGCTCCACCACCATGCATCATTTGAATGTACAGGTGTCAAAGAGGCACAGCAGAAATGGAGATATGCCCCCCCGAGATGGATGTTTTTACTTTTACACACATTTCTCTTTCACAGTGTGTTGTAAAAAAAATTGTTGGTTATCAGCCTGTATGTGTATTGGACAGTTTTAACAACTTGTTTTAGTTTGAATCAGTTTTAATATCACTTCAGCTGCTAGTAACTGTAAATTCACCAGATTCATACTTTTATTTGAATCTGCACCAGATTGCTCACACTCTATTAAATTATTTTCTGAGAAATCAACAAAGATGTTGAAAGACTCACGAAAGTCCTTGATCCGCCCCCTGATCCCGATCTGCACCAAAATGTCCTAGTCACATAATAATCACCTGGAGCTATATTGTTTAAGGGGTGTTTTTAGTAAATGCTGCCTCATGCGTCACATACTTGTTTGGTCAGTGATGCAAGGAAAAAGACCCAAGAGTAAAATTAACAAGTGAAGAATAAACATGATGTCTTAACAGTGTGAAGATGCTAAAACAGGGTTTAGTTTGGCTCTAAACATTCAGAAGTGCTAAGACACATTTATTACCCATGGCTCTAAATCATTGACTTGCATCTAATGTGCTTTTCACTGATGTCTGTGAAGCTTTTGGCCATTTTCTCTGTGCCGATTGCACCAAATCGGGCTTCAACTGTGAATTGCGGAGACGTTTTGGCAAAACAACAGTGAGGCCGTGCAGCAGATCAGGAGCCACGTGAGACTGTAGCAGAACCGCAGTGCCGCTTATTGCTCGTCTCGCAAACCGCTTATATGCAAACGCCTATGTTGGCTTTACAGATGGCAGTTACATATTTCCGCCGCGGGCGACGCGTCATCTCGAGACACGCCGCTCGTCAAGATGATGGACAGGCGTCGGCGAGGATCTTTACCTGCTGAGACCAGACAGCTGGGGCCTATACTGTACTGTGTGCCGTAACTCCAAGCTGCTGTACCCCTGGCTTCACACTGTGCAGATTAAAGTCTGGTTCTGGGCTGAAAGCGTGGTTCGAATCATGGGGAGCTCCACTCATGAGCTCCTCTGAAAGCCGACTTTGAGATATTTATTAGGAGGAGCTCTGAAACGTTGTCCATCTTTGTTACAGACTTTGAAATATTTGGACTATTATCTATAACAGGAACCTTATTGCACATCAAAAATTTCAACGTGTGTATTTTGCTCGTTAAACACCAGTTCCAAACATATGTCTCCACCAATTAACACAATGCTGTGGGCATCCATACGTGGACGGACGCCTGCTCGTGTTTTCGTGGTTTTAAGACAGAGGGGAAAGGACAGGGACAGCCATAACGTCCTGAACAAGCCGGATGTCCTCCGATCTCAGAAGTAGGGTATGTTTTGGTCAGTGGTTCAATCCCCGGCTCCTTCAGTCTGCATTCCGAAGTGTCCTTAGGCAAACGCTGTATGAATGTGTGTGAATTTATGAATGTGACCTATTTTTTAAGCTCCAACCAGAGTCACTCTATAATTCCAACAGTGGCTGGAAGTCGGTGGTTGTGTCTCCAACTTTTGTTGCAGCAAGCGACTCTACGGAGTCACAGGAGGGATTCCCGGTGCCTCCACGCGTTTCCGTTCGTCCTGACGAGGGTTTTCCTGCAGGCCGGCACAGCAGCGTGTGCAGCACTTTCCCTTGTTCGTCACCCAGTTATCTTTGGCAGAACGAATAGTACATTTCCTGCATAAAAGCAAAAAATTGCTAAATTTGGAACTTTGCTGTTGGCTAAAACAAGAAATAAAAAAAAAGAGTTCCAGAATGATAAATAGTAAAGGGGCTTCTGCACATTAAACTCTTTGTTTAGTTTAGTTTTTGTTAAAGCAGTTTGATTTTTCATGTCGACTGTTCTCTGTCCTAAATATATTGTTTTGTTGGATATAACCGGCATCGCCTCCCGCCTAGAAGGTTCCCCAGTTGTCATGTTCTTCTCGTGTCTGCGTGGGTTTTCTGAGGAAACTTTTATATTTGAAAATATTTCAAATCCACTTTTTAATTTCACTCGACATTAAATTGTAATCAACACGTCTGGCACCACAAATGTCACCTCCCTCCACTCTGTGATCCCACAGGAAGTCGTAAACCACTGATTGACTCCATTAAAACTGTCTCTTTTGTTTAATCATCATCAGAAGCCACACATCCACACATCCAGGCCCGACTGAGAGAATAAAGCGGGGTGACATTTTGAGAGCGAGCGTCAGGCAGAGGGATCGGCTACATTCAGCCCGTGATCTCAGTTTGCAGATGAGTAAGTTGTTGCAGGTCTGAGCACCTGCAGATGCTCGAGCCGGAGGGAAGTGTGATGTGCTTTTGATAAAAGAGACGAACGGCGGCGCAGCGTTGTCGTAGATACATAAATCAGACGGCAGATAAATGATATGGGATCCTGCCAGTTCAGCAGATGACACTTGCTACTTGTTTCGACTACACAACACACACACACAATGCAATATTGTCAAAAGGTGGAATGTGTGTTTATTTGCATGTTCTCTTGCTCACTAGGCTACAACCAAAAAATGTGGGACTAAAAAAAAAAAAAGAATCCTGGCTGTCATACACAGGGGATATTAAGCTGCTTCAAAGCATTGGCATTATATTTAAATCATGCTAATTAAATTAAACAAAGGCCATTGCCAAGCAAAGCTCAATGGTTCCCACACACCTGTTCAGCTTGGATGGAACATTGAGTTAATTTTGCAGCAATTTGGCTTCACAGGCTTCGTCTGTAATCTGCAATCCACAGAATAAACTGCTGTTTTGTAACATTTGCATCAATTTTGCAGCATTTTTAATAAGGGCACAACCGGGGAGCCGACTGGAAATAAGAGGAGAAGTGATATTATAGGTTGTGATGGATGCCGTACTTTACTGTACGTTGTATTTGTTCCACTTTAATGATGAGATGTGCCAGTGTTTACTGACCCAGGGCGAGAGAGGGCTGAGCAAAGTGGGAACATGAGTCACTACAGCGCCGCCGATGAATTACAAATGAGGAGAAATAAATAAATAAAAACAGGGAATGACTTTATTACTTTTATTTTATCTTTCATCACAGCTTGCCCGCATTAAAAGTAGATGCCGTAAACACGGTTAATGGACGCGCATCCATCGCAAAACACATCTTGTGCTGTTTATCTCATGAGAGCCTGGTTCTGTGCCAGAGTTTTCCTGGAGAGAAAAAACGGGCGAAATGAAAACCTACGAAGCTCTGTTTGCCCAGCGCATCGAACATGAGACGAGTCTGCAGATCAAAGTCGTGGCGGAGTGCAACACGTCGGGGTAGTGTCAGACAGCCAGACAGAAGTTCAGCTGGGGTAAGAGCCCTTTTCACTTCTTCCACCAAGTCTGAGTGGCCTGTTGAGCATGTCTCCCACGTCGGCCCCTTGATTCTAACCTCGTAGCGTCTGATTTCGACTGCAGCATATATTCTAATTCCAATCTCCGTGCATGAGCGTGGCCGTGCAGCAGCGTTTGCACACGCTTCAACGGCCATTGTTCCTCCATCCGCTTTGGCAATATCTTTCCCCCGGGGGAAGCTGCGGGACTCAGAAGCAGCAGAATCCTCCTTCGCAGAATCTCCTATATTCACACAGGGATGCCTGAAGTAAAGTAGCTGACAAAATGGGGCTGAACATGTCATCGTGCATCACGTCTTCAGCAGAGGGATTTCCTGCTGCAGCAGTGGTGCAGTAATTACAGTATCACAGGATATAAGTGGAAAGCTTTAAAACAGCACCAGCCATGTTTAAGATGTCATGCAATCGCAGAAGTTATCAACACCCATTCGTACAATTCTTAATAATTCATGCGTTTTTGTTGCACGTTCCAACCCCGGGGGGGGCGGCGGTGGAGAATGGACTGTATCCCAGCTCACACTGGTCGGAGAGGGGGGGGACAAACAAAGAGCAGAAACACAGAAAGGCATTTTAGATGCTCTGGCACAAGCGGAGGAAGAAACTCGGGCCATCGCCACACACATGCCACAACGCTGCTCCTCCTAATTACATTTGTGATGCAATTATGGCTTTGCAAAACCAAAAAAAAACCTAGGAGATTGAAAGACATTACGGACTCTAAATCACCACATGTAATTGATTGCCTTGGGACAAACTGTATCTAATTAAATGTGCTGCTTTTCTTTGGAGGATTATTATTATTATTATTTTTTTTTTAACCTCGGGTCTTGTTTTTGTTGTTTCGGCCATCACTCACTCACACTCACGCAGTTATTATCCTCATTATGCTTGTTTCATTGGCGGGGTCTTAAAACCCAGTTACAGCGGTTGTTAAGTTCATCGCCTTGGTCTGAGACTCCCCCCTCAGAAATGTGGTGGCACGCGAGATTTAACTGTTTCTGGAGCCGAGATCTTTTTTTCTCAAACTTTATTAATTTTTGATCATCGTGTTAAACTGAGTTTATTAAACAGCATCTCTGTAATTACCTCCCCCAACCCGGTTATGTTTATCTGTTTATTGGATAACACACAAACTACTGTGCTGAAACTTGGTAGAAGAGAACTCAACGTTTTTTATGAATTTCTCAAAATATATTTCACGGTTATCTTGATGAGAAAAATCTGCCTTATTTAAGGGTTCGATATCGACGAGTCTGTGTAATTTGGTGCAGCTTGGTAGAGTTTAATGGGGCTGTTGGGCATTGGCCTTCGTCTGTGCTTTACAGTTGGAGCCTTGTCGGTTGGTTAGTTTATTTATTAGTTTGTTTGTGAAGAAATGTGAAGAAAACCCATTCAATTTTGGTGCAGATCCTGATCTGTGGTCAGATTTGATTTCTCAGAGAATAATTCATGGAATTTGATAAAAAATCTGGCTTGATGTTTATAAGTGGGTGCAGTTTGGTGCAGATCCGAATAAAAACTGGGATCTTGTGAATTTAAATGTGAGTTTTGGGCCCTTCTAGTTTGGTATTCTATTGATTTGGATGGTGACTGTTCAAATCAAAGTGGATGGAATAACTTTGCTTCTGCAGAGAACCTGTAAAAGAAAACCAATATCACAATGTGTAATGTCAACACTTTTTAACTCTACAGTGCTGCAGTTGTTACCAAAACCCCAGGAAACTACTCATTGTCTCACATTATAACGATTAACTTCTCGCAAAAAACACGCTGGTGGCGTCACATAAACTGAAAAGTAAAATCTCCTTATCTGATGCAGACAAATTAAAATGAACGACTGCATTGTGAGTTAAAAGTTGGCATTCTTCAAAGGCAGAAGATATGACTCCATTTATCTCCACCCTCCCTGTGACTGCCGCCTGTTTGTCAAGATGTTTGGACTTTTTGACAACTGCCGCGATGCCCTGTGCACATCAAATACCGCTCTCAACAATGAGCCGACTGCTTAAGATTCAAATAATGTTTATCCCGGGATCTGATACAAGCATTCTAATCATATCTCGGTGGAGGAGATGAGCCCAGAGTTAAAGTTTTGCACCGCTGCGTCTTCTTATTTTAAAGCGGTTTATTAGTTCGCCTAATGTGACTCTGTCAAGGTGAAGCACACAAAAGTTTACAATGTGTGGCTGGGCCAAAATATGCATCCTTCCATTTTCTATACCGTTAATCCTCTCAGGGTCGCAGGGAGCCATCGGGCGAGAGGCGGGGTTCACTCTGGACACTTCGCCAGCGAATCACACGGACTTACAGAGACAATTCACACAATTTTAAAGTCTCCAATTACCCTTATCCCAATGTGCATGTCTTTGGAGTGTGGGAGGAAACCAGTAATCCCAAAGAAAACCTGCAAACTCCACACAGAAATGCATTTTGGAACGATGCAATCTTATTAAACAGTTAATATGAAGTACATTCAAAATAATAATGATGATAATAATAGCGCGACGCTGGAAGAACGGTCATTTAAAATTGGTTTTGTTGGCCCCATACAGAATTTGGCCCTGAGACTTTCAGAAAACTGTGTCCACCTTTTTGATTTTCAGACAATTCAGACACAAAAGGCACCAGAGGCGATGGAAGCCGACACAGACAGACGAGGATGGACCCCGGCAGGAGCAGGTGGAGAATGATGCTCACGGAAAGAGACAATCTGACCCACACAGACGCCACAGGACGGCCGGTGCAGAGAGGACGGAGGACGATCTGTCAAACATCTCCTGATCGGGTTCATAATGAGTCATATTAGAGTTTAATCTTTGAAAGTTTTTATTTTGATCTCACGGGATTTCACTTGTACTCTCACATCTCTTAATGTCGTGCACTTTAGCCGTCAGCGTTACCTTCCTGCTACATCTCACCACCGTCCACCTGCAGGCTCCACGTCTGCATTCCTCTGGGGGGGGGGGGGGTGGAGATGTTGCTGTCACTCCCCACAAACCTGCTGTGCCGAGATTCGCCGCATCCTAGTTGGGAGTGACAGGGTCAGACAAGGTCACGCAGTCGTCTCCTCTCCATGCGAGTTGCCTGACTGAGTTTCTAATTTTAAAAGACTGAAAATTAAAAAACGAGATTGGAAGGTTTTGCCGTCGCACTTCAACTGGAACAGGAGGAGATTAACCAGGTAGTGCAGGGAAGGTGGGTTTGAAATATGATATCCAGCATTCAAGATGATTATAGTTCACTCATGACATATTTTTTTTGTCCAAAATCTGCATGAATTAGCAAATCACCTGAATTGGAAAATTTAGTTTTTGTTATATTTAACATTTTCTTTATAGTGAGTTTCATATGTGATTAAAAAAAAAAGCAACATCTAAACTAATGTTCTATATAAATCAGTGATTTATGGCTAAAGGTTGTGACCTTACATAATAAAAATCGCTTTACAGCCTTGTATACTGTTTATGCAAATGAATGTGGCTCTGTGCGCCACAATATAAACTGTACACGTTCTGCTGTGGTGAAAACTAGCAGGGAGATGGTTTAAATATCCAGAGTGCAGCAAAGAGAAGTGCAAACAGAAACAGGAGCAGAGATATTACATCCAACAGCATCAATCTCCTCAACAAACAGTTAATAACATTTCGCAGTGGGAGTTCACTGTGGTACAGTACGTGCTCCTCAATAAAAAAAGCAGGTAATTCAGATTAGTGGCGATATGTTAAACAAAAAGATAAAAAATGATGTCTGGTTGTGTGGTATCAAACCTGTGTCGGCCCAGCAGGTAGTCCTGGGCCTCTGCCTCTGTAATTTTTAATGCTTCGGAGCTTATAATGTAATGTGGACCAAAGGTGCTCAAACGTTTAGAGATAAGTTGTCGGACTGTGAATTGGTAAATGCTTTTATCGTGCCGTCACTCAACTTAAGCTGTTGTTGCGATTCCTGCTCAGGATTATTCCAGTATCTCACCTGGCAGCAAACCTTCACTGCTGGATTTCCAACCGACACGCGCTCATGCACCTGGTTGTCACAGGTAGCATCAAACATACGAGCTGTGTCTCAATTCAGGGGCCGCGTCCTTCAGGGGCTGCGGTTGAAGGCTCCTTCAAAGTGTGTCCTTCCATTCCCGAGCAACAAAGGTTCCAATGCTGAGGCAAACCTGAGCTCGAATTCATTGCTCGCTGGGGACAAAGCTCGGTAGCTATGCTGGTGGCCGAGCTGCAACATTTAATTTCTTCTTGGCCTTCACGGACCACTCGGTCTAGGGAGGTCACGCTTAGTCCTCCAATGGTTGTGGGACACAGCTATAGAGCTCTTAAAGAGTTTATTGTGAAATAGCTTGAACCTGTAATCGGTTGAGAGTTCATCTAGTTCGCTTAAAGACTGTAGACCTCTCGTGACCTTTTTTCAACTGCGGCACAATTAAAAGCCTGTTTGATCGTTTGAATTTCCATCCTCCTCAGATCAAAACCGTAAGATCTCGGCTTGTGGGGTCATTTTGTCATCAGCATTCCTTTCTACGCTTGGTCTCTGACAACCTCCGTTCTGTAAATTACACCCGCTGATGCTTCAAAGAAACCCGTGACAAGCCCCCTCTCTGACTCCGACCAGTGTGTGCAGCCTCGGAATGACACTTTAAATGAAATAACCATCGAACAAGTGGAGAAGGGGCCATCTTTTGTCAGCGGCGAGGCGTTGGCCCCCGCTGAGCGTTAGACAACAAGGAGCCATAGGGGGGCCTTCTTGGGTGTTGATGGGGGGGGGGGGGGTTTCGGTGGTGTGGGGGAGTGAGACGCTCGGCTCAGAAATGTCACGTCTATGATTGTCTGTGGCGTTTTTGTGCCAGAGATGCAGCCCCCTTCGAAAAATCTTTGAGCGCGTCAGCCGATGAAACGCCTCTGGTTGTGCTTCCGATGTGCTCACAGCAGCAGAGGGAGTCAGAGGAGTGGAGTGTTGAGTGTTTCACTGTCGGGACGACAATGGTTGACAGATTTACAGACGGTTTGAAGCTGCACGGCTGAAAACCTTGTTAGTGGACAATACTGCATCTAAAAATAGACATAAAGGAAATACAGTGTGGCAGTGACGAGACGACACGCAGCACCAATTTCTTCTCTTGTGTTGCTTACAGGAATATTTTTCAGCCAGTATGAGTTTAATCTGCTTTTACCGATCATTTCCAGTCATAAACACTTGGCCTCAGTATGATTTCTCATATATACACATCTATGTTTCTCCATTATATGTTTCCCACTTATCACTCAGTGGTAAATGTACCAGCAGGATATTTACACCGCACACTGTCATGAGCAAATTCAATCTGCACTCAGCTGATTGAGCAATTTGCTCAGCAATTGAGCACAATAGACTTTCAACATGTAGGAATACTAATGTATATCAAAGACCGAGAAATAACACAGGGGTTCCGAGAAAAGGCTCCTGCAGCAGTTAAACGCTTGGCGAACACCGGTTATTCTGAGGTAGGTTGTGTCTGCACGTATAATTGTAGCTCTGATTGATTGTTGCTAAACCCTCAAAATACCAAATCAGGCTGTATTTATTTTTAAAAGTGTGGATTGCTTTTATTTATCTTAAAGACGGTGAATCACAGATCTTGAAAAGAAGCAAACAAAAAAGGGCCCTGGCAGGCAGGCAGCCGGGCCGGTGGTGAAGAGGCAGGCACTAAAAGGGTAAAAAAGGCCGTAAAGCAAAGTGACAGCGGTGTATGCCATCCTTTACAAATGACAGAGAGCTGTTGTCTTTACGCCGAGGCTGACGGCGAGGGTCAGGTGACGTGAGGGAGCGCAGGAAGCCGGGTAGTGACGGCTGGTGGACAGGTGTGGAAAGGCAGCTTCAGATTGACGGGAGGGGTTTAGCATCCGGATGACGTGAAAGAGAGTCGGCGCTGGGAAGAGAAGGAAAACAGGTTATACAACTGTTCTCTTTTCTTACTTTTAGACAGAAGGAGAAGGATACTTTTATTTCCGTAATACATTCCAAGCTAAGATAAACTCACTCAAGATTTTACGCTCAAAGCTGTTGCATAACTTTAAAAGAAAATACACTAAAAACATCAAGTTGAATTTAGCTGGAATGCATTCTTAAAGTATGAATCCCCGAAAGCTGCAAAACGAATGAAACTAAATTACTTCTTTTTTACGCGAATGGCAAAAATGTCGAAAAGTGAGGACGGAGTTTTTTACATTAAACTTGATAGAAGTTCTGAAATGTGGAGGATTTTAATTCAGAATCCCAATGAAAACAAAACGGGTAAGAAAAGGAAACTGTGCAGCTGCACTCCAATTAAATCCACCTAAGTGAACAAATACATACAATATGGTGATTTGTTGGGCTGCATATCCTGCACACATGCGCCATAACGGTGAGCATATTGTTTTACCTGCAACGGAATAATGTTGAGGGAAAGCAAAGACCTCCCACTCCATCTGGGCATCCGACTTTGTGTCACCAGTTTGAGGAAAGTCAGACACGAGGCAGGGATGGCTTTTTACTTGCACTGCGGCGTCCACTGGGAGGGTAAAGGGTTTTGATATGAATACTGAATGGAAAAACAAGAAACAAGACATCCAGGACTCAAACTGTGGGAGTTAAAATAGGTTATTGGGCGCACACATCCCCTCCGAAGGGATGAATAATGTAAAACAGGCTGGTTGTCAAAGGAAAGTCCTCATAGATTTTGGGTTACTGCTATCTGCTTAGTAAAACTGACTTTGTTCTCATTAACAGTTCAAGGCAAGCAACCAAATTATAAGGTCCCATTTATTTTCACCGTGGCTTCTTCACTCCTCTTAAATATTAGCCCTGATTTCGAATGGACCCGAAATGAGAGGGAATGATTTTTGCACCATGCCTGACCTACATGATCGGAGAGAATAACTAAACCAGGCTGAGCTTTGATGCAGAGAACTGGCTCGGATCCATATTATTGTAATATTAAACTGTTTTGAGCATCTGCTGGAGTGACCAGTGACATCGAGTGGGTTGGGGGGTGCAGTTGCTGGACATGTGTGCGCATAAATAAGGCAAAAGCTGGAAGGAGTCCGCAGATATATCCTGTGTTGGTGTGGTTTTAACAGAGACGGAGCAGAGCTGGTAGGCGAAAGGATTTGGAGGCTAAGATTGTGAAGGTGCAGATTGATTACATTGTTGGGACATTGGTCTTGTGCTCTTAAAAGATATAATACGTAACAACTCTTCATTAAAATGTCTAAAAACAACCAGACCTATTTTATGTACTCTGTTGACTTGTGTCCTTAAATTATCCAAAATGTTTCCAACAACCTTGAAACTACAAGAGACATTTCCATTAATCGTCATATCTGCTTTACCCGTGGCTTTGCCCGTCTCTGCTAGAATTTACAGTACAAATTACGTTATTTCTCCTTCCACTGTTTGTGTTGTTCACTCATAACGGATCACAGTTATTCTTTGCTGTTCGCTGCATAAACGTGAATAAAACTTTAATACATCTGTGAACATGATTTTCCTCGACTCCCATTAGCCCATGTTGCTTCACGACATCATCAAACTAGGTCTTTTGTTATTGTTTTGATGGTAAGACCCCTAGTGGCCGAAGTTACAACTGTAAGCTTAACGCTTTGCTGCAAATATAAAGAACCAAAAGAGAGACGAGGGCTGACTACCATTCCTGTTTGGCTGGAAAAAAAACAAATTCAAACATTGTCTTTAGTCCAATCTAATGTCTGCAGTAAAAGGGGACAGAGCCACCAGGGTAAACGTGTCCGTCCATCCAGAATCTATCCCAGATGACCCTAGGAGAGAGAATGGGGTACACCCTGGAAATGTTGGCTGGTCCATTATAGGGTTGACACATAGAAACAAACAACCAATTACGCCCACATCCACCTTTGGCAATTTCGAGTCACCAATTTACTAACCAGCATGTAGTTGGACTGTGGTATGAAGCCGAAAGTAGCCAGAAGAAACTTGTTCGGGCACGGGGAGGGCAGCTCTGCACAGAAAGACCCAGCTCTGTCGCGCTGTGAGGCCGTGAAACAGACATAACCACTGCACCACCATGCTGCCCTGTTGCAAAATCAACTTGACATTAATTTGGGTGACCACGACAAGGGACACCTCTGAGTCCAGGGCTCCTGCTCCCGTACACCCACCATCACTCTCGATCAAATTAAAAGGCCACAGTCTATGTCCTCCCTCCGCACGATGAGCCCCCTCTTGTCAAAACATAACAAGATATTTGCTGAAGGTTATTGTTATTGTGTGACATTTAATCCAAGTCATGATATTAGCATAATTCCCTGGCCAGTCTCGCTAACCTTTCGTGGCCTAAGTGGTCGCAGCCATGTAATGCCCATGTTTCACTTTGCACTGAGTGTATTTCTTCTAATTGGAATGGCTGCTGGATGCTGCTGCTGCTGGACCCTGTAATAGATAGTTACTGTAAATGACCATAGAATAGAAAAGCATGAAGTTAGCAGTCAGAGCACAATCATATAAAAAAGAAAATATTCTCCAGAGTGTCTCATGGATTTCGTTGTAACTCTAACACGCTCCCCTTCGTGCTCATTACTGTCCATTGATTAAAGCAGCAGCACCATTCTTGAAGAGGTGATCTGGGGCCTCATTCCTAAAGCACTGTGCAGGATCCATAGCAAAAGTGTGTACGTGTTCTCAGAAGCCAGTGATGTACGCCAACAAATAATCAGGTTCATTAAAACCATGCAAAGGCACACCTGCGGAAAAAACGTCCACCTGGAATTGTGCACATGTGGATCAGCCTCATGTTCCACCCTTGACTCGGCCGCGTTGAATAATAAATGTTCGATGCAAAGGAACTCGTGGAAGTTGATGGAAATGGAAATGAGCCTGCTGCTTATTTATGGTGAAATCGCGGCAACAACCCTCTGATTGTGGGGAAATCTGTTCTGTGGCTTTATTCCCACGCTTTGCTTTATTTCAAGCTTTTTCCATATGTGCCGGCGGTGAAGACGTTGCCAGGTGAGTCGACTGGAGAAGGCAGAGTGGAACATGAGGAGTCTCGCGTGCATCCCGTGTGCCTGATGCCACAGTCGTGTTCACCGCAGCTGCATTTCACTCAGGAACTATATGAATTATTGCTGCTCCGCGATTCTTAAATCCTAGTTGACATTATGTTGGATTTCTTCAACCATTGAAGATTATTAGGAAGCCTAGTTAATGCAGTTGAAGTGAAGAAGACTTAGCATGTTCCTGCTAAAAATATTGGAGAAAAGGCATGTGGGACGTTCCTAGCATTAGTATCTGTGCTGACGAGTGTCTGTCTGTCCGTCTCCTCTGTGCTCCTGGGCTGGGGGGGGGGGGGTGTATGATGGAAAGACGACAATGAAATATTAAGCAGAATTTGATGTGCTCACTAGCACAAGCACAAATAATACTGCCAGTCCAACAGGATCTGCAAATAGCCAGTGATATGAAATTAATTGTGTGAGAGGCAACAAGGCTCATTTATACTCAACGTTAGATATGTATATGGGAACAGACGGAGCCTTCTGTCCGTACTCTGGGGAACTTTCATCTGTGTTTGTGCTCGTCACCACTGGAAACCATGGGAGGCAGTGAAGCCAATAAGCACGAGCATGTGGGCAGTGACAATTACATCGTTTGAAATGTCTGGATCTCTTTTCGTCGACCACAAATGAGCCTTTACACGCGTTATGATGCATCTCGCGTTTAAGTTCTACGATTTAGCTTCGATTCACCGCCTCGTTTTCTCCTGTCTCCTGTCAAGTTGCTCCGTATGCGTGGGTCAGACTTTCTCCACAGGTGCACATGTTCTCCTGTTTGCTTTGTGCGTTCACAACAGGTAGAAAAGAGGCCTCTGGTCAGTGTGCACAATGCAACACCTCAGAGGCACAAAAACAAGCCATCAAGTGGGCAACCATCTGGGTTGTGCTTGTGAGGAGCAGATGTGATCAGAGACACATATATGGACCCTGCAGCACCTTGGTGTGCCTGAGCCCCGAGCTCCTGTCCTCTCCCCGTAATGGTGTCTTGGAGATGTGTTAACTCCTGGTGGCATGTGTATTGTGTGGTGGATTGCAGCCATGCTGTGTCAGCCAGGACACAACATGTCTGCTGAGAAGAGGGATCAGTTCTTTTTTTTTTCTACCTGCCACAGACTCATGAACACTGGACAATAAGTGATGGAGAAATGTTGGTTTCATGTGCAGCCACTTGCAGATTTCTTCAGAGTTAGAGCCTGGTTATTAATCTCAAAGAGGGGATTATTGTCAGTATCCATTGGAAACAATCCTAGAATGTCGTGTCTCTTTCTGCGCCTCGGCTCTTTATCTTGCTTGCTTCTATATTTAATGTTCTTAATGAGACGCACTAATACAGCAAACTTGATGAAACACCATCTAAAAGTAAATTGTCTCGCTGGAGAATCCAGACAATAATGGCCACAATCATATCTTAATGTTCAATTCTGATTTAATGCCCCAATTTTTCAACCAATAACACCAAACGCTCTCGAGGCTCATGCAGAAATATGTTGTGTGGGAAGTATAATTGCTTTCTTTGCACCAGATATGTCACTTCAGGTTCTATTTGCTTTGAAGCAAATCAGTGACCTTCCTCTTCCTCCAGTGAACTCCCCCCCCATTACAAAAGTTGAAGGAAATCATCAGACTGGGGTCATATCGTCACGGCTCATACAGTGTATGGAGGACGTCACATGACGGTGTCCTAAATCAAAATTGCAAATGTCAGATTCAAGCATGTGTGAGTCATGTCCTGTATGGGGGGGGTGGGGGTCTTTATTTGGAAACTGTTTTGTGGGTAAAATATAGAAAACATTTATTTTAAAAAGACATGACTACATCCTGGAGCCTTATAGCAGGGGAGGATAATATTTCCTATTAAGGGGCATTTTAATCTTTATGCACCAACATAATACACTAAATAATTGAACACATATCAAACTAGCCTCTAATGCAAAGGCTGGAACTGCTTCTCTTTGGGGAGCTATATGATGTCAGATGGTAATGATGATGATGCTGATGATACCCGCAGCTGGTTTACGGCTCATATGGCTCCTAAGGAGAATAGTTACTCTTGTAGTAAACTTTGGCACAAGCACGGCAACTTGGCTGGTGTTTGTCATGTATGTTGTCTCATCGCAGGCCAAAGAATAACCACGCAAATCATTGTTCTGCATTTTTTTCTATATCTTGTGCCAAGTCAGTATCTGCTCTGTGCTTGTATATCGAGATAAAGACAATTTTTACTTAGTTTTATCCGGCTCCTCATTGGCACCCAGGGAATCAACTACAGATTCTGCCTGCGTAACATCGCAGTTGACTCAATCCAAAAGCATCTGTCCCTGCAACTCCTCCAGTTCAGCTGCATGTTTCCCACAAACTGGAAACAATGGTTTGTCTTTTACCTGGACAAAAAAATACTAATCTGCCCATTTCTCTTGGAAAAGTGCAACATTCTGCATCTGCTTCTCTTCATAGTCAAAGGATTCTCTGATAACCTTGGAACTTGTGGTTTTTCATATTGAAAAGTCAGTAAATAGACGTGTACTCTACCCACTCTGATGATTTTTGTGACCTTGTGTTTAATGTAAATGCAAATCCCCTGTTTATGTGAAATTGGCATTTCAATGAACACGATGCACCGCGGACCCGCCCATGCTCCTGCAAACAACGACCTAACATATGCATAGTGTTTTAATATTAAAAACATATATATAGAGAGATTTGTCAGCGCTTGTTGCAGGACTACATCACACCTGCAGTAATGACTTACCTTATCAGAGTATCCCCAGTCTTAAATTACTGGGGAACACACTTCTTCTATGCATACTGAACACCTTCCCTTCCATCTATATAAGTAGAATATATTTTCTCCCCCTCCCATCTCATTTGCCCGGCTACCTCTTAATAAACCTACATCCAAACAGCAGCGGCCACTTCCACATATCAGTTTTCTCAGAGGAGTGGTAAGCCTCAGTCGGTAATTGACCTTGGAGTCGGTTCTACACACTTTGCTGACCTGTGTGGGCAGGAGCTGACTGCAACTCTGTGTTGTGCTGGCAACATGTTGACAGCCTTTGTGCTCTCGTCCAAAGCCGACTTACCCATGACATAGTATTAAAGGAGGTTGTTTCTTTCTTACACTCAAGAAACTACAGTTTTTAAATCATAGCACATATCTTATAGATTTTTTTCACGATACACATTTTCTATAAACTGTAGAAATGAGTGATAATCAAAAAAGTCTATTCCAGAAAACTTTTTAAAATACACATTTCAGGTGGAAACTAAGGTTTTTCATTTATCATTTATCTTGATCTAAACCATCAGATTTGAATCTAAGATAAAATGAGATTTGTTACCAGAGATTTAATCCATGGATGATTTCTCTGTTAATTTTAGGGCTTATAAATCCAATTTTTTACTCAAAAACTATTGCTCCATCCATAACCAAAAGACAGTTTATTATATGCACATATATATATATACACATACGATCTCAAGGTTGGACATGAAACTTTCTCCCTGCTGTTTGTTTTGAACCAGTTTAACACATTTAGAAGCTGCATGATGATTGCTCTGGATGTCCTTGTCAATCGTATGAAACTCGGTGCTTGGTTCTACCAGGAAACCAATCAGGTCCAGTCTGTGGTTGGTGATTATTTTAGTTGGAGCGGTTTCATGTTCTAACGCCTCACTGGAACTCCTCCAGGATATTGTTTTCTTTGAGAAAAGCAGTCTATTTGCGCTGAAACGAGCCTCAGCGATGAGAGCCTCTCTTCTGATTGACTGACTGATCTGTTCTCCTGCCAGAGAGAAGCATGAGAGAGGAGAAATGTAACTGCACTGAGATGGATGTTTTTTTGGTTGGAACCACAATATATATATCTCATGGTTTTCAAAGATTCAAATGAAACACCCAGAAATATAACAAAATACGTTACTGTTTAACCATGGAGGGGGGGGGGGATTCTGACAGTCGAGTTCTGTGGAGCAGCAGAATTCGACGGAGATGACAAAGCACTGCTGAAAATTTCGACCATGTCCTTTAAACAGAAGTACAAAACACTTCTGAACCAGAAATTCTCTTTTAGTCTTTGGTAAGATTGTGTTGGCATCAAAAAGAGAAGTGTACGGATCACTGAAACATGACCAATGTTTAAACCTGAACTAAAGCTATCCAGTAAATTATCAAGATCCGCAACTTTAGGGACTTTTTTAAATGTATTAATTTGAATATTCAGGTCTCTAATCTCCAGTCCTCGATCTCCTCTCGTGATGTGTGGAGATCAGCTCTGAGAATTCCTGTAGAAAAATAGTGACAAATACCTTAGTGAGTGTTATGAAGTAACGGGAAATCGCACTGTTAATTCTGCTTTGAGCTCAAGTGCAAGATATTCAAACGATTCACGTCATTTCACCAGGTCACTGTCATTATTCACAATCCGTGCAGAGAAGATGTCTTTGATCCCTCCGCCTTCCCCTGCTTTTGTCTGACTAACAAAAATGATTGTCGGGAGGAAAACCTGTGTTGCTACACTCTCAGGTCTCAACTGAACTACACAGTGGGATTTCTTTTTTTAATTAACAGATCAAAAAGGATTATGTAGCCAACGCTCTGACATTAACAAGTGTTAATTTCCTCTGTGGCAGGAAATACGACAGGTTGTTGTAGCTGAACATCGTCAAAGGTAAAATTACTGAAATTCCAGATGGTCGCTGATGGCTACGATGGTTTTTGACCAATGCCACTGGCTGTTTGAGATTGCCGGTACAAATATGACTGTCATAAACCAATTTAACTAAGCTTTGTAATCTGGTGGTGAGGGTGAAGGGAATAGGGTCGTGCTTTGGTTAGCCAGAGGGCTAATGGTGTGATTACAGTATCTTCCCATGGGTAAAAAGTACTAAGTATCATCACACCATCAGTAGATCATACCTGTTTTGCAATGAGAGTTCAGGTGGTGAAGTGAGCCTCATGTTTAATTGCCGCTTGTTTGTCTGTGAACAGAAATAGTTAAAAACTACGGAACCTACCACATTAAATTAAGTGGAAGGAAAAACTCAATTTTAGAGCAGATCTGAATAAAGGGACGGATATTTCGTTAAAATGGCGAGGAAAGGTGTTTGGTACATTTTCGTAAATTAAATAAAAAGAATAGTGTGTTGGATGTGGGATCTGATCTCCTTACAATAAGGAGATAATGTGCTCTCTGATTTCTCTTCTAGTTACATTTACTTTCCCTTATCTGAAGAAATAATTCCACCATATACGTTTTTGTAACTGCCAATCGAATTGTAACACAGAGCTAAATAGATGCTGTAGTGTAACACAAACCGGAAGAAATTCTGACAGTTTAAAAGAGGCTCGGAAATATTTAAAAATTTCAGATTAAATAAAGCAGGATTCACTGAAAAATATCCTTTTGATTTGAAGCACTCTCTAATTTTTTCCATTGAACGGTTTGTTTGGCCTCAGCCAAAAAAGAAAGATGCCTCTGCCCAAAGGTAATGAGGAAACCTTTGAATAAACAATTTCAATGGGAAGTCTTGTGAATGGGAAAAAAACCCACCATTGAAGCCTCTAAAATAGAAAGTATTTCTCTTTGGTTCGTGTTCTCGTCCTCCAACACTTCAGTAGAAACCCTTCCTCGTGTTCCTCTCCATTTGGTGAAGACATAATAATAATCACATCCATCAGGTTTTCTGTCAGGAGCATGAAATGTTACAATTTTCTGCTCAACAACAATAATGTCATTACTGTCGGGTGAAACATGTCCCACTATTATGGCTTTGAGCCCATATGCACTCGGTCACTCCGCGTGTCTTGGGTAAAGTGCAAAGCTGTATTGGAACAAACGAGGGGAAAGCGAATCCAACAGGCACTTGAGATTGATTGAAACCTCCTTCAGTGGTGGTCAAGCCTGATGTTGAAAGGGTGTGAATGCACATATATTAAGTCTTACTAGTTTCAGCTATACAGTAACCATGTCACTGAACCGTCAGCAAAAGAAGCCTCCACCAGGCCCGGCCCCTGGTGATTACAGCAAATCATTTTAGCCTGAAATTACACTAAAGTGACAGGAAAAGTGGCACAGGCCCATTTCAAATTTCAATGATTCTTATTTGGATCAATTGGAGTCAGCCATGTGTTACCAACCATCAAAGATACAGCTTAAGGGATGTTATTGCTATTAAATCACTAAAGGGCACCTGATTTGCATGTAGCCCACACAAAAACCCCAAATAGATTGCAATCAGATTTGTGATTTGGCCGGTGGAGACGCATTTGTTCAGCAAAAATCTAGATGAGAATGTATTTGAATTGCATGTGGGGTTGTATTCGGGTGTGAGACACTTGCAGTGACTGGTGTAAATGACGCCCGGTTACTGTGTGAGTCCAATTTATTGAAAATAAAATATATTTTTCATATTCAGATATTAATCACGTCTAGTAGCACAAATCAAATCTGAGCAGAGACACACAAAGCGTCTATGGGTAAAGATCTATGGATTTTAAAGTGACTGCAAAAGTTGTTTTAAGTTACATGGTCGAAAAAAGGAATTCTTCTTTTGTGCTGTTCAAACTTCACGCAGGAGTCACCTGCTGCAAAACCTCCAGTTTAAGAGAAAGAACAGACACCGCTGCGGGGCCCACTGAAAGGTGAAAGCGGTGATACAGGGTCTGGAGGGAAAAAAAAACATGGAGCTTGATATCATGGCTGAGAGCAGTACAAGGAATACCAATGAGTGACCTCAAAGATATTTGTCATTGCAGGAGTAAGCCCATCTGTTAGCGAAGCAGCTATGAAGTCCTCGCTGGCGTATTTGCCCCTGTTCGTGTTTGCGGAAGCAGAGTATATTTCATCAAAGCTCGACACAGAGAGTCGTTTCCTCGTGGAGATGCTCGCCGTCCGATTGTCTTGGCTGCTGTCGTAACACAATTTGAGTGATTTCGGGAGGATCCTCTCAGTGGTTGCATCTTGTGTGTGTGCAATGTGCCGGCAAAATAACCATTTTGGCTGTCGTTACCTTTTGTAGCGAGATAATGGCATTAAAGCCTTATGATCCCCATCCACGGCTGCCGGGTGGCCAACAGAACTCAGCCACATCAGTGGTTCTTTAGCTTCATCCGTTGTGATTGAACTGGACAAATGAGATTATTTCAGCCCCTTGAGGGGTTTTCTTTCCCCCAGAAAAAGACCAGAGTGAACAGGGCAGGGAGACGGAGAGGTGAGCTGCTGCTGCTGCTGCTGCTTAAAGTCTGGCTTTCAGAGGCTGTAATACGGGGTAGGGGAACCCTGCAGCACAGGTCACCTGAGCTTATTACCTCCGCCAGGGAGGTTATGTTTTGGTTGGTTGTTTGTTTGTCCGTCATTGAGCAGGATTACAAACAAACTTTAAAACTGCTGGACAGATTAGCATTCAATTTGAGCCGTTTTCAGACATGACCCACGGGGTAAAGTCTGGAGAATTTGGTGCACCCTTTATCCGGACTTTGCCTTTCACTCATGCACAACGCAGCGTGAGGTTCTCTGCACAGATGCGTTCACAACAGCATCAACACCTCCGCATTATTCAGGCGAGAGGTGGAGCAGCCGGGTGTGACAGGAAGTGACGTATTCATTCTGCTGCAGAGATCACGTGATCATGTTTACAGCACCCGACACATCGTCAGCTCTTATCACCACAAACTCTCTTGACATCTTCATCATCACATCAAATTCTCCTGACTTTCTACGGACTTTATACCGAGGATATGATATGATACAGACACGTTTAGTGGACTTCTAATTTGTGGGGGCGACCCAAATAGAAATCCAGATCTAGTGGGTTTAATTCCGGTTTCATAAGGGGTCTGTTGGGCCTCGGTGTCTCCGTGTGCCCCTCTGGTTTCACAGGTCTACGCTCTACAGCAACAGGTTGCATTCGGAGGCTGCCTACATCGTCTGCACCTGCATTTCTCTCCTCCCGCACGGCGTCTCATCTCGGAGCAGGAAGTGTTTCTCTAATGAGGAGAAGGGAAATGTATTACAGATGGCAGATGGATGTGCGCAGAGCTGGGATGAGGCTTGTTTAAAATGTTATCGTCCCGGATATCGGCGCCGATTACGCGTCAAGTGGTGAGCCCTTCGCCGGGCTTAATCACGTACAATCATGCCCAGCTGATTTAAACTGCAGACGGCAACTAACAGTTTGACATTAAATCTAGTTTGACTTTTTACAACTGTGATGTAAGTAGCCCTCGGATACTTCAAGGATAATCTAGGCTTCATCTTATACTCTCCCTTAATTATGTGTTTTCTGTGACAGATGCATTCTTGAGATGCAGTAACCAAATATTAGACATTATCCGACAGCTGCTTATTTCTAGAGTAATACGCACCATTAAAACACAAGTCTGCCAAATGTAGGTCAAGAATCTCGTGTGTGGTGGGGGGGCATTGGATGTGAAGCTACTGAAAAGTTACTCCCATGTTCCCTGTGACAAAACCGCTGTGACAGATGCCAAAACATCGGGACAGTCAGCAGGATGGTAGGTAAACATCAGTTTCTGAGTCACAAAGTAAAGTTGGAGACGGAGATGAGGGAAGGACAGATGGAAGGACACCGGAGAGAAGCGGCTGGGTCTGTCTTAAATTAAAAATGGTCAAAACGGAGGCTCAGGTAAATATTTACCTCTCCGGGGCGACAGTAATGCTTGCGCACACCAGCACCGGCATGAACACAGGTATGTCCACATCCTCACCCGGGGGGGTTTGTGTATTCTGAGCTCCGCCGTAACAACCACATGCCGGAAATGTCGAGTGTTTTAGCTCCACTGTTAGAAATGCCACCTCAAACAAATCCCCTCGGCAGAAAAAATAATTTCCCCCACCAATGGTGTTATAGCGGTTCCATTTGCTCTTCATCCGGCCAAACACAAAGAGCTTTTTTCTTTTATAAGTTTTAGAGGCTGGCTGACTTCCCACATGCAACCAGTGTGCCAGTCAACACATCTTTTGTTCGCCCCACTTTTATTCTCTCTGTGATTTCGACTGGGAGGAAGCAGAGATTTCGCGGTGGCTGAAGAGAGACGGAGGTTCGGAGAAACAAAAAGGGAAAAGGAACAGCTCAGTGGCTCAGGTCGAGCTGCTGCTGCTGTAAATTGCTAAGAAGCCTTGAAATGATTCTTCGACAAATGGCTTTGCTTTGCAATGTGTCTAATTACTAATGTCCCCCCCCTCCCATTGTATTCTCTCCTGGAACAGGTGTATTAAAAACTAATTTCTAAGTAATATAGATCTGCTGAGAGGAAAAAGCGAATCAAAGCACAATAGCCCTTTTGTATGAGGCGGTGTCGCTGCCATAGCAACTGCTACCTGTATCCACTCTCGGTTAAGTAGTTCTTTTTCCCCTCTACCCTATAACCTGCACACATTTTGGTCCAGCGGAAAAAAATATTTTTTTCACTTGTAAGACCAATGTTGTTATTCAAATGAATCTGAGTCCACAGATGCAAACAAATACGAGACGCTGAAACCATTTCAGGAGAGTGAGAGGAAGCGGTTCAGCCAGGATGTCTTGTGGGGAAATAAGAACGGCGGTGGTGGAAGCAGAGAGAAGAGGAGGCCTGATAAATCTTGTTTCATCCGTATATAGTGCAGATAATGAGAGGCTGTGGCCCTGGATCTCAATATGTGAGGTTCTGCACTGATTGTATGTCCTCAATTTGAATCCGACAAACAAACACGCTTTAGGGAACCACGGCGGAGCAAGTGCAGTATCTATTCTCTTTTATACGTGCGTAACATATTCCTGTTTCTACTTCATCAAAGAATCGTCTGGGAAATGCACCTATTTACTTCGTCTCTGAGATTTGCACGAAAACCACTCTCGTGACATAAAATATGGAGCTGCAGCCAGGGTGTGAAATCTGGCCGCAGGCAGAAATTGAGACTATAGCAACACACCATTTACTAGATTTGCTCTGGAGCTTTCACCACCTCTAAGAGCAGCATCGTTGACTGTGAGCTGGTTGTCTGGCAACCTCCTGCGATACAAGAGTGCAGCAAGACATGCACCCTGCTGCTTTTAGTCAGCATAAAAAATGCACTTACATTTGTTACAAATTAGCTATTTTTAACATTAATATTCCTGTATATTGAATTTGAAATTATGTAAAGCTTCAATTCCTCAGCTTAAGATGTGTTTGACCGTAGGGTGGGGGACATGATTAGGTTTTGTTCTATTTTTATTTAAAGGAACATTAAATATATTAACATTTATACAAACATAAATGGTATGGCACTATGTGGGACATTATGTTTTATAGACAAGCACCAAATACAACGTATAATATAAGGGAGTAACAAATAAAAGCAAACCATAAGACAAGATGTATCAATATAATGATAAAAGTCAGTAGATGGATAAGACAACGGGATTAGATAGAAAACGGTCGACTTCGTACATTTTTTAAGCACGATGACATAATTACTCCTAAACAGTGAAGCCTAAAAATCTTGATCGCCACCTGTTGGCTGGCTGCAGTATAGGACATAAACCCTGCCTCCTCCATGTTAGCAGATGGGACAAATTAAAAAAGTCAAAATTCATGTCCACGGCTCCCAGGTTTTATGCTCAACTCTTCCGCTCCATACTTACCGTACACACATCAGATTCCTTTCGATCCGCTTGTCTACCTCTGGGAGAGAAAGCAAATAATTTTATCCCCCCAAAATGTAGAACCTGCCTTTTGATATCAGGAGACTCCACAGTGAAGCGTGCACTGATATTAGAAAAAAAATCGAATGCCTGCTGGTAGCAGCTTGGTACTGATTTAGTGTTAGGCAGCAGAGGAGAGTGCAGCTTCTGATATTACTCAGAGAATTATAACCACAGGGCGCACAGCTTGATGTCTAACAGACGGCTTCGGGATCTTGTTGTCACACGGTAAACACACAGAGGTCATGTCAGCCTATGTATTCTGCTCTGATCATTCAAATGATCAAGGAAACGTTATGGTTACCTTCCTGTGTGCACACTGGAGACACACTTGCTGTAAGTGATGTTTCTTTACCCTAGAATGGGCCCTTTATATTGAAATACTTTATATTTACATCAGGAGCAGGTTCTCTCTACGAAGGCCGCCATGTTATTTACAGGAGTCCAGATTGGACAAACTAAACACCAAACTAAATTCTACACGCTGAACCTTTAACATGCTGTCCCTGCTGTTTACTCAATGCATACTGGGGCTTACAGCGTACATACCCCCATGACTTTAAAGTGTAACTTCCCCCCCGAAGTTTTGGCTAAAGTACCTCTCGCTGAAAGTTTAAAACCGGGCCTTTTGAACGCAGGGCCGATGCGTCTTGGCCTTGTCAAAGGCGGCCTCGGTCTTGGCTGCCGGGAAACTCCGTAGGCGAGAAGCCCTCTACTTCAAAAGACATTTCGGTCCCAAAGGAGCAGCCGTGACTGAGAGGACGGGCAGGAGAGGAAGGGGCACGTCTCCGAATGGTGGACGGGTTACGTTCTGCATAGATTTGAAAATGAGCACGGCTCTCCACATTCCCACTCTGGAGTGGTCGCTGGTGGCAGGGGGCTGCCCACCTGAGATTAAAGGGTGTTAACTTTTTTATATATATATAGATATATATAAATGTCATGACATGGAGACAATCCCAAATGGTTGACTTCACGAAAGCATCGGCCCTGCAACATGCAAGATGGTTTAAAACACTAGGTGGCGATATGAGAAATGTTCAATGCAATAATGTAGATTTGACTTTTTCCTAACTTTTATAATAAACGTGATATTAAAACCATAAATGATCAATGACCCATCAAATTCCACTGCTGTGTTTTAGACCATTTTTTGAACCACTTAACAAATAAATAGTATTCATCCTTGTCACGTTACCTATCATATAATAAGGAGACCATGAGATATGGAGCTATGTATGCATCACATGTGTGCCGCATGTAAGCTTGAATCTTGAGAGGATGTATAAACACCATCTACTGCATCCACAAGCACCTCATGCATTTATATCAAAGAAGAAAAAGAGCGTGTGCGCATGGAAATCAGATCAGTGTTGGAGACATTCAGACTGAAATATTGAGGCCTCGCTTCGCTGGGACACTTTTATGGAGCATCTAATATATTCACTTATCAGTTTCAGAAAATGCCATTGAACATCAACTGAGATAAATGCTTTTGTAGTGAATTATGAAGGAATCGCATTAGCGATGTTCAGATGCAATTTCTCGCTCTTTCAAGTCACTTTAAACATCTGTTGGAATTGGGACTTTCCATAATTTAACAACACAACCAAGGGGGATCTTTGTTTTCTATCTGCGTGTCAAAGCTTGTCGTTTACAAAGGCCGGCGTAGATGGACTAGATGGAGAGGACATCTAAGACGTCTTCTCCCGCCCATCACATTTCTACACTCTTGTCTGCAAGTCGGTCCCTGCGCTCATCATCCATCCATCCACCTCTCGCCTTCACATATATCCAACACTTGCAAAATGTCGAGAAAAAGGCGTGAATCCTCTACACTGCGATGCAGATCTGTGGATTAGTCCTCCAGGGTGCAATCATGTCACTCACTGTGGGCGCTAATAAATACCGGGCTCATTTCACACCACGTTTCCCTTAGATGTCGACGATATCAGAGGCGTCATCCATTCCTGCCGTGTGCTGTGCGAACGGAATGTGTTTTTCTCTGTGTATTCGGAAGGCCGGGTTTAAACGGTGAAGTCTACATAAACACATGGTGTAGCAAACAGATGATGACTGGAAGCGGAGAGGAGAAGTGCAGGTTAAGATACAGCGGCGTGCGAGAAGCAGACATTACAGATACTTATTGCAGCAGCAGTTCACGATGATGTGGAAAGGGCTTAGTTTGTGTGTCGTTAATCATTTAAAAAAAAATAAAAATAAAACACTGAGCTGTGCCGTATTTTTATTTTTCGTAATTACCTGGAACCTTGCCAAATGATCTTTATTTATTTTTTTACTGCGCCATTCGGCAGCCGACAGTTTAACTACTCATGCCTGATTACAAAGGAGCTCTTTCATGTTGGCAGCCGGCCATTCTGAGGAATTGCTAATTAATACAAACAGGTTAACCTCTTGAAGAGTGTGTGTGCTTGATCCGTCGGTGCAGTGGCCTTGGAATTATGGTGGAAACACAAGAGTTTCATGCGTGGAATCGCCACACAGCCACGTTTCAGGTTGACTTTCGACGTCGCACAATTAGAACGCTTTGAACGGAAAGTTGGGTGACATTTAAAGTCGAAACCACGCACGTTTGCCCGACTCAAAGTAATTTGGAAATATGTTTTCCCGCCCTGTCTCTCAAACAGTGTAGGTCAGGGTTGTCAAAGTCTGTGTCTGAGAGAGGGGGGGGCACGCTGAGGAGAGGAAGATGGCAATTAAACATCTGTCTAGACTGGAATCTTTTAAGTTGGATGATGAGAATATTTTAAAATTTAGTATGGCCCACTAAGAGAGTCCAACATTGAGATTTTGAGACTCCTAATTCATTTTTTCAGCAAGAGCCTTTGAATATATCTATCTTCTGCTGTAAGAGTGTGTTTTTTTTTGTCACTGGCGGAGTCTGTCATTCCTCCTCCGAATTCAACTTGCCGACCTTTGCATGTGCATATAATGTAGGGATACTATTTTTCATTTGTCCCTAATGATCGCACCCCCACTGTCTGATGTGCAGTCTGCTGATGCCGTATCATCAAAGATGTATCGAATTACTGCAAGTGCAAAATGAACATTTCTGCTGCTGGGTCACATTTAAAACATTCAACAGGTGAAACACGGGACGACTTTTAATGGGGAGAAGTCACTTTCAGGTTTCTGCTGAAAAGTCATCAAAAATATATCTATAAAACCGGATGTGTATCTAATTCTATACATATGTTTTACAGCACATTTATGCATTAACTAACATACACCTTCCTTTTGGATTTGCAGGATTTTTTTCTGGATGCTTTGTCTTTGCATGCAATTCAGAAGATATAGACGAAAGAGCAATAAAAGTTCCCATGAAACAGATTATACGGCTCTGTTTACTTGTTTCCAGTAAAAACACGTTGTCTATATTGATGATGTTTATAGGAGTCAATAGCACAAAATATGCTCTACATTTGCAGGAGAGCCTTTTCATTGGTATTAGTAAACACCCCTGAGTTCAAATATCTGAAATGACTTGATCAAATAGTCCTGATAAGGTTTGTTTTAACCATAAGTGTAATTATTTGTAACGTATAACCTATTTGTGATGGGGTTAAAGTGTCAGGTTATCTAATAAAAGCAACAACTGTTGAAATTATCGCATATAATATTAATAGCAACATTTTCTGAAATACGAACAGAATGTCTGCATTTTCAAAAGGTGAAGATGATGAGATGTCTGACTGCATTTGAACATAATCAGTGTGAATATATATTGAAACGAATTAAAGAATAGAGACAAAGGATCGACTCAAATCCAATTAATTAAAGTTGAATTTCCAAGTACATGTGCTGTCGATGCTGCTTCACACCAGAAGTTCCCATTGACTGAATATCACCTCACACACACACACACACACACACACACACACACACACACGGTTTACCGAGTGACAACCGGCAGTAGATTTGCAGATCATGTCACTCGATTTGCTGAGAGGCTCGTTTTGACCAAGGGTGACGAATGGGAAGCATGGCCAATCATTGCAATCTGCAGGGGTCAGTGGATGCTAATGAGTGGTGGCCATTTTTCATTAATCGCACATTGCGGGCGAGTAATAAGTGCTCCTGGCTGCGGTGCTACTGGCTGGTGGGCCGAGCAAACAGCCACAGTCGTCGATCAGACTCCGAGGAGCCACAGCTGCTGTTTTTGTTTGCATGGTTGCTCCCCGCCTCATCTCCGTGGCCCCTGCTTAGATTTCTTTGACCTTGGGGATTCTGTTTTTCCTGGTGTCGGTTATGGCGGCTCTTCCAGCTGCCTTGTATTCATAAAGCTGTTTTTTTTTATTGTTATTATCAAAGGGGCTTCCAGGTGGCCCAGTTAGCGGAGGTGTGTACCGCGTAACTAAAAATGGTGCTGGGATCTTAGACGGACAGCCTGCCTCTCTGTACCTCTCTAATGAAAGGTGAAAAATCGTCTTTCCCTTAATTCCAGTGTTGACACTGTAGGTCAATGATTATGGACTTAAAAGAAGCTGCAGGTAATGTTGATTGAATTTCAACGCAGACTGAACTCTATTGCTCGAGGATAACGAGCCGATGTGCGACAGGTGGCTAATGGGGCGCCGCTCGCTGATCGTGAATCTGCGCGTCAACATAAAACTCCACTTAAAAACACTCTCTCCCCAAAAAACTCTTAACACAGAGACATCAAAAGCATAACTGAAATGCGCTGCCTCTTCAAGGACAAGTGATAAATGATTCATTTGCCAGTTTTTCTCATTGCCGTTGCACGTAATTAAACCTCTTTAAACAATGTTTAACACGCACGCACGAAAGAATCAGAACATCCGAATGAAACGTCAGTCAAACGTGGAAGTCATCCACCAAAGACCTCTCACGTAGGAAAGATTTAAATGTACAATCTGAACTTTCGACAGCCGAACAGCATATTTCTAGGTTTTCACTTCCACAGATCGACTCAGTAAACTTGCTGCTCCTGTTGTTCTGCTTATTGTAAGTTTATAGACTGATGGTATCGGAGTTGAGATTAGTCTTGCTGTTCTTCTGCTAATCTCCCAGGGCCCAAGGCTAAGCTTATCAAGCCGCTTGATAACAATTTAACAGGAGAACCATTTGACTATCAGCCTGTCCTCCTGCCCTCAAGATATTATTGCTGCGGAAATTTCTTAAAGAGGTGATGGGGAGTTTAGGGCTCAGCCTCTGATGTAATTATAACTGTATTTCGACTATTTCAACTTGGATTCAAAGATGGAAAACATTCGGTCTCTTTTAAAAAAAACTCCATTGATTCATATGGCCTCCAGGCACCGAGAGAGATATGTAACAATTATTCATTAAAATGTCCAAGAAACGATTAGACCCATGTTATATTGACTTGTGTTCTCACATTCCAACAATATTTCCAACAATATTCGTACAGAGAAATCCCCAATTTCATTTTGGTCAGTTTGTAATTGCTCCATATTGTCTTTGTCTGTGACTTTTTTCCGTCTCTGCTTTAACTTCCCAAGGAAAACGACTATGGATGAAGGATAAACCTCTAGCCAGTCAGCTGTTTTTACCATCCACTGTTTGTATTAGATGTAATGGATCACGATTATTCTTTGCAGTTTGTATCGTAACGTGAATAAAACTTTAATACATGACCTCACCTGTGAACATGATTTGCACCGGAGTCGCTTCACATAGATTTTCGTGGATAATGGTGGTGAAGGCAACAAGTCCCATGATCCCACGCTGCGTCACGGCGTCGTCAAACTAAGTCTTTTGTTATTGTTTTGATTGAGAGACCCCTAGTGGCCAAGGTTACATATTGTATTTTTAAGAACCCGATTCTAAACGGCATCTCAAAATATGTCCGACCATGTCCCAGGTATTTGAATCCCTTCTCTAATAATAGTGGAAATACAGTGGACATGTATATAAGCCAAGTATTGAATTATTTCCCGTGTCACTGCCTCAAATCGTATTAGACAGACATAGAATAAGTCGTATTGATCCGTCGGTTATTTGGAAATGTATCAAGATGCATCCGTTTGCTGTTTGTGTATTGAAATGTGAATTGAATCAGTTTCAGGCTCTCAACCGTCCCTTTAATGTGCTGTTGTGGCCCCTAAAGCCTGCAAGGTTTTCACAAGTGGTTTTTTACACCTTGTGATGTTATTGATTTGTGAGCCCTGTGTGAGGTGCTGATCAGTAAACGCATCCTGTATAGTCCTGTGTATAGGTCTGTGTGTGGTTTGGTTGTGCAAAGGTGGCAAAAGTAGATCAGATATTCACACTTGTGCACAATCGCCTGCTCAGTCAATGACTATAAGGAAACACTGTAGTGTGGGGGGGGGGGGGGCAGAGACCCTAAACATACACACACAGCAACAAATGTGTTTTAATGGCCAAACAATTGAATGGTTCGATTGGTGGAGTAAGTCATCCAATCTCAATCTGATCGATCATGCATTTCATTTGCTGTAGATTGGAATGAAAGCAAAAAAAAAGCCCCCCCCCCCCCCCAGAGCAAGAGAGAGATGAAGATGGCAGAAGCCTGCTGACGCCTGCAGGGCTGCAGATTGTGAAGCAAAATATGATGACAAGTTTGTTACCATATCCAATTACTTTCTGTC
This sequence comes from Hippoglossus hippoglossus, assembly GCF_009819705.1. Lineage (NCBI taxonomy): Eukaryota > Metazoa > Chordata > Actinopteri > Pleuronectiformes > Pleuronectidae > Hippoglossus > Hippoglossus hippoglossus. The sequence continues at coordinate 6,375,365 of NC_047169.1, read as the reverse complement.
TCCGGAAATCTTGGAGACGGTGTATGAAAAGCCTCCAATTAAAGTCAACAGTTTGCTCTTATAGGAAAAAGCTCTACGTCAAATCTAATGTGCTGGTGAACGTGGGCAACAAACATGGACACAGAATACGGAATAAAGTACTTAAGATCTGGGATTATTGTCTCGCATGATGATTACAGATGCATTTAGGGCAAGTCCTAAACAGCCAGAGCATTTCTCCCTTTATAGTCAAAATGTAGAGCTGTTTTCAGACATGGACTCCAAAGAATGTTTCTCCAGAGTTTGCCTTTCACACATGAACAACACAGCAGGAGATTCAGTTCATAGAGTTCATAGAAGCACAGAAACCTCCTGATTGTGCAGCAGGCAGAGGCGGGACAAAAAAAAGTATTGTTTACCCAAGATCACATGTTTTTGTTTACAGCAGGTAGATACTGGCGTCGGCTCTTATCACCAAAACCTCTATGACATCTTCGTCTGTGTGATCTTCTACGTTTTCATCCTGAGGTATTTGTCCAGACGCTCTCACCTGAACATTTGTGTTCTCACTTGCACCCCCTCCTGAGAATGTCCGGAGGTTCTCTGGAGTTCTGTGCGTGTCTGAGAGCAGCTTATGTTTTATTCTTATACAGAAAATATGAGGAAACACAAGTTTTCAAGCAAACAAGTCAGTGTCCGGCTCTCTAACCGTATATATTTGACCACAACACGTCCACGGACAAACTTCTGTATATACAGTAGATGCAGTAACCTTGGATTGGATGATTAACACATTGAACCCCTGTGACACCGACACCCCCTTTTTAATTTCTGAATAAGTAAGCGTGTCAAAGTTAAAAGTGCATCGGTCAACCCGGTGAAGCGCTGCGTTTTCCTTCAAACAGAAAATGAGAAGGTGGAGACGGCTGATAAGAAGAGAAGAATGGCTTCGAAATTATACGCTTTATATTGAAATCCTTTTAGCTTTCAAACGGTATTATTACTGGTTGTGGACCTCGGATGAACCTTTTGCAATGAGATGATAAAGAAGAAAGCTTCTTGAAAGTTGACAACCGAGAGTACAGGTGGCAGACAGCACTGTTTGTATTGTTAAAGACGTTTAACCCCATTGGGATCAACAAGTTAAGACTTGGTTAAGACTTGGCTCAGATTCAGTTGAGTGAAGACATAAAATGCTTCTAAAAAATTCTCAGAGCAGAATGAGGTTTTGAGAAGAGAACACACTCAACCCAATAAGTTTTTAATTTGCCATTTCACTCGAGGTTGAGAGGAAACTAAAGAAAAATATCCGAAAGCAGCAGTTTGAAGCAACATTTTTTATTGAAGATAAAAGTTACTTTGAAAACACTTCATCCTTGTAGGTGGAAGCTTTGACACAATGTCAAGTACGTCATTGACCCGTCAGGAAAAGGTGTTTGACGCTGAAAACAGATCAAGGTCTTGTTTCTCATGTTAGGATTTGTGTTGAGTCACCGGTATTGCAAGTTTCAAGCACTTCAGCATCTCTTGCTACGTCTAGGGGCTGGCTATATGACTTCAAATCATTATCACAATTAATTCAAACTTTTTACCTTGATTACAATAATTCTATGCTTTAACCCTGATGTCCTGGCTGCGTGTGTCGTGTCTCGTCTTGTGTTGGGTGTGGCAGGTGAACTGTGTGCGCACAAAATGAAAAAGAACAGCCTCTGAACTGGCTTCCATGTGTCGCGTACACTGAGGAACACGTAGCTAAAACAAATGACGTGTATTACAACTGTCCTTCAATAAATCCCTCCCTCGTTAGGTTATAATGACCAGGTTTTGTCGAAGCTGCGGTACCGCAACAGTAACAGCACATTACAAGAAAGTGCAGCTGGCCTGTTAGTACACACCCACCTGTCAGTGCTCTGTCTGCATTATAATAAAAGACCGTTTGGCTCAAATCCACTTTAACAAGCCTTCAGCTGACAGCTTAAAATCACCCCAGCTTTATATTTTATGTATGTAACTATATTAGTGTTGTGGTTTTGTATTTATTTCCCCTCAATGTTCAGACACTGTGGCACAATTCTCAGACTGCTGCTATTTATTCTTCTACTTGAGAAAGACACCTTCACTTTTTCAGACTTTTGTTATTCAAGGTTAAAACTTTGTCGTTCCCACGGTAACGCCGAAGACTTTGTCATTTTACCATATTCTGTAATGAAATCCTCTTAAAATGGTGACTTTGCCATATTTGAGAGCAATATGTGCATAGAATCCCCTCAAAGCCTGGAAAAGGTATTGTTCAGCACTGCAGGGCAGGTCTTTGAATATTACATAATATCAACTGTGGGTCAACTGGGATGTAATTATGCTGCTACATCCAACCAAACTGCACTCGGCTACTTTATTTTGTTTATGTGTCTTTTTGAAATACCTCAGCATCCTCCTACATGCGACATTATGGAAATAAAATAGCTCAGCCTCCATGCAGCCTCTCCCGTGCAGCCTTGGGCGGATGCCTCTTTCCCTGATGCTATCATCAGCTTTGCCCCGATTCCAGTCTGCGTCTCCCTCCCAGGAGACTCGGATGTCCCCCGTAGCCGCCCATCTCACCCGCAGCCGTCCTCAAGCCTGGCCTCTTTTCATGCTCGGGGTTTGAAGCATGGCTCAGCTTCCCTCCGCCCCCCCTCCATCAGAATACTTCCAGCACAAAGCCCGAGGACAAGTCTAAGGTCAGGAAATCAGGAGGAGAGAACTGTGTCCCAGCACCGAGACGAAATTCAAATCACACATCATCTCACCTCATTGTGTGAGTTAAAAGTCCATCATCTCGGTCCACCTCATTCTGAACACTTACTGTTCCCTGTTTATTTTTGTACGAAAAAAATAAATAAATGCTGGAGCAAATGAAGCAAGTGACGTCAAATCCTACTGAGGCCTTAACTTTTTAAATGACTTATAAATTCTATGTTTAGTATTTCAATCCAGAACGTGTTTATTTTCCAAATTCACATTCATGGTATGTAACAGGCAGCAGTCGTCCCATTTAACCGTGAATATGCTTGATTATGTCATTTCTTTCTTCTCGGGCATGCACCAGAATGATAAACATGCTCTGTGCTGTAAACTCGGCTCTGCAATGCAGTGTCTCATTCATGTGGGTTCATGTGAGGCGGTGCATTTTAAACACTCGGATCAGACCCATGTGACAAACACTGACTGTTGCAGCTCCACTGGAGCCCAACAGGTCCCCGAGGGACCTGGAGAATGGAAGAAAATAACTAAATTTGGCGAGAAAAAGGTCTGAGCTTCAGTTTGTGAACGCATCACACTTTGTAGAAGAGGGAGGAAAGATGGGAAGAGAGATTTGCCACAAGCAACTAAAGGGGCGTGACGTCAGAGCGAGCTAACTTAACTTCACCTGGGTCGCTACTGGTTGACACTGTTCTCATCGCTAGCTCCTTCACGTCGACCTGGTAACATTTAAGATAAGATAAAACTTGATTGGTCAACAAGAGAATATAAGAATATATTTTTTAAAGGTAATAGAGTTAAAAATTTTGCAAAATATTCTGAGAATGTACATTATATACACTTTTCACTGCAGTGGTTTGTATAGAAATGTTATACAGTAAAGTGCAGTGGCACAGGAGGATTGCACGAGCAAGTAGAAACAACGTCTGTACATAAATATAAGGACATATTGTGATATTGTGCAGATGACACAAATGTGCAAAAAGTAATTTTACGTTAGAAATAGTGCAAATAGTATGAGCAGATTGATTCAAAGGAGTTGGGCAGGTAACTTGAATCTTACGCCTCACTTATTGTATAAGTGGTTTGTCTGACCTGGGAGGTTATCGATTTTTCAATCTCATATTTTAGGTGGTAATACAACTCATAAAAGTCTGTTTTAGACTGAACAGCATTAGTTTTTGGTGGTTGATCAATTTATTGGCACCTTCCTTTCACCCTGCCTGTGTAATATAGAGAAGTGTATCTATAAATTGTATCTCACAAAATGAAATGTTCAAAGCAGGACAGTACCTCTGCCGGCATGAATGCATTCATGCACATCTACACAACAAACTCTGACATTATTTACCTGCGGTGCAGATTTAAACTGCCTTCCCAGATAATTCTCATCAGCGCGGCTCTTCCACAAGGTACGAAAATGTCTGTCCTGAATAATTTCAGCAGCATTTTTTAATTTCCACATCCCATTTTCTCCGTGGTTCCCGGGATGGAGGGGTTGGAATTTGAATAACATGACATATGGATGTGAATATTAATGTAATACTAATAGTGCTGCAAATGTGAGCTGAATGTGATTTAAATCTGTGAGACGGTTCTGCTGTGCAAGTAGTTCGACGCCCCTGAACCTCTGGTGCATTCTCAGTTGAAAACTGCGGGTAGCTACTTGACAGTTTGGCAGGATGATGCTCTACTTAACTTGAGCAGAAGAGAACAAAAGTTAAAAAAAAATCCACAAAAAACAAAGAAGCTTTCCGAGTAAATAAACCTCCTATAAGGCAGCACTTTAATTAAGGAGACAAAAACTGTAGCAGGTAGGGCAGCTCAGCTCAGCCTGACAAAATCAGGATCTGCTTTGTGTAACACATCTACCTCGTTCTTGTTGAAAGTCTTTTTAACTTATAATTCGATGTGGGTTATCCGCATGTATATGTAGGTTAGTATACAGTCTGTATGTAGGTTATACATTATACATGCGTGTAAATAGGAACAAAGGAGAAACCCACAGGCTCTAAACATCAGGTAACATCAGCCTGGTCTGTGGTTGTAATATCCGTCATGATTTCCAAAAGTCAGAACTGCTTGAGTTTTCTATATATTTCACCAACACATGCTGTTTTCTAGCATTAACTCTGGAAAATGTGCTGAGAAAAAGTAGGTCAGGACATTTTTATGAAGTCTCACATATAAAGAACTGAGCGGGGGGGTCGGACGTGTTCACAACCACAGGAAAACGTCTGGAACGTTTAGGCGAGGGAGGGGGAGGAGCAAGCAGGAGGTACGATGACGATGTGACATGTTTTTGTTTACAGCTTCGGCCCCTATCACCAAAAGCTCAAGTCTTTTACGAGCTGACATCATCGTCGGCATCTTTCTACGTGTGTGGCTCCTCTTCTTCGTCATCCTGAGATATTTGTATTCATCCACTCGCTTGCAGTGAACTTTCCTCCTGTTTTCCTCCTGTTTTATGGGCTCGCTTGACACTTTACAAGGGGGGCTGCCAGGAAAAGTTCTATAAAATGTCTGGAGCAACTGATTCGGACATCTCACATATATGCCCCCCCCCCCCCCCGAAAATGTCCGAACGATACACTTTTGAACAAAATCAGGTCAACACATAAACGACTGGGACAGACTAGCGGTTGATAAACAGTCTGCTGTAAAACGTTTCACTTGCTGGAGTCGGGTATTTACAATCTGGGCCCAACTGCCTCACCTGAAGTTGTGATGGTTTTTTCACTTTCCCTCTGAAGAGCGTGTGCGAGCACATCTCTTATGTTTGGAGCACATCTCTGAGAAAACACCGAGCCGGACGCTGTTATTTCCTCGAGCGTTGTTTCGGTCTGGAGCGTTTGCCTGGTGTTGTCACAGCACTGGTTGAAGTCTGTGTGGAAACACGAGCAAGAGAAATTAGATTCAGACTTTTTATTTCTTTTTTGTTCCCTGTAATTTATCCTGGGAGGTTTTTATTCCTCTGTCTGCCAAAACAATATTGTTTTTTCACGGGAGCCCCGACTGATGAAGCGATCCTGCATCTACGCTGCTTTATTTTGAGGCTCATTGAGGGAGGAACAATTGCAACTGTGGATTGTGTGAGCTGCCCACTGGGAAGCTGGTGTGGCTGATGGCTCGAAGCGTGTCGAATCACGTCGTGATGAATGGCTCTGTCACACACGCTTACTAATGAGCGTGTGTGTGTTTTAGTTGATGCTAATGTTCATGTGTCACTATTGTCATGTTGTGCTGCTGCTGCTGCACATGTTCTCCATTCTTCTTCCACGTATGACACATGCAATGATGAGGAACATTTATCGAGACGTTTTCAGACGTGAAGTCCCGGAAAGTCTGTGTAAAATCGGGTCCGGACATTTTGCATTTCACATGTGACGATCGCCGTGTGCATCTCCTACATATAAGCTACCTCTTTTCCTTTTGAGATATTCGTATTCTATCAGTTTCGAGTCCATCTGACATTTTTCCAGACTTGCAAGAAAAACGTTCCGGTGAATCTCTGGAGCAACTGACTCGGACATTTGCATTCTCACTTACAACCCCTTTCAGAAAATGTTGGTAAAATGTCTAAGCTTCAACGTGGGCCTGAGAGCAGCTTCCAAATATATTGTAATGAAGAGCAGGATGTCACTGACACAAATACAGTGTCCACCGTGCTGACATTCATTAATTATTAACCGGGGCCATATTCCTATTTCTGTCAAGAATGTGCTACTTTTCTGGCAGATTTGGTTTTGATACGAGATTCTAGCTTCTGGAGATATTACACATCTGCGAGTCCGGAGGCCTTCATATAGTTTAACAGTGTGCTCCTGGCTCATTGTTTACATCACACCCAAGGATTAGTCCCCTCCAGAGGTGTGGATGTTAACACGTTAACGATCTGCAGCAACGTCAACACGACTCACTCTTCCCCTCTACATCTCCGTGTGACACCACCTGTCTGCTCATTTATTCCCGGTCTCTCTGACTACACAGTTACTGCGCAATTGATGCTCTGACTGAATAAAGTTTAAAAGATAAGCGTCACTTCATCCTCTGAACCGCCCCTCGATTCTGTTCCTCTCAGTTAAATGGGAACCAAATGGTAATTGCAGTCAAATACAGGGCTCTCTCAGCCATAAGGCCGACACTGAGCCCACGGTAAAGGCTGTTCGCACCAAGATGCTCGTTCGTGACGGTAGAAAACGTTTATTTCCTTTATAGCTTGTGTTTTTCTGGATAAATTACTACGTTAACTTTTCATAAAACCTCTAATGCTACCAAATGAAACGCTTGTAATGTAAAGCATTACTCAGAAGAGGAGGATAATTGCTGAAAACAACAAATGCGGAGGGATTAACGTGATTAAGATATGAACTTTTAACCAGCGCTGTTACAACTTTAGCAGTGACTTTAGATTTCTGTTTGAATCGCATCAGACACACCCATTTAAGATACATTTATACTGATGTTTTGAATGCTTGATTGTGCAAATGCATTTGACAGTAAACAGGGATGATCTTAATTTTAAATTATGAGCTTGTCGAAAGAGATTAAATTCAGATTTAAATGCCTGAAAAAACAACAAACAATACAAATGAGAATCTGAATTTCTTTTTTCCTTTTTATTCTTATGACATACACACATTAGCATCTCCAGCAGGGCATCTTGACCGGCCCACATCCATTTAGGGCAGCTGCTTTCCCTTTTTAAAAAACAGGACTTAATGAACGGAAAGACAAACACAAAAGGAGCAGAACTATTAAAGTTAAAAAGGGAAAAGAGAGTGTGCACCTTCCTCCCGGCGTAAAAGCCTCAGTGGCAGAAATCACAAAGGTTGTTTGAGAACAACCGAAAGTAGTGAATCTACTGAAGCATCTTACAAATGAAAATAAGATATAGGAATAAAATGGTATGTAGGAATTGAAAATGCAACGTATAAACAAGTTTGAAAGATTACAAAAACGAATTTACAGTGAGATTCTGAATTATGTAAAGCAGGGATTTCGTGATAGATGGATGAGCGGAAACGGGGACGGGGACGCAGAGAGCTCGACACCTCGCTCCCCAAAAAGAACCAAAGATTAGTTCTCTCAGATTTGAACGTGGCCCACGGTTCCTCTCAGGTGTGAATGTGGCGGCTGCACGGCGCGTTAAGCCGCTCCAGCAGCCGCGGGGCATTGTCCTGGAGTTTTCCTGCAACGTGAGGACGGGAGACTACGGTGGGATTTAGAGTTAAAATTGAATGTTGTCCTTTGTACCCCAGCAGAGTTGATCGGTGCGGCGTTTGAAATGAGAGATAAAACAAGAAAATCACCCAGCAGGCAATGAGCAATCCTTTTTTTGTTTTTTCATCTATCACCATGAGAGATCATTTCATTCCAATTTGTTGCTGGAAGGAGGAAATAAAAGCATGTAATCATCTCAAAGGAACTTCCTCAAGCTTTGTGAAAGAAAGTATTTGTTGTCTGGAGCAGATACGGTACGGGTGGTAGTTTGCCAGGTTTCTGTTGTGGGTCGCGTGCACCGTGTGGCACTAAATACTTTTGAGAAGTTCTTTAACCATGAGCCAAAACAGCTTAACAGTAAAATACTGTAAATCCAAAAACGGGAAGATTTTAAACTGTGAATACGAGTTTGACTGAGCAGGAAAATACTATCTAAAGCTGCTGTGAACTAGGTAAATGAACAATAGCACAAGTTACATTAATCACATTAATGAACAAGTCCATATTCTTGAAATTAAGACCTTCACCTTTTTTAACTCTTATCGGGGAAAACCCTTCCAATTAGACGTAGCAGTGAACTAAGCCCATCACCCCCCCCCCGAAGGCTCCCTCCGCTCTCCACGCTGATAAAGTTGGAGAGGGATGTGCAGCGGGGGAACGTGTCCTGTGCCGATACGGAAAAGTTGCCAAATCATCTCAAATTCACCCGGATGAAAAGAATTCTACAACTTAAGTTAACGACCTCATTGTGGTTGTACGGACCTGAAGGACATGTTGAAATATTCAGAAGCAGATTCATCAGATTCCATTAAGTCGCCTCATGCCCAGAAGTTTGCATGGGTAACTAATGGGCTCCGTGTGGAATGTCGTAAGCAATGTCACAAAACTCATTTGTTTTGAGGTTGAGTGCCGGGGTCCAGGAGACATGATTGAGTAACCTATCAGTTATTTATTATTTTTTTATAGTTAGCAATTAAAATTCTTGTGTTTTAAAAATGCAAAGTTTCACAGTTTTATCCTTGATTAAAGCAAAGAAGCAGTAAATTCAGATTTAATCACATGGAATTAGCAAATTTTTGGCCTTAACTTTAAATGGACTAAAATGATTAGTTGATTATTAATTTTATATCGAACAATCATCAGCTTAATTTTCAACTAAAACTACTATTTCTTTCCTGTAAAGCATCTTTGAGTTCATTGAAAAGTGTTATTTATTAGTATCTCCGCCCAGGAAGATGTTGTCACTCGTCCATTTGTTGGTTTGTTCTCATGTTTGTTTGTTTGTTTGTTTCTGAGCAAGATTACACAAAAACTACTGGACGGATTTCAAGGAAACTTGGGGGGAAAGAAGCGGTAAATTCTGGTGAGGAGACAGAACTTTTTAAAATTTGGTGTTTTTTGACATTTTTGCAGATTTCCTGTAGGTAACAATTCAAAGATCTTGGTAAAAAAAAATCTCACGGAGCTGATATGAAATTTGGTGCAGCTTGATTGAAGTTCAGGGGACTGTTGGGCCTTGGGGGAGATGTGCGCTCCACTGAAAGCCATCATAGTTAGTATTGGTATCATTAAAAGTATTTATTCCCCATAGTTCAAGATAATAATGTGTGTGTGTGTGTGTGTGCAGAGGAAAAGCATTTGAAGTCTCTTGTCTTCGTCAGTTTATCACAGCCTGATGGATAAATTCTCTAAATACTCTCCCGAGCTACTTCAAGTCACCGTCCTCCCTCGGCACTGGCACATCGCTATGGTTACGGGCGGCGTTCAAGGCTATGTGGAACCGCCTAAAGGAATATACTCAGTTTACTTCTTCACACACTTGTGTTCTAATTTCACGAGGCTCGGCTGCAACGTGTACGGCCACAGACTCGGATTCACTCTCCCAGTAATTATTGTTTCCAGACCCAAACACGGGGAGAGCACGGTTATAGTCTCTGACTCAGCCGAGCTGCTTGTGTAACCGCACGTTGATTGCCTCGCTGCTGTTCTGCGGCTGCTCGCTAACAAAAGATGAAATTAATCCGAAAAAACATATTGCACCCAAGAGAAGGATGATTTTTTATTTTTGTTCTTTTCTTTGTCCAGGCCTGATTAAATATGAGCGTAATTAAAGGTTATTAACCCTTTTACATCTATTTCTGTCATGAATGTGCTACTTTAAGGCCGATTCACTGGCTGTTGCTGTTGGGAGACATTACACGTCGGCGAGTCTGACTATTTTTAGGAGGCATTTGTATCATTGGTTCACTGAAGTAAGTTTAACAGTGTAAATCTGGCTCCTTGTTTACATCACACCCAAGAATTAGTCCGCTCCAGAGGTGTGGATGTTAACAAGTTGGAGATCCGCTGCAACTTTACGCGTGAACATGACTTTCTTCCCCCCCCCCTTCGCATCTCTGTGTGACACCACATGTCACTTCTTTTCAATCAGTCGTGGCGCTGCTCATCTATTCTCGTTCCCTTTGACTCCATTTGCTGCACGATTTACGTTTTGAGTGAAGAAACAGCATCACTTCATCCTCAATTCTGTTCCACTCAGTTAAATATAAGCAGAAAATCGTGATATTGGTAACTGCAGTCAAATACAGGCCCTGAAGCAGCCTGGTATCACCACGGGGCAAATGAATAACGGAGCGATTTAGTTTTCGCATGTTTTCACTGCACAGTTTTTGCGTCATCCCCACACACCGCGTCATTTCTCCATTGACTCACGCTTAACCCTGACTAACCCTAAAACAACAGTGTTAAATGACGTGTGAAAAGCTCATAATGCGTAGACGTGACACACAAAATCTATTTATTTATACGCCGCTGCATAATAGCAACGAGACCATTAAGCCATTACCCTGCACACAGGAAAGGCCGTTCACGACAAGCTAGTCGTCCACGTCTCCCCCGGATGCAGGGAAACTTAACGTAAAGCCTCGCCGCTGAATCTCTACTGACGATCCAGGAGTTAACTTTCAATTCAGTCCTCTGCTGAAGTACAAAACTCAACACCTCAGCTTTGTGTGTCGCTTCAGGGCTGAGGACGCCATTCAGGGCAGCGAGTGTTAATTACAAAGCAAACCACAATGGTAGCTGAATTTGTCCTCGTTCAAAATATCAGTGCTCCAGACTTGTGCAGTGAGAGATTGGCAAATGAGATCGCAACAAACCGAGGTAGAAGCCTAGAAAACATCAACCTTGTGCATTGGAAACTTTCTGCTTGAGATTAAAAAACCCAAATCTAGTCCAACTCTCCCTTGAAGTGCTGAGCTTCGTTATTACACTTTAGTTTTCCACCATCATCTCAAATCATTTGGTGTCTGCGTCAGTCCCTGAAGACACAGTGTTTCGGTGCCTGCAGCTACGCCTCTGATTTTAATTGGAAAGGCTTTAAATACTTCAGGAGTGAACGATTAAGTTTGAATTAAACAAATGACAGAATATAATGCCCGTGCATGTGGGGCGACATAAACAACTCGGTGTTCCCCGTACCGGCGCCGTTGCGATGCGTGCACGGGAGAGTTGAGATGTTAAACGTAGTAACACGCAACAGTGTCTTCTCAATGAGAAGCCATGTCATTCATCAGCCTAGAAACAGTGATCTGCCTGCCTCTGGCTTGGCTCTTGCAATGCGTACACCCACCACAGCTCCACGCGTACAACACCCAACATAATCAGACCCTTGGCCACAGTATACATGTAAGAACCAGAAAATAAACCTTCGCTCCCTCTGTATGTCCGCGCCTGTGTGTTTTCAAGGTATTATTTCTCCTCAATTCGCTCTATGACTTATCGACTCGCTCTCTGTGAGCCCCGCTGCGCTGTTCACGCTCGGGTTGCAGGGCCGCGAGGAAATCTATACGTCAGAGAGAAAACAGGTGGGGCCCCCTACCTCTGGAACAAGCCTCTTGTCCTTGTCAATGATTCAGACTCGACAGTTTTCACATCCGCACTCAGGACCTGGAATTCAGCACAGCTTGCAAAGTGTTCTTCACTCTCCTCTCCTGCAGACTGTGCTGGTATTGTTGGCTGACTGGATGTGATTAGTGGATATGCTGTCGTGTGTGTGCCCACACACACAGACAGCTATACACTGTACACACACACACACACACACACACACACACACACACACACACACACACACTCTTCCTCTGTCTCCCACTCATGTAAATTAGCTCTGCCTGTCTTTACTGCAGATGCATTTGTCCCATATCTTATTGTGCAGCCTTATCTCTATTCATCTTGGGTCTTATTTTTCAAACCCTGTCGGATGCAGAAAACTTAGATTTTCATTTCAGTTATGCAAAACAAATTATGCTGAATCAATGACGTTCTCTTGACGTTTGTAATGGGACTCTCTTGGGAGGCCACTGTCAGAAGGTCGGTTGGTCAGGCACTTTGATAAATGCCAAACGGAGACTACTTGTGTAGCATTTCTCATGTGTTATAGTCCATTCAAAGCACTTTACAGTGTGAGTCTCATTCACACGTTCACGCACACATTCATTCAGCTTTTTTGTTTTTACACGGCTCACACATTGTCAGTCGACAGGGGCCATTTTGGGTCCAGTGTCTTGCCCGAGGACATTTGGGAATTCCTCGAGTCTGGTATAGATGTCCATGTTTCCCTGGTCATGTTACATAATCACTTGTTATAACCAGAACATTTCCTCTTACATCACCAAAAGTTGTTTTTTTATGGCTTTGAGTAAAACTTCTCGGCATGTTGCTGTTGGATTGGCATCACATTTGCTGCAGACATCCATTTTCTTTGGTGATTCCCTGGCTTCCCAGATGGCGCCACCATCAGGCCAAATTTTGAATCATGACCCAAATCTCTTGCTTATGACCAAATCCCTTTGTGTTTAAGGCTAATTAGCACATTTTAATTTGCTAACACACTCAACTAAATGGTGAACATGGCAAACATCATACATAACATCATGACGTTAGCATTTAGCTCACGATACTGTGCCCAGCCTCACAGGGCTGTTAGCATGGCTGTATCCCCCGATACTCTCAATGCTAACGCTTAAAACTCATTCTTGGTTATTACCTATGTTAGATCTTAATTGATTCAGTTATTTTTATATAGCTAGACAACTAATGCACTCTGTTAAAGTGGAGCATTATTACCTTGATTTACCCTCCAGACTCACGAATTACTATTAATATTATTTATGTCATAAAAGACGCTGATTTCAAAACATTAAATTAAAGAAAAATAAGACTCAAATTGAAAGAAAAAAAAGACTGGAATTCTCCCTTAAGAAATCATGTTGTATTAGTCCAATAGGAATGTTAACACTTGGTATTTATGTATTTGGTATATGACTAGGAGCTTGTGCTATCTTAGCCCTGCCATCATATGGTTCCTGGAATAGTCATGAGATAGATTTCCATATTTTACACTCCAGCTGGTATCTTTTCTTTTCTATCAGTCACTGGCTGCTCTTCTTGGCTGCTTCAGAAGTGTGTCTGTGTTGTGCTGTAATCCCAAACCACAAATCCCTGCAGGCGCTCGCCGCTGCTGCTGCTTTAGGCCGCCGCGATGAGCCGGCAGTCCATGAGGTCCAGGATTTTTCTGGGAATCTGGAGCTCTCAATTAAATCTTAAAGTGTGGTTGCTGCAGAGTATATCTGGGATGACAATGGCGCTGCAGAGGCGCGTCTGACGCAGCCTTGTTTTGTATGTGGGTGTCTCTTGGCTGAGAAAGACCCAGTTATCTGCCTCAAAGGAATTACTGGTTTAAACCGCAACTTTCAAAGATGGATATATTTCACTTAACTCGCACTGTCATACGAACACTTGGCAAGATTGAGACGACACCGTTGAAGCTTTTTTTAATTGAGTTTCCTCTTGACATGAGCTCACGATATTATTAATTAAAATGAATCATGAATAAGAAAATTACAGGGATGTAACGACTATGAATATCTCATTATTGTGAAATCTGGGAGTGAAAGACGAACTGACGTTGCTGCGTCACAGGATAGCCCCAACATTAAAGCACAGAGGCAGGGGATTAGCTTGTGTTCCTGCAGAAGAGCTCCCCCCCCCCTCCAGCAGATGGAAGGCTTGTGTTATTGGAGTTAAAAATGTATTGGAAGTCCATCTGTAAAAAGGAACAAATCCACAGAGTGTTAAACATTTCAAGTTTTATATATATATATATATATATATATACATATCTTAGTTTCAGCTGCCTAATAACACTAAACCAACCCTATCCTAACTTGGTGATACTGCTTTTTAACTGTACTATTTACAACCTATGGTCGTTAGAGATCCACAAATTGTTTTATATTATAGACAGGTTTCAGGACATCACAGAAACCTGACGACGTTTCATTGAGTATTGAAAATGTAAAGCAAGTTGGAGATTGCATACAAATATAAAAATATGGTTTTATTTCTGTACTTTTTGTGCAAATTTAATTAAAACAGTTTGTTATGTACTACAAACCGCAGCCAAAAGAGTAAACCAGGTCGCTGAGGGTTCATTATGAACTACCACTGATGTGACTTACTGATGCTAATGCAAGTAAAAACACTTACTAATAAAACCACTCCATTATTCTGACTTACCTATTCATGAGACACATCTGCTAATGTGAACCGGGTCTCGGAGGATTTTTCGATCAGGAATTGATGATTTGCATGAAGCTGGAAAGGGTTACAAAGTGGGTTTAAATATTCATCATCCTGCAGTTCGACAAACTGTGAAAGGAAGCTGGTTTAGCTCTGTGGCTGTAACCTATCAAAGAGCTGATGTGACTCCAAATGCACAGCGCCGAATTCTCAATGACGTAGAAGGAGCCGAGGAGGAGCAGCTGAAGGCTTCCAGGGATCACTGAAGCCGGTTAACATCTCACATGCGTAAAACCACGGTGCACACATGGAGGAAAACATCACATCAGTTTGTCAAAGAGCAGCTCGACGCTCCGTAACACCGCGGGGAAAATGTTTTGGGGGGCGTTGATAAAACAAAGGTTGAATTGTTTGGGAAGAAACGCAGCGGTGCAAAAAAAAAAAGGGCTCAGCACACCGACATGAAAGCATCATCCCAACAGTGAGGTGCGGCGGATGGAGCTTCGTGATTTGTGGCTGCTCTGCCGCCTCTGGGCAGCTCGACAACAATAAATTTCAAGGTTTATCAAAGTATCTCCCAGAATAATGTCAGCGTGGCTGTCCGCCAGCTGAGGATCAGCAGAAGTCGGCCCAGTCAGAGCCCAGACCTGTCTCTGAAGAGAAGCTTTCACACCAGACGGCCTGAGAATGCGGCTGATCGGTTAGAGGAGCCCTGGGAAAGTTTCTCTTCCTCTAAACCTGCTCAAGATAATAAACGCACATTATTATTTGAAGCACATTGAACTTTTTCAGATCAGATTTCATGAACAATCAAAGCTAAAAAAACTCAGTAATTCCAAAGGGTTCACGTGTCACAACAAGGGCCTGACAGAAAATATCCTTGCATTCTCCAGATCACAGATCCTTTGACATGCCTCATGTGTGTCTGTAATAAATTATGCATTATGTAAGCTCCAATTAATAGATAAGAGTCTTGTTACACTGCTCTAAATCCCGTAAGAGCGATTGCTGACCGTATGCATCTTTAATGTCACGCCGTACAGTGTTGATCAATGTTACTATTGTATTGTAGCTACGGTTACTATAGGAACAACAACGGTTACTATAGAAACAACAGGCCTACAGTTGATTTACAGAGTGTCGAGGTTGGTGTCCATTAAAAAAAAAAAAAGGGGTATTTGTAAAATGTATATTTATTTATTAACAAATTTGAATGCTGTGGCTAATAGTGCAATTTTACCACTAATAATGATGATAATAAACGTTATAGCACCTCTCAAAAGACAGTTTCAAAGTGCTTTCCAAGTTGAACGTTAAGAATTGAAGACAAAAAATAGGAAACAGTTGAAGGTCACACAATATTCTGGCAGAAAAATAAGAATAACAATGTTCTAGATGAGAAAAGAGTAAAAACATAAGAAAATAAAAATCAATATCATGTATTTTGCCAATAAGCGCATATTTAAGACCATTACAGGGCTCTCGTTAATAAGCAGTCAACTCAAAACAATAAATAAATAAATAATCTTTAGTTGTGTATCTCACCAGTGCTGATGGTTTTAAAAATGTACAGCTACATCAGCATGTATTAATACAAGTCTTGGTTCATACTGTCTACCATTGAATGTACTTCTCCTCCTTCTGTCATTGGCTGTAGATCATTTAAAAACTAATCACCTACATTAAGTCGAGGTTTCTGGACAACATTTAGCTTTAGAGCGGAGCAAGTGCTTATCTGTGAGAGAAGCTGCAGCTACAGCCTCGCTGCCGTCGCCACCGTCTTCTTCCTCCTCTTCTTCTGTCAAGTCTGAGTTTTTACATAATTTGAGAGTGAATGAGGTTTTGCCTTTAGAATCTCACCCCGATGATTGCACTTTTGAATTCTCTGCACGGGGAAAATAACAAAATTATAGCTTTATGCCTGAATCGCGGTAATGGGTTACGCTCCGCCGCAGATTGTGGGTGGAGCTGCAGAAGTGTTTTGATAATTTGTTAGTCACGCATGATTTCACAACCTGCCTCCCTGATTTCATCCTGTGAGTTATATGTCTTTTGACAGCACTTACTAAACGGCAAACTGAGCGGCCTGAGGTGTGCGAGATGCAATTTACTGCCTAATTACAATCATATCTCCTATAACAGAATACCTGGGCAGGCGGTGTTATCTCTAAAGCAAACGTCAGTGTTATTGACTTACGACGCAACCGGGGGAAATGAAGTAAACAAAAAATACTGGACGTTTCAAAAGCGATCACCTCGAACACTCGCAGCGGGATGATTGCACCGTGGAGGCTGAGATCAGTGAGACACAAAAGCAGAGAGGTACCGCTTTGTGCCAAGTAGTTGTAACTCAGATAATTATGTCCTGTGAGAGAAAAATGTTTTCTGTGGTTCGATGTGGGACTTGTCTATCAGCAGTAAAAAAAAAAAACTGCTGGCGTCAAAACAGTCCTTGTCCAATCTGAGGAAACATCCACCTCATTTAGGGCTAATTTATTGGTTTCTGCGCCTGTGCAGCGTTTGCATTACGGGCTTGGCAGAGGGACAACCGTTCACCATTTATGGCAACTGCAGAGGAGCGGTTCATCAACTGAAGATGAATGTTCCACAAGAAACTATTAAACATCTATAAAGATAATGCATAGAAATAAACACTTTTCTTTGAGCTCGGCAGGTTCAACTCCCATCAAAACGTACACTTCTATCACATTGGAATGAAATGGCTCCAGTTGGATTCCCAGAACAACTTGAGATTTGCTTAAGTGGCATTTTCTGCGTTCATTCAAACTTATTTCGTTGCTGTAAAAAAAAATATATATAAAACTGCCCCTTTTCATAGGCAATCTTTGGCTGTAATATTGCTTAGGGTGCTATCTATCTTCATGCCGAGGTGGATATCAATTAGGTGAGCCGACCATGTAATTGATTTCCACCCTGTTACCTTTAGCTCCGGTATTTGTGATGTTCAGGCGCCGCTCACCGCTGCCTGTCTTTCTCTGCTACCTTGTGTCAACACCTCCACACGTACATGCACTTTATTACAATCGCAGGAATAAATATGATCTATGTAATCCATTTAGGACCCATGAGCCGCTGCTCATTGTGATTTCATTAGCCGGGGCTGCGCGCGGCACGTGATGGACACAAGGTCATTATCAAGCCTCTACTACAGCCATTACAGTAAAATCAGATATGAGAACAAATTACATTTTTTATCCAATCTGAATGACCCCGCCCCCGTGCGTGGAGGAGAAGGTTGTGTGCACCTCTTGGATCTCCTGGCAATTTGAATAATTCACTCAGATGTGGGGATGCGATTGGTCCAGCGACCTGTGTCTGTGCGGGCCCCCCCGACTGTATGCGCCGCGGAGATAAGGGCGTGAATCACGGACGAGAGATACCTCGGGCGGAGCGGCGAGGGGCAACCCGGGGTCAACCGCCTCCCCGAGAATGACAAGTGGTGCCAGGGAGATGTGGGAGACTTACAAGATAAGTCCGGGATTCTGACAGGTGGAGTTTTGAGAGAAAATGATAAGCCATGATTTGGAGATTTTTCAGGCCTTTGTGACTCGACAGGTTGAAAAGAAAATGAAAGAAATTCTGTCACAGATCAGAATAATATATAAATAATATGGAGGATGACTAGTTCTCACCATGGAGATATTTGCATGCATCTCTTTTCCTCACCCAGTTCATCAAGGAGCTGCACTGTTTCATTTCAGGTATTTTCTGACATAAGCTCCAGGTGCTAAATTGGGAAAATATCTTATTTTCGCTCTGTGTTTTTCTTGTTTACTTTTCTACAGTAACTCACTGGTAATACCTTACCTCAAATATCCCATTATTACTGCCTGCAATGAGGAGTTTATGTTTTTGGCTGCGTTTCCGGTTTTTCGTTTGTCTGTTTGTGTGTTAGTTAGCGGGATTACGCATAAACTACTCCATAGATTACCACAAAACTTGGTAGAAGGATGCAATATTGGTCAGGGAAGAACAAATACAAATTTGGGTGCCAACCTGGATGAGAAGGCAGATCCTGGATTTTTTTTTCGCTTGCTTCGGCTATGCAAAATCTTGACATTATGTTTGTTGATTTCTCAGAGAATAATTCATGGATGTTGCTGAAATTAATCAGGCATGTTTGGGGACTGATATTCACGAGTCTGTGCAATTTGGTGCAGATCCAAACTAAGATACGGATATAGTGGATTTAAATAGGATTTCATCAGTTCATGTTCGATGGACATTTATATCTAGGGACATCCATCCCAGCGTCTCTGTGTTATGTAGCTTAAGCCTGGTGTGTTTTTCCCCTGATAAACCTGATCTTAGAAAATGTGTTCTGTGACAGATCCTACTCTTGGTGGCGAGACGCCTCTCCGCTCTGCATGAATCCTCAGTTAATATGTCATGCAGAAGTGTGAATGTGACTCTGTTTACTCGGATGTCATTCACAAAGGCAGCGGTCCACAGAGAAAAGGGAAAATAAATTCCGTGGAGGAGATGGAGTGATGAATGTACTCTCTTCCCTCCCGCTCTCTCACCGTCCTCTTTGATATTCCGTCAACATAAACCATAAAGGGTTACGCGTGGAAATAAAGGAGCAGAAACGGGAGGTAATTTGACTTGCAGCCTGGAGGTCCAATAATTAGTTTTGTGGTCCTTCTGGGTTCTCGCGTACTCCGAAGGCTGCACTGCTCGATGCTTCAAGGTTAACACTGAAGTGCTGTTTTCATCCTGCACAGTCCTGGTAGAGCAGAGTGCCTCAGTCACTAAAAGCTGTCTGCCGCTCAGCGTGTGAGTGTGTGTGAGTGTGTGTGTGTGCATGCCTTTTCTCCGTGCCCACACACATGCAACGTCTATCAGAAGCCCCCCCCCCCCACTGTTTGCACTGGAACAAAAAGGATTTCTATTCCAGCACAAAGTCGAAAAGACAAAATACAAACACAGGCAGTCTCAGTTTAGCCCCAACATCCAGCTAAGTTAAGCTGAATCTCGGACATGCTATCACTGAGGGTTACCTTGAACGACCCGTGTGCATGTGTGTGAATGTGTGTGTGTGCGTGCACCCTTTGGAAAATTTATATCGTGACTCCTCTCAAATTATCACCTGCAGTGTGTCACCATGATGCAATGACTCAACAGTTTCCCCATGTCATAGATCACGCACTGATAAACCATCTATTGACCTTCTGCATATACCGTAACATCAGGGGGTGAAAGTGACGAGACTACTGTGAGCAGGAGAGACTCTCACGCTGACCTGGCGGCGAACATCAAGGCCAACCCGAGGTGTGCGGGAATCATTATCACACCTCAGCGACAGCGAGTCCACCCGACGAGACAACTTTGAATTTCCATCCACGTGAGAAGTTGCTGCTGGGAGCTGAAGTGCTCGCTGAAAATAAAATAGAGGGGGAGTTACCTTGATGCCATCAGCAGCGGGGAGCCCTCATAAGCATGAGCTATGTATCATTATTATCTCCTTTTATTGTGCATCTCTTGTTTCCCCGGCTCGCATCCCGGTGGCGGACGGATCTGAGGGTTTCTGCTCTTTGAATGGAGGCGCCGCGATGTTCAAATCCACCTTGTGACAAGCGGCTTTTTGAAATTGGCCATTTCCCTGCAATTCAGATACAGAGTGTTGAACAAATTAGCTTGCTGCCTGTCATCCCAGCTATCAGAGGGAGATAGGAGGTGTGTAGGCTCTGTGTCAGTAATGTTGTATGTGACAGTTTGACAGCTGAAAACGTTATTACCAGGGTGCCAGTTTCTCCTTCCATCTGTGCTTTTATCCTCTCGCTTCTTTGGATAATGTAATTTTTTTCCACAACGAGCATAATGTACTTTGCACTGATTATGTTTCCACTTGAGTGCAATGAGGGGGAAAAAGAATTCCAGTTGGAAATTGCATCGGCCTGATCGTCCACTGAACACGGTCAATTGGTTAATGTTATTGTTTCAGAGGAATTAGACTTTGGTTTTGGAGGTTTATACACACACTCACTTAAAGGGCCAGCGTGTAATATTTAGGTGAAAGGGATCTATTGGCAGAAATTGAATATAAAATAATCCTAGTGATGTTTACACCAGTGTGTTTGATCTAAATTGTACAAATTGTTGTTTTATTTACCCCAGAATCTGCCTTTTATATTTAAATGGTTTATATTTACATCGGGTCCTCTCTACGGAGGCCGCCATGTTTTTTTACAGTAGCCCAGACTGGACAAACTAAACATCTTTTGAGTTTTTATCACAACTGAAGGCTGCCACAGGTTCTCCTTCATGTTTGGAAGGAGAGGGTGAGGTGAGGGGTGTTCAGCTGCAACATGCAACTTCACCACTAGATGTCACTAAACTCTACACACTGAACCTTTAAAAATCTAACTTTACAAAAAATAATATAATAATAATAATACAAACTCCACATCCCCTTATTGCCTTTTGATGAATTGTAATTACGTGTGTAGAATCCTATTTTTTAGGGAAAAGACCAAGAAATTCATTGAAACCCATAGAAAGAGATTGTTGGATGTATTTTTTGTCAAGAATTAAATTGAGCATATCCAACAAATTAAACTACTGCATGTCCATGTTTTTGTTCAGCGCAAACACTTTCTGATGTACTGTAACTTGGTAGCTACAGAAACACAGTGACTCATATCGCACTTGTCCGACTCTGCTCGTGTGCTTCATGTCAAACTGATGCTTGTCAAGACATGTGCGAGAATCACAGCCTGTGTAATCACCCATTACGCTCGCCACAGAATCCACACAGGCCACGTATTACAGTGATGCTGTGTGATGTACTGTAGATGTGCCGAGCTGTGCCAATCAGCTCCCGATGAGCACCCGGCAGCTGGAGGCTTGCATGATCTCAACTGTGTTACGCTGATTAAAATAGTTGGGTTAAAAAAATCAAGTTGAAACAGTAATTTAGGGCTAATTCAGTTTCCTCATACATCAACTGTTGGTGCAAATTAGATCCTGATCATATAATTTTGTTTTTTTTATCATTTAAAAATTTTGTCCAGTTTACTGAATTTCTGAATTCTGAACAGCCCTACTAAAAACTCTATTTTGAAGTTTCAGAAGTTTTACAGATATGTAAGTATACACATACTTCAATGCGTCCTTTGCGTTAGCGTGATTGTTAAGCAATGCATCCACTAGAGGGCAGCGCAGAGTAGGAGGTTTCTGACAACGTATAGGGACGCGTTTGTCCCTATGTAACGTAATCTTTGTGATGTATAAAGACGCCTATAATTTGTAACTAACTTATCATTGATTCTGAGACAGAGTTTGTACAAACTCATCTGTTGAATTTCCACGAAGGGACTTTTTTTCTGTACGACTGAACTTCCATTAAACGGTTTTCATCTAAAGACGACTTTCCCCCTAAAAGTGAAGTGTAAGCTCAGTCCATATCTCTCCCGCTTATAGCCGCGGTGTGCATCGGCGCCGCAGCATAACTGATGTGACAGGCTCTAATGTAGGAGGACAGGTGACGCACTGGGGGGGGGGGGGAGGCGTCCCGTGAGACACACTCTGAACCGGGTTGGACACTGTATGTGTGAAATGTCACTACGAATTAAAAAACAGACCTTTAGAGGCAGCGTAACGCAGCATCACCGTGGAGATTTGCACGGAAGGATTAAGAGGACAAATTCTTTGACTGTGCGTCTCCGTGGGACAGGTGAACCGTCACCAACATGCAGATGAATTATTCAATGGAACTATTAGTCACTAAAAATAACTTTTTCTATGTAATTTACTTTTACTATGTAATTTATTATATAAAGTGAAATTAGTGCATTGGTTTAACTTGTGTTTAATCCCTGAAAGACATTTGGATGACTTTAAAAGGTTTGAAATCTTTAATAAGATAATAAAGTGAAGAAATAATATAATATTAGTATTTATGATTATATTTTAAGCATAATTTCAATGTAACTTTTTTCTAAAGTACTAAACAGGATCCATTTTATAATCCAAATTTAATCATCATCACATGACACATCACACTACTAATGCCTGTATATTTAGCCATGTTAGCAGTGTGGCTCTACAGACTAGGTATAGATCTGTGGTTTGGTTAGTTGTCCCAGACTGGTTTTAATGATTGCATGGATTGCTGTAACATTTGGTGCAGAAATTCATTGTCCCCATTGGAGGTATCTCTGTGACTCTGAGGAATCCCAATTCCCGTCTGAGTAAGTGGAGCAGAGCTGCTGGGATGGCTGGAGACTTATTTAGTTCAGTAAAGGATGATGACAGATTGCACTGTGACAACAAACAAGAACAAAAAAATAAACATCTTTTGTCCAGATTAAGATTTCTCAGCCTGTAAAGCTGTTTCTGCATAAATGTACCATTTGTCCTGGTTCCCCGGATACTTAATAAAGACAACATCATCTGTTACATGAAAAATTAAATTAAGTGAAGATATGATCCTGCTGTGTGTTGCATTCAGTGCAAAAGGACATCTGTTGCAGTTCTCTTATGACCATTGTAGATAGAATATATCAGGAAGAAAGTGTGACTCAGTCACTTCCTGGCTTCAGATACTATGAGGAACTGGTTTTCTTATTGTCTGTATATTCGCTTAATTTTTAAGATTCAGCTCTAGTGTTTCCACAGTTGGAAAATACAACACTTTAAACACTAACAATTAACACAAACATTGTGATAAAGTATTAATTCCATGTGTTCTTCTCTATGTCCTCAGGATGTGACACTGGTCAGTGAGCTACTTCTTCCAGCCAATTAAAACAAATCCGTAAAACACACACACACACACACACATAAATCAAACACAATATATAATCACACAATATACCATGCATTATTAAGCTAGGCTTTAAATAAAACATAAAGGTTAGGGTTTCCTAAATTATTCTCACGGGGATTGGGAGGAAACTGGGAACATATTTTTGTATGGTGCTGTCCTGCAGCTTGAATAAATGGGACTCAGAATTCTATGTTGTATTTTCCACAGTAAACCTGATTTTTTTTCTAGCGTCCCCATGCCACAGAAATGTAGTACTTGGTACAGATACCGTTGAAATACCAGGATTCTCGATACAGAATTTGATAGAAAATATCTGCATAGACAGAACACACACACGGACATTATATTGATTTACATCAGAAACCAGGATACCTAAGGCCTCTGCACATCAATGGCGACACAAACGGCACAAAACCGTGAACCGAATTAATTCACATAAGTTTGATCCTAGCTCCAAGTCGGCTACATCATGTCCTTTTAAAGACGATATTAACTGGGAGCAATGACTGAAGACAGATACTTTAAATAAATCAATAAACCATATCGGACTGGATAGAGGAGAAAATTGTTGTTAAACTACTACAGCAAAATGTGACATTGTCAACAACACACATTCTGATTGTTTAGATGTGTACATGTAGAAAGTGAAACCTTGGAAAAATCCAGGTGGACCTGATAAAGTAAAAGCTGCAAAATCGCTCAGAGAAATTCTGTTGCTGATTTGAAATCTTATATTGACTGTATACAGGTTTGAAAAATATTAATGACAGGCAAATTAAAAGGCCATAACTACAACCTGCCTTACCATAAACTTAACACATGTCTTCACCTTACGTTTTAACAATGTACCTTATGGGGACCTGCTTTTTGTCCTCATAAGCCAGACAGGTCCCCATAATGTCAGTTAAACAGATTTAAGTCCCCACAACATGACAATACCTGGACCATCACAACAAAATGTCTTCACCCCCAAAAACCCCTTCACGAAATCAAAATATCCTCAATGCATCTCAGATGTGTTCTCACAACCACAGACAAAAAACAACCCACACTTTCACATAGTCTGTGTGCAGGCAGTAGTTTAAATTGATGACAGAATCATCTCCAGTCGCCTGCACGTGCATCCATCATATTAAAATCAGTTTTTAGCTCTTATTCCAATAAGGTGAACGATTTCAAAATGCCAAATGTCACTTTTTAATGTTGGTTTTAATTTGCTGCTGCGACTCAGGAGATTTAGGAACATTTCATTCCGTGACCCTCGGTATCAAAGTAAAACATTGTGTGTGTGGAAATTGCTCTTTCCATTAACCATGATGTAAGATAAAGGCAGTGAGAAACCGATAAAAGGACAGAGGCTAATGCCACCACCAGGAAATATAGTTGTTTCACAGTTTAACAGAGATTTACCGTCCAATGATTACGCTCCCCAGAGACAGGACTACCCTTTGAGACCGACACAAAATGGTCGCAGATAGAGCTCTCGTCAATAAGTCATTAGAGGTCAGCGGAGTGTTTGTGTGTGGGAACCTGGTAGCTCATCAGGTAAGTGGAGTCAAGGTATTGGCTGTTGATGGTGTTTAAGGCAAACAAATGATGTGTGAAGGACACCGTGATGAATGCGAAGAGGAAAGAAAATGCATGCATGTGTCTTTAAAATCCATCAAAGGCTTTTCACTCAATTCAGTTTGTTTGACATTGACAGTTTATTCAGAGAAAAACCCAAGCATGAACTTGTGAAATTGCAAATACTTTGATTATTTCTGGGAAATACTGAAAGAAAAAGCAACATTTCTTCACATAGGCATAAAACATTAGCGACCTGTTGTTTTCTTTGTGATGCCTGGTGTTTGAAAGTGCATTGGCTTAGCACAGTGTTGTTTTTTAACCTTCATAAGAAACACGGTGACCAAACACAAAGCAGAACCACTGTAAGGTCTCATTGTGAGTCTATTCAGTCATTGCCGTGGTGCCAACGCAGACATGCCGAGCTTGAATAAAGATCCATTCTCTCTGGCAAAAGCCAAATAGCTGCGTCGTAGATGGAGTTGAATATCAATACGAGCGAAGCATATCACAGTTGACACAGGCAAATTGAAAGCATAGTTTGTGGTGCGTGTGGAGCTCTGTCCCCAGATGGCGCAGCAGAACGACCCTCCCTCCCTCTCCCTGGCTCAGGAGCGGAGGAAAGTAATGGCTGAATGATGCGACGTGCCCTCTAGCGGCCACGTTGGAGGTCCGCTCGCTTTTTTGGCAACAACAGCTGATCCCATTTGTAGGCTTATGACTTGGCTGCCTCCACAATATAGCATAGCCGTGGCTCATTTCCGCTATATTCCTAGTTGGGGACTGATGATTTAATTACCGCTGACATCTGTAATGTTGTCGGCCTGCTGCACGCCACTGATAAGATGGTAACTTTCTAAAACGCATTTGTAAAGAACTTTTGTAGTGAATAACAGTTTTGCCTGAAACAATGCTATAATTACAAAGTTGGTATGATGATGTTGTTTTTGTTGTTTTAATAACTGCAGAAAAACTGAATTAAAATTGAATATTATTTGTCTAATTACGAAATATGTTACTTGAGAGTGGGTATTAGATTTTGAAGGTATTCATTAGGAATGGCTTTTGTTTGTTGCTTCTTATTGCATGAATACTTACAATATCAATTTTATTCTCTCTTCATCCCATTTGTTTATAAAGTTCTCATGTGAAAAGCGCCACCATGGATCCCTACATGGAAACACAGTATTTATACAGGGGGATCCACAACTCTGATGATTTGGACTGGAGAATTTGGAGGGTTTTTTTTACACACTGCAGTTTAGGAATGATGAGCAAAATCGAGTAAAATGGCAGGTGTCCTGTCGGCTGTGATAGGTGGAGAGCCTGTTGAGTTCTTTGGATGGACCATCAGCACCGTGATCGGGGCTTTGTACCATATTATAGCTCTGGGATGGAGCAGGGACCAGCAGTTTGAGTTAGACAGTTTTTGAGAACGTAAAATCAACACTCAATCTGTTTTTTAACACCTGTTGAAGATACATTTGACTCTATCATACTGTTTATGCCAGTTACACTAAGTAAAATAAAGCTGATACTTACTGAAAAGGCTAATTTGTCTAATTTCTTCCTGTCATTTCTTTAGTGACTCTTCTTGTAAAGTGCTTTGTAACATTATTTTAAAAAGTGCTATAAGAATACAGTTTAATGTCGTTATTTTAAAAGTTCGCCGGCCGTGAACTTCCCTCAGACCCCTCACCACGCCATTATGTTCTTAAGGTCACAGGAACACGTCCCTTGAAGATCAAGAGTCTGGAAAGAGGACTCGGTCGCGATCCTGCTCGTTCACCTTTTGTTAAACTGACACAAAAGTGAAGTGAATTAAATTCCTGGTCTGCCTCGGTGGTTAGTCTGTAACGAATGAGTGGACCTGGCATTCAATAGGGCAGCTCTGGCCCTTCTTCGGAGGCAGACATATTGCCTAACAAGTTCCTTCGCTCTCCAGTGCATCAGGTGCCAGCGCTCCGACGTCCTGCTCTGACAGGTATCCCATCTGACATTCAAATGGAGTCTTCCCTGTGAAGAGACCGGCAGGGGATTTAAGAGTCTGTTAAGACTGATGCAGCGGGGCAGAGCAACGTGGTTTCTTCCGATTAACCCTCTCCATCTGCTCGTTTAACTGAGGGTTAATGGGGCCAGAGGGTGGGGTGGGGGGGTTCGGGTGTCGGGGGGGACTGCAGGTTCATTTAAAAGAAAAGAAATCCCCCTCAGGAACGAGATGAACTGAGACCCAGCACAGAGATGATAGACAGACATGAAGATCCATGTGCTCTGTGATGGTCTCGTCTGCTCCCAGAGTTCAACAGTGGCAGGTTGGGGGTCTTAGCAAGTGCGTTTATATGACCAGTAATAAGCTTCCCACTGAACCCCATTAAGCACTAATCCTATTCAGTCAGATTGGACATCGCCGTTTAAAAATGATTTTGGCTCGAGGGATACTTGTCCTCCAATAGTTTTCCCGGAGCTCTGTACAGATGCCGAAAACATGCCTGTGCTTGTTCTGGTAAAAAATGCCTGGATGAAGACCATGAACACAAATACTAACATTTGCCATTCTGGAGGAAAGGACCAGGTACTCCCAGTGACAGAGGGAGTGATGCGTCTCTGCCGGGATGTGCACAAGGTTACATATTCAGGGGAGTTGCGCTGCTCGGTCTTGGTAAATAGTGGCTCCCTGGAGACGCTCGAATGCCGACACCAGCAGCGGGAGAAGACATGGATATTTAATATTATGCAGGGGGGTCATAATCAATACGGTGATGGAGATTTCCATAGTTTATGCATACAAAGTGATGTAGGTGAGCAACAGAACTGCACGCCTGCAGCTTATGATCTTCAATTTTAGCTTGAAGGGAGACAGGGTGATGGTGGAGTCGCAAGGAAGATGTAGAGGAGGATAAGTCGCTCACTCACTTCTTCATCCTCTGGAGTGCACTAGTCTGACACCTTTTGACTGGGAAGCATCAAACTCGAGGCCTCCTGAAGAGGCTTTCCACACAAATACTGACACCACTGCAGTTTCCCAAGAGCCCATAAAACCATAAATATCTTCAGACCAGGAGACACCCAGGGGAACGGACCAGATGGAATGATCCCTCCCTGTGGTGACAACGCTCCAGGACCAGGATAAGTGATATAGCAGCAAGATTAACTTTAACTGACAACAATAGACGTTCATCGGGGGCGGTGACCTGAATGGCTCCCTCCAGACAGGAGACGTGAATTCAACACCACTTACTCAGGGAGATGGGACAAAATAATAATAATCAAAACTCTATTTGTGTAGCACTTATCGAAACAAGGCTACGAAGTGCTTCACAAAATCCATGGCAAAAAAAATTCATGAATAAAAATGAAAGGTATTCAATTCAGTTCAGGCCAAATAATAACATTTTGAGGTCGAGACCTTAACATTTATAGAGAAACCCAACAGTTCCCACAGTGAGCAGCACTTTGGTGACTGTGGAGGAAGAACCAGACTCGGTGTGGGCGGCCATCGACCAGTTGGGGTGAGCGGAGAAAGATGGGCAAGAGAGAAGAGGTGGGTGGAAGAGAGGGGAGAGAAGAGAGGGTTTGTGTGGTCACCTGACCCAGACACAGGCCATAGTGTTGAGGGGGTTTGATCCACACCAACCTGGTAAAGAAGACAATATATTAGAGTAAATAGCATTTACATGCATCGCCTGTTCAACCAGAAAAACAAAGTACTCTACAGTAGAAATAATAGTTGGTCACAATGTATATCCATCCATATGTGCATACGTACGTGCAGGCATAAATACATACCGCTTATCCTCTAAGGATCATGGGGGGTTGGGGCCAATCACAGCTGGAAAGGTTGCCAGTGTATCGCAGGACCAACATACAGAGACTAGCAACCACTCACTCTCATGTTCTCACCGATCGTCCATTTAAAGTCTCCCCAATCTGCAAATGTTCAGATTGTGGGAGGAAGCCCTAGTATCCTGATAACCCACACAGACATGGGGACAAAATGCAAACTCCACTCAGAAAGGCCCTTGGCCAAACTGGGATTGGAGCCAGGAACCTTCTTGTGTCTCCTTGACGTGACAGCACTGACCACTGCTGCCAGATATAATGTACATGTAAGTTTAATTAGATGGACAAAAGTCAAAGTGATGCTCTGTGATACAAACCGTACTGTTTTCCAATGCGCACACTCACTGAACCATCCCTTTGCCCTTTTATCTCTTTATTTGTGAAGAATTTATCCTCTAGAGCAAATCTCTTAAAAAGTTTCCGTCCTAACCCCTTATTCAAAAAACAAAAGTTACACAATTGAAACCGGTACTTCAAAGATTTGAGAAGAATTCCTCTGCTGGAAGTCCTCCGATTTTTTTTAATTTTTTTTCCCGGAGAATCTTCAAATGCTGTTGGTGGGGTAATAAGGAGCACAGTGAATTCCTGAGCGGGGAATGACTGTCGACAGCCTGTCAAGTTCAAAAGCATGTTCAGAGCGGGACATTACCTCTATTCCTAAATCAGTAAACAATGCAGTCAGACTCATCACACGCATTAGCAGGGGCGATCATGAAAGACGTGAGCTGTACAGAAATATGAATAAGCATGGAGATATCACAACGCTGCTGTCGTGTCAGTCATTTTTCTATAATTTATGAAAATCAGTTGAGAAACCAACCTCGGGGTAATGCAAACTGTTATTGGGAAAACAATGCGTTTAAAATGGCATAATTCTGCGGTCGTTTGGGGAACGTGAGGACTTTGAAATGGCTCTAAATTCTTTTGCCATGAGGCATTAGGCAGTAATGAACGATGTTGTTTCGTAGGAGTGATTGTGAGGTGTTAGATCTCGAACTGTGTGTTGCAGATGCTTATATAAGTCGCGTGGGGGGGAAGAAGAAAAATAAAGCAGCAGACATTTTAGTCATTCTGCTCTCCTCTACCTGTTTTTTTTTTTTCTTCCTCCCTCTCCTCTGCCTCACCTCCCTCCCTCTCTCTCTCTCTCTCTCAATCCCCCCCCCCCCCCACACTCTCTTTCATCCTCAAACTGACTCTCATACATAATACACACATCAATTTTCAGGGGGGGTTATTATTACAGTATATATCCACCAGCATTTTCAATGACAAATGGATTTTCTTGAACTTGTCGACAACACCGCTTTCACAGTTAAAAAGGAGTCCTGTTCTAAAGCGGCAGATGGCAGCTTTAAATAATGCCACAACCCTACTTATGTGGAGGCGAACGGAGAACCAGACAACCAGAGAGCATGTATGCATTCGACAACTCCCGGGTCTTTATTCTGCACGCAACACAAAACTGAATCCACGGCCACTTTGAGAAAGCACGAGGCACGGCTACTTTACTGATTAAGGGTATTACAGCAAACAATGTAATCGTGGAAAACTGCAAAGTCACCTTTTAATAATGTAACAGCACTGGTTTGCCTCCCATGATGACGGCGTGTGTGCAAAATGTTACAGCGGTTGCTTTTTTTCCGCTGCATCATTAATGCCTCGTCGACGCCACTGGGGATATTTGTCTGAACGGATTAAAAAGAAAAATCGTTTTACAAAATATCTCCGTCCAGACGAGAAGGCGAAAATGACTCCAAATGCTCAAGAGAGCATGCTGGGCCAGTAGGCGGCGATAAAGTGAACATCAACGATCCGTCCAATACCAGAGAAGAAAGTTTAAGCGAGGGAGATGCCTGTGAATGCAGGTAATGTGTTGCAGAAATGCTAAATTTAGCTGAAAACTTGTAGACCTAGCATTACCAAACCAAACGTAGAGAAACCGGTATAACGCCACCGTTGTTGTTCTTGTTCCTGTTGCATGCTCACAAGGGAACAGTGGGAATTTGTGATGTAAGTTTTGACATCACTGTTTCTGTATCCCCACTCTCAATTCAGGGGCCTCATCCTTCAGAGGCTGCATTTGAAGACCCATTGCATCACAGTTGCACGAATGGGTTGTCCTATTTCGAAGGCTCCCTTCAAATGAAGCCCGACAAATGCATCCTTCCATCCCGGAGAGACGCGTGGATCCTTCCCGGGGCTCAACCTATCCCATGATTAATTGCTCTTTGGTTCTTCTGGTCTGTAGACAAGACTGACCATGAATGAAGGAGTCTTATAGGATGGGTTAGGGTTAGGGGAAGGATGCAGGGCCTGAATTGAGACCCAGCTGCTGTTTGCATGTGGAGGAGAGGCCCCAAACACACAAGAAAAAGTTCAGTTTTCAAAATATCCACATTAGTGTGAAAAGGGCGGAAACTATAGCAGGGATGCATGAGCGTAAAATATATAACGCACACTTAGTGACATCGATTCCACATTTTGCCCACTTGAAATATCATTTGTAATGAGCCTGCATTTGAAAAGAGAAACTAACGAGCTGTGATGGCTTTAACCTGGATTTACCTCACAGTGTGACCCTATCACGGCCTGGTTGCTATGTTACGGGACCTTTTTGCAAGCGCAAACCAATAAATGTCAAATTTGGATAAATTAGAAGAGTTGATTGCAGCTCGAGTGTTGTGCCCCGCGATCCTCCGTAATACCACGTTGTTGGCTTTGGTCCTCAAAGCACCTCTGTCCCTTGGTAACTGTAAAATAAGGGAATTCATCCACTGCCCACGGAGGTATCAAGTTGAAGTAGTGCTCTAACTCGCCCATAAATTATGAGCCTGGTGTTTGGTTTGTTTGCTCTTGTGTGCCGCTGGTGGGAGACATCGGGTTGGCGCCTCCCTCCCTCCCTCCCTCCTTCCTCCTCTAGACTCCATCCTCTCCATCCCTCCCTCCACCTCACCGCTCCCTGGGGTGTGTCTATGGCAGCGCCTCTCCTCTCCTCTCCTCTCCGTGTGTGTGTGTGTGTGTGCGCGCCGCCGCCTCCCTCTGCCTCCTGTCTGCTGCAGCCAAACATCCTCCACACACTCTCTCTCTCTCTGTCTCTCTCCACCTTCACACCTTCACAATTTTCCACCCAGCAGAACATTTTCCCTTCCTCTGTTTCTTTCTATTCCCTCCTCTCCTTGTATTTGTTTCCTGGGTGCTGATGAGGGGAGTCGGGGCGCACGCAGCCACAGTCGTGCAGTAGTCTGGGCTGGTGGATGTTGGGGACACGCGGGGCAGCCACTGTGCACAAGAGTCGCCACTTTGGAGTATTGGGGACGGCGGTGAAGCGGAGGGGAGCGCCGGATGGGATAGGAGCCGTGAAACCCACATCACTCACCGCGGATTGAGCGAGCCCCCTCCTCTCCCTCCCTCCCTCTCTCTCCCTCTCTCTCTCTCTCTCTCTCTCTGGTCTGCAGCCTCCAAGAACAGCCGCCGCATCATTTTTTTCTGAGCAGCAGCCCCCTCCCTTCCTCTCCTCCCTCCATCCTCTCTCTCTTTCTCTCTCTCTCTCTCTCTCTCTCTCCATCTCTCTCTCTCTCTCCATCTCTCTTTCTGCTGCTTGCACCACTGTGGGAATGCAGCGGAGGTAAACGAATCGCAGAACCTCCCATATTTATATACATATATATATATATATGTATGTTATTTTTTCTTCCATCAACGCCGGATCTATCATCACAGTGGCGGATTGCAGGCGAGAGGGCTCGGCACGGGGAGACGCACACGGCTGTCACTCCCGGACGTCGGAGTCGGGTGGTCGGACCAGGATCAGGTGGATTTAGCCCCGCTTCACTCCGGACATCAACACCGCCCCGTCTCATCGGCGGATCAAATCCTCAGGCTGCCTCAATTCCCCGTGGCTTTCCTTTTCTGCACATCTGGATTACCAACATCTGGGGGTGGTGGGTGGGGAGAAAGGGTGGACGGGCATCGGGAACTGAGGGGCTGTCAGATGCAAACTTGAAGAAGCCGACAAAGACACCTGCCGGAGAGAAAGGGCTATGCGTAAAGATGTATGCGTAAAAAGGTGCCCATGACGGAAAAGAGGAATACAGGAACAACCGGTGGTTTTTCTTTGCGAGGACCTTATGCGGCCGATAATCAAGCAGCTGAGAGCGGCGACGGGTGCCTGGGTTGTTGATGTACGCACACACGCACGCACATGGATTTACAGCTCCAGTCTCAAGCTCAGCACGCAGCGGATCGATACCTCCTGCCCGGTCCCCTTCTTTTTTTTTGCGTCGGCTTTTTTTTTTTTTAACAAGCGAGTGAAGCGTCCTGGGATTTATCATCGCTTCGTTTAGCTCCCCCCCCCCCTACCCCCCCACCACCCTCTCCCGCCTCTCTCACCTGTCCATAACCCGTGCGCGCGTCTGTTGAAGTGTGTATATCCTCGTGCATATTTGTGTGTGTGTGTACGTGCATGCATGCGTGTGCTTGGTTTGTTGTCCGCCAGAGGGAGTGTAGGTTATATTGCTTGTGTATGCATTTGAGTGCTGTGCCAGATTTTAATTAGTAGTGGCTACGTGACTGTGAGTGATTGTGTCTGCTTGTGTGTATGTGTTACATTTGTGCATGTAGATACAGTATATAGTCAAGCCATTGTGCGTGTGTACTAGCTTAAGATGCCCAGCTTTTCTTCTGCACCACATCCCCTTCCTAGTACGTGTCCTTGTGTCATTTGGCCACCTGTTTGACCTCCCGTACATATTAAAGAGACCAAAACCTCCAGCAGGATGAGTGAGCGCTCTGGTGCGAGCACTCTGGCAGCCATGACGCTGGAGGAGCCAGGGGCTGAACAGGCATCTCCCCGAGCCCCGGGCCCTCTCCGCTGTGGCCCTTGTGCTGTGTGGCCTCGCCAGCAGACATGGCTGTGTGCCGTTCCCCTGGTAATGGGCTTTGTGGGACTGGGACTCAGTCTCATGCTGCTGAAATGGATTGTAGTGGGATCTGTACAAGACTATGTCCCTACTGATCTGGTGGATCCTAAAGGTAGCATTGGACAGGACCCTATATTTCTCTCTAAACCCAGTGCCATGCCCAAGGGGCCCGACATTTCCACCGCCACCACTACTTCAACTGCCTCTACCACAACAATAGTGTCCACTACCACGCCACTAGCTGCGGATGGTACCGCCCCCGCGCCAAGAACTCGAATTGGGCCACCAGCAAACCACTCAGCCAATGGCAGCACTGCCAACGGCGATGGCAACCGCGCACCGCACCTTCACAATCGCGTTGGCACCCGCATTAGTGGCACTGTGGTCACCTCCTCCACCACCCGCGCCACCCGACTCACCCCTCCGCCCAGTGGTAAGGAGGTCACCCCTCGCAGCACTGTTAGAAAAGGAAGCGCTAGTAATGGACATAATGGGCAGGGCAACTCGAAGCCGGGGCAGACTTCTGCTACCATCGCCACCACAGCATCCACTACATCTACCGCTACTGTGAAGACCCCCGCCAAGGTGCAGCCGACCACCTCCCAAGCAGCACCCCCGGTCAAACCCACGTCACGCTGGAGTCACGGGCGCCCGGGCAAGGGCCCAGCCACACGCCCACACCACCGCTTCCGAACACGTGAGTTCACTTTTCAGGATGGAGTTGTTGGTATGGATGGTGGAGTGCGTTTGTGTGAGGTTATCTGTGGAGCTGGAGATGAGGGTCTCCAAAGAGCTCTTTTCTGGGCCTTTACGGTTGTAATAATAGTCTGTCACTATAGCTACGAGTTATCACATAACTATATGCTTGGGTAGGAAATATGCTTTGATATGACTCATGATCTCAGAATATAAATGATTTCTCTCCATATCTACATGGAAAGTGGATACACCAGCAGCTTAACATTAATCGTATTCATTAGCACAGGCAGATATCAGGGGATATTCTCAGTATTTTCACCCCTCTCGTCTTTATCTTTTACTTGTGCATTAATCCGATATGAATCTTACCTCCGGAGGAGTTTTTTTTCACACACTCGTTTAAGTACCATTAAAGGCACAGCTCCATCCAGTAGAATCCATTCTAGTATCCATTCATTTTGTTTTGTCTGCTAGACAAACCTAGCTAGAATTTTTTATTATTAAAACAAACAACAGGAGCAGGTGAGGTGTGGAAGTGGGAGAAAGGTTAGCTCTCACCTCCTGTCTAGAGGAATCAGATACAGCAAGGCCACACATCCCATTTAGATGAGAGGATACTGGGAGCAGAGTGTCGCAGGTACTGTTTTCACACTGCGGGGAGATACAGAGAGGGGGAGAGAGAAAACGAGAAGGGCTCAGTGGGAAAAATAGACACAGGGATGAGAATAAGGTTCTAGAAGCAAGTGGAAAAAGACGAGATTGGAAATGGAGGAAAAAGAGGAAAAATACTTTGAAATACAACACAAAGCTGAAGATGATGGCGAAGGAAGGAAGAGAATGCGGGAGGCATAACAAAGCAGGAGAATGAAGAGTGGGAGCTGGGAGTAGAGAGAGATGGCAGATGGAACGGGCTAAGTGAGGGAAAGGCTTGAGGGAGATACAGGGTATAAAGCAGGGGAGCTGTGAATTTTGCATATTTAGCATTGTGTAAAGAAGGAAGGCTTCCTGATTATTTATTCCACGCGGGACATGTTTTTAACATCCCAAGATATTTTTTTTCCGACGTAGGCGGGGCAGGATGTGAGAGTAATCATGACTCCTGACTGGATATGACTGTGCGTGATTTAGTTCCTCTCCAACTCGAGGTGCTCACTTTTCTTTATTTTTTCAAATTTGGCTGGAACACGAGATTTAATTTTGCAGCTTTGGCACAGGGTCATCTGCGTTACGTTGCGTTTTCACCTCAGCTTCCTGTAGTTTCAACAAGAAGATTCCAGTAACAAACAAGTGTGTGATCAACGTGACCCTGCAAAAAATGTGAGGCAATGGATTCATCACGCGAGCGGATTATTTAATAATCAGTTTCCTGTTCTCTTTTTTCAGCAAAGTGCTCTAGAGGGCAATGACAAAACATAAATATGAAAACTGAAACCATTACCCCACATTTCTGGTGTGGAGCGTTTGTTTGGACGGCGGTTCCGGTTGATTCCTCTCGTTTATCTGCTGGACGCGTCACTGGCATCGATTCCACAAGCAAACGGTGATCAAGTGACGTAATTTCCTTCCTCTTCACCCCAGGACAAAAAATATTTCCAGTATAGCTGGGTGAGCATTGGATATTGAGCCACATATACTCTGTTGGCAGTTGAACGGCTGTGGGGAAAATAACGTAGATTTTCTGTATTTCCCAACTGGCTGTGGTTAGCTTGAATTTGGCATAGAATTGATTCTAATGGTGACGGAAGTATAGAAGTGGCCACAGAGAGTCCTCAGACTCCTCCTGCAGCATAATCTCCAGAGTCAATTACGTCACTCCACAAAGAGCTGCCGAACGGCTGAGCGCTGCCAAACCGGGCAGCCCCCCTCGTGTGAACATCAGGAAGCATCTGTCTGTCCTGGGTACCATGAAAGGACACAGCCTCCAAAAGCTAAAGTCATACTTAGTAAAAGTTTCCTCAGCTATTAAAAGCTTTAAGAAATTAAAAAAAGATAATATTGGCGCCTGGTGTTTTTGGTTTGGTCTCCGTCCTTCATGTCGACCTCGCGAAAGCTTCATCTGTCAGGCAACAGGTGTCATTGCCCCTAAAAAACATCTTCGCTATGCTCACTGAATTTCTAAATCGATAGAGATGCTTCTTTACAAACCTCTAAGTTGGCACATTAAGATAAAATCTGTAATAAAATAGCTTGGACCCAGAACATAAGATGAACTAATGGAAGCTGTGAACTCTCAACCCCTTCTCCTGTTTTCCAAAAGCATCACCATGGCAGCCAGCATTATTGTAGCTCTTTGATAAGCCCTGGCAATAACAGATGACGTCAGTGTCGGTTATAAAAATCCTTCCTGCAAAAAAACAATTCTGTGGTTCTGCACCTGTCGGTCACTTCATGAAGAAGATCGTGTTTACTTGAAGTTGTAAATATGACCTTTTGAAGAAATATGTGATTTAAAGGAAGAAAGATAAAGATGGACGACATGACTGCTCCTCAAGAGTGATACCAAAGCGTCTCGATCAGTATAGGTGATAAACCCTGCCTCCTCTATGTTAGTGGATGGGACACAGACCAAATTTAAAATGTTTTTTTTTCTCGTGATGTATCTCAAAGTTTCCAATTTTCCATAAAGTTTGATTTAAAATGTGGGTTTTTTTGTGCTGTAAATCCAGTGGTTTTGTTAAACAGACAACTAAACTATCATGTACCATCACTCCCAGGATTTGTGAAGGATTTGCATGGAATTAAGTCCAACAACAGTAACATTTTGAGCATATGGCGAGAAATTAATTCTTAGTTTTCTCTGTGGACCTGCCCCACTGACAGTCATGCTATTCTACTCTGCTCCTCGTGTTGACACTGTTGATATTGAGGCAATTTTTTGCACTGGATATTACTTGAATCCTCACCACCCCTGTCCCGGTAATATTTATTTACATGACCCTGGTGTACGGCGTTCATATCATCTTATATGCACGACACTAACGCGGCCTTTCATGAGGCTAACTCTGGATTTTGAGTGCAGCCTTTTCCGGAGCAGGGCCGTCCCGAGGCTGCTGTAATAGTATGTAGAGTTGAGAGTTTATGACACTCGGTAATGACGCACAAGAAAACGTCTCCGCTGATGATGAAGCGCTCGATAAAACATGGCTTCAGGTGCGGTCTTGGGTTTCAGATAATCTCGACTGCGTATAGGAGGCAGTAACGTGATTTTCGTTCCCCTCTCCGCTCATTGCTATTGCTCCTGCACCCTGGTGAAGACCTAAATGAATCTCTGTGTCCTGGAAGAAAGACAAGCTTTGTCCTTAGGGGATAATGACATATTTTACCTACTCCTTTTGTTTTTCTGTTTTTCCCCCTCTCTCCCCTCGCTCTCTCTCGCCATTTCCCCACGGTTATTGTGTCTGCTCTGGGCGTCATTGTATCCCTCCATCTATTTTTTGCTTTGCTTTTATGCTTTCTGCCTCCTTTTTATACGTTAGCGCCCCAGCTTCGCATTTATGCTCATAAATATGGGCAGATGCAGAAAAACTGGCACACAAACACAAGCATGTAGCATGCGTGTGCCCACACTCATGAATCTATCATATGGTTGCTGCGTTTGAGGCTCTCGTGTATCCGGCTCTATTCTCTACATGCAAACCCCATCGGCCCAGAAGTAGGGACATAGCAGGCGAATGGAGCAGTGCACAGTAAATGCTTGTTGGGAAACCATGGGATGCTGTGTTGGCTCAGGTCCGCCTCTAAGACACACTGAAATCTCCCTCAGCAAAGTGTGCTTGTAATTCCCTGCACATCTCACCAGCCTGAGTCCAGACTTGTGAATCGCCGGTCACATTCAAACTCTTTGTCGAGCCATTCAGAGGCCTGGTGCTCGAACCACCGACTCAACGTCCTCCAGTTGGGAGAGACAACCGAGTCAGTTGTGTGCAGGACTCATTTCGGGAGTGTCATCCAACAGAAGACGAGGAAAGTGACACCGCTATCAAGGCTGCTGTAAATCACCCGACTGAAACAACAGCTATTAAATCAGAACAGCTGTGCACTAAAGGCATTAAAAGAGATGAAAAAGTGTTGTTGCCGCTCTCCCTGTGGGTTTAATTTATCATCTGGCTCCTTTGGCACCTGAGGAAATGAGTCAGGAGGCTGCTGTGCTTGTACTTAGTCCTACATCCCACCACTGTCCGTCCACAGCTTTTCCTTTATGGTTCACTGAATTCTCAAGTGCGTTATCACTTCTCTATCCCATAAAGTGATTAAGCATAAACAAATTTTGATAGCATTATGAACGGCCGGCCGACCTAAGCGGACTTTTCTTTCGCCACAGATTCTGTGTTTCCAAAAAGTGACATCGGCAGATGGATAAATAGTCACTGTGATTGGTCGGAGCAAAATGACCTCCCTCCCAAACAGAAAACAGCTTAACAATGTCACACTGAAAACTGGGGCGTTAACAAAATGGCATTTCGGCCTGAATAATATGCTGGCACCGTACAGCTATGAGTTCAAAAGCGTGGTCGGATATTTTGTGCCACAGCTGATTCATTTTTTTTTTTTTCTCCCCAGACAGAAAAATACAGGAGACTGACATTGTCGTTGTCTCTGATGTCACATCAAAAAATAACAGATGTTTTTTCACGACACGCAAGCCGTTGTGTTTTGATTCCCCCCCCCCCCCCCCCCCCCCCCCCACCCAGCCCGACTATACATGAAGCCCGCACAAAGTACTTCTGTAGGACCAGTGGAGCGTGTAAGGGGGATTAAAAACAAAGATATAAATCCAGTTTGCCTCTCTCTCTCTCTCTCTCTCCAGGGAGGTCAGCCTCAGATTTGCCAGGCTGCCTCTAAGGCCCCTCTGTCTCTCCTGAGACATGCTCGGCTTGTTCGTTGTGGCTGGGCCCGGCACAGCCAGAGTGTGCAGCTGCACCCATTTACAATTACTGTATCTGCCTAGCTGGGAGGCAGAGCTCTTGGCCGTCGGGTTCAGATCACTTAGAGCTGAAAGTTACCAGGAGATATTATATTTAATCGCAGATCTACAGGAGTCACACAGCCTTGTTGTTGTTGTAACCCTCAGAACAGCAGCATTAAGTTAACATCTTGAGTAATACACCTCTTTTTCTTTTAATTGATTCATGTTTTGCTCCTGGGAATGACTTGATGACTCTGGTGGCCACTGTAAATCAATTGAGGAGGTTTTTTGAAATGTTAATTCATGTCAAATGTTAGAAATTATTCATATAATCATGGTAAAGGAGGCCTTATTAAAAAACCATGCCTCCAGACATGCTTTGTGTTATTTTTTCCGACCGTGCGCCCGTTTGCCTCCAGTATTCTTCTTATCGTGTACATATGCAATCTGAAAAACAAAAACAGCCTTGGTTCCTTTCCCCCATTTAATCAGACATTCTTCTACTGGCATAGCTGAGATTCTTCAGACGGTAGCAGATGTGTGGATATACTTTGCACATGCAAATTAACAAAACCGTGCCGAGTTCTGCAGCGATGACCCCGGACATCTAGCTCGCAGAGACACTTGACACTGATGGGCACCAATTACAAAGCAGAATACATCAGTGTTTTCACTGGGCTAAGCCTGCAGACAAATTATCCCAGAGTGACAGCCCGGCGAATGCTTGAAATTTTGTGGGAATTGATCCCGTGCCCTTTCCATTGCTAGTGCCGTGCTCTACCCACTGAACCTCACACAATCGATAAGGAGGAGGGAGGGAGAGAGCCGCGAGTGCCGAGAGAGAGAGAGAGAGGGAGGGAGGGAGAGGGAGAGCGGGAGCGGGAGCGGGAGGACAGAAATAGGGTGTGTTGGATAAAAAAGGAAAAAATAAGAATTTATGGGGGCAAAGACTGTCAAAAACCATAAGAGCATCCGCCAGAAGTACGGATCCACCATTCTTCTCCTTCTATTATTATCTCTCATTTTTATGCAGATTGCCCCCAAGGTATTATCCGTATTTGAATTTTTTAAGTATTTCACTTCAATCCTGTCACCACAATGTCTGCATGATGTATCCTATGCAGAACTGAATCAGCAGGCTATGTAAATCAGTGCGCTGAGATATATTATACATTTTTCGCTGCCATAGGTGTGTGTGTGTGTGGGGGGGGGGGGGGAGATAATTTTCACATAAATATAATGAAGAAAGCAGGTATTTCAAAGACTTTTTCTACTTTTGTTGGAGGTGAACTTGTTTCGTATACCGGAAATTAATCGGTGACTTTTTTCATAATCGGGAAATCATTTCATTTTTCACGCAAAAATGGCGTCTATCTCCGGTTCCACAGTCTGGATATCTGTACGATGAAACAAGCAGGGTGCCCCCTTCGCCTCTGGGAAATGATTCCAGGCTTTGTTTGTGTAAATATAAAAACAGCTACATGATAAATCAAGGAAATAATGGCTGAATTAATCAGTCTGAGTGTGAGGTTAGTTGGCAGCAGTTGCAGTAGCCTCTGCTGTTTGTCCAGTATTTATTACCAAACTGTGTAACGCCGACGGGAGAATACAAGCGAGAAACAAATCTGGCATTGACAGGTTAACGTGAGAAAATGTGCGAAAATGGTTTTCAGGAAGGTGAAACCGCTGCCAAAATATGTCATGTCGGCCTCATCGTCCAGTCACACGAGGGATATATGATCCTTGACTTGTGCCCTCTTAGGCAACACTTCCCCCCCCGTGGGTGTGTACATATCCCTCCTCCTTCAGTTAGATTGGCTGACCCTAACCGCAACCCTTCCCCTAACCTTAACCTCTTTACGACCTAAAGCACACAGAGCTTGCTGGGGGTGCTAAAAGGCCGCAGACCACGTGGCTCCGGTGGGACTTGGCCTCAAGAAACAAAATTCTCTGGCTTCTGTTTCCCTGCACGTGTTGCTTGATATACAGTATGGCGCCAAGCTACATCACAGGAATGTCGACCCTTTATGTTCCTGTTCGCAGCCTGTGATTCTCAGGTGGAGCCCTGTTCCACGGCCACTCGGCTGTGGAACGACCTACCTGAGGAGATCACAGTCAGTGACTTCTTCTAAATCGCTTCTTAAAACCCATTTTTATAGACTTGCTTTCATGTGATGTCGTCTTTATTTTATTATTTTTGATGTCCATCTGCTGCTTTTATGTGATCAAGTTTGTGACATACTTTTCGACCACCTCAGTGTTGATGTCTGGACTTCCTGTCACGTTGCTTCCTGCCGGTTTGTTATATCTCTTGTATTTGCCTTTTGCTTTGCTGTCAAAACCTTTTTAAAGGTGCTATATAAATAAAATATATAATAATATTCAACATTCATTTATACTCATTATTTACTACTGTGCAATGCACGAGAGGAGAAAGTCCAAACAACTTCAGCTGCTGTTGTCAAGTTTGAAACATGAGTCATTATCCAGCCAGCTCTGTCTAAAATTACAAAAGTGGTGTCCATTCCATTCCATTTCATGTAATGTATGCACACGCAGGCCGACCAGTGAAGCTAACATCGTGTCGTCGCTGTAACGGATACCCTGCGAAGTTTATCTCATGCTTCCCGATGACATTGGCACTGACTCTCCGGCAGCAGTCAGGGGACTCATAGATTGGCGGAGGAGAAACTCGCCTGCTATAAGTAGTGACTGAGGCCATCTTAGGGCTTCTTAATGTCACAGTGTGATTTATGTAGACAAAATGTCCACCTGGAGGTGGCACAGAGAAGGAAGAGGCAGGGGCGGGGTGCGCCGGCTGAAATATTAATGTATGGGAAGAGAAACGTGGAATGTGTGTTGCCGGAAGTGTGAATAATTGATGAAGCTTTCCTTTTATGAAGTGCTTGAGATGTCCCATGCTCAGTGGTCTAATGGTAGAAACATGGTTCAGGATTCTACTGTACAAAGGGACCAATAGTCATAAGTGACCTTTCTTATTATTAGAAATCTGAGGCCACTCAACCTGTAAAATATTTGGATTCATATTCTGCTTTCTCTCCCTCCTGCTAATCACTTGTCATAAACGTGGCCCTCCCACAGAGTTAAAGCTTCCTGATGCTCCCACCGAGAAATAAAGGTGTTCTTGACCCAAGGATAGAAATAATCCTAATTGAAAGTAAACAGTGAGATCATTCTAGTCTTCATGACTCCCCCACTTTATATCCTTTCAAATTGGAGGAAATGAAGAGTAGAGAACGATTTTAAATACTGGGTTTTATGGTGGAGGTGATGTGTGTGTCTGTGTGTGTGTGTGTCTGTGTGTGTGTGTGTGTGTGTGTGTGTGTGTGTGTGTGTGTGTGTGTGTGTGTGTGTGTGTGTGTGTGTGCTGGGGGAGTACTCACTACCTCGCTCATTTTAATCACATGCTGTCATGGCTACTTACCCACAAGTTGTCTTCCACCGTGCTTGTTTGTTGCTCAGCGATTGGGTTCTCGGTACTGGCCCGGTTCTAATCCAACAAAGAGTCCAGTCAGTCAGTCAGTCAGTCAGTCAGTCAGTCAGTCAGTCATTCATTCCCTCATTCGCGCACCCATTCATTCATTCGTGTGCAGAGAACACAGTGACTCGCAGGCAGCTCGAGGGGCGCAGATACAGTGGCCGAGTGCATGTGGCTGTGGTGGTGCAGAGAGGATTACAGTCCATCATATCTGATCTCAGACTGTTAGATCCCAATATTGAATTACGGACCCCGCGGGGTCTCTGGTTCCGTTATCAATTTGCCAACGAATAATGTGGAGGGGAGGAGGATGGGGGCTGGAGGTGAGTGAGTGAGTGAGTGAGTGAGTGTGTGTGTGTGTGCGGCTCTCAGGCAGGTTTTTGGTGGAATGTGATGAATCTAATAACAGCCAATGTGATGACCGAGGGACTGCAAGTGGCAATGCAAGCACAGTGCCACGTGTGATTTAGGTATTATGGCGATTCAGTTGAATATATGATGCCATTTTGGGGGGGATTACACCTGTGGTGGCTCCTTAAAGCCTCCATTAACCACCCTAAAAAACATTTATTGGCCACAAATGCTTTAAAGCAACATTTTAAAAGCAGCGTGAGGAGTTATAAACGCAGAGGAGCGTGTGAAAGATTTGAGGACACAGACACAATGTAGTTTTGTTAATATTAAAATACATTTTCCATTTTTTCGATACCAAAGAAACAATTTCTACAAAAAATAATCTCATCCTGTCTAATTCAAACCTCGCACTTATCTTGGCACGACAATAAGCCTCCAGTAGTGAATTGCAATTTAGAAAGTGTCGCATCCCGTCCTCCAAACTTGTCTGGACCCAAACCCTCGATTATTTGCACCATGGAGAGATATTTAAAGTCACGACTTCCAACTGAGGTATGCACGGCATGTGGAACACGATTTCTCAGCAGCCCGGCTTCGCACATAGCATCTGGGTGCATGACGAGCCTGCAGGAGAAGTGTGGATTGCGGAGGTTGCAGCAGTTGGATTGATTCACTGCAATGTGTGGCCTGCTGCCACCCCCAGTGACGGGAAATGTGCCATGGTGCCCTGGTTGAGATGGAGAGGCTCGTTGCGGTGCGTGGAGATGGAGGTGGAGATGGAGATGGAGGTGACCTCCGTCTCTCTCTCCCACTATTATTCATGCTTCTATACTTAGGTTCTCCTTTTTTTTATTCTCGTCCTCCTGTTCTCTATTTTGAGGCACCCTCTTGCCTCCCGCTTTGCTCTCAGCTCCTCTTCACGGCGTTTCTTCATTCACCTCACATCGCTGAGCACCAGCCAATGAGAGCTCTTATCTTAGAAGTGTACCGGAAGAGATTTAGCCATCGTTCATCATTCATATAAATATGACACTAGATGTATAAAATCTAAAATTATCTAACAACTATTGTACTTTTTCCTGTGGACCTATACTTCCACCAG
Source organism: Hippoglossus hippoglossus (assembly GCF_009819705.1). NCBI lineage: Eukaryota > Metazoa > Chordata > Actinopteri > Pleuronectiformes > Pleuronectidae > Hippoglossus > Hippoglossus hippoglossus. Next base: position 6,331,163 of record NC_047169.1, on the reverse strand, counting down.
TGATGTTCAAAGTATAACTTCACCCCAAAGCTTTGGCTGAAGTGCCTCTGCCTGGAAATTCAAAAATGGGCTCTTTCCCTTGGAGTTTCGTGACGGCCAACACCACAGTTGTCCTGAGCCGTTTGGCCAGAGCTGACACAGCCGGGGCTGAAGGAACCGTGTCTGAGGAGCATGGTGATCCCGAGCCGTTCAAACCGCTGGCACAGGCGACTGGCACATGTGGCGGTTCAAACGGTGTGTGTGTGTGTGTGTGTGTGTGTGTGTGTGAGAAGAGCCGGGGATGAACCAGCTGTATGTGAGGACACGGAGGATGAGGGGCGTCTCTGAATCCAGGTTTAGTCGGCAAAGACGTGAACATTAACGCGGCTTTTCAGATTCCCAGTCACGAGCGGTCGCTGGTGGCGAGGGGCTGCCCACCTTTAATTAGAGTGTACTTTTGCAAATATATATAAATATCATGCGTAGAGCTGTCTCAATAGGTTGACTCTATGTAAGCATTGATCCAAGCAAGGTCCAAGGCCGACTGAAACTGTAGATTTGTTCTAAATGTGTGATATTAAAACCAGCATTGTATAATTTAGCTTACAGCTCAAAAAGCACATCAAACTGTTCAGTGTCTCTTTATGTTCTGGTTCTGTTTGAAGTCGTATACTGAATTTGCATACAGGACGTTTTTATGTAAAGGAAACTGTTACGTGCTCCTCTCACCTTAAACGTCTGTATTTTGAACATTCAGCCGCTCGACTCCCGATCAGACAAGAGCCTGTCGTACCTGCTGAAGCGGCGTGACGGGCTATTTTAACGCAGCACGGCGTGTTTTTTGAAGAACACTGGCTCCATGTATCATTAGAACCAAACTTTAAAGTGCTTTTGAATGTACATAAAGCTTTAAGTGGCTGAGGTTCAGCCAACATGGCGGCCTTCGTGCTCTGCTTTATGTTTGTCCACTATCGGTTGGAATCCTCCTCTGTGGATTCGTTAGATCTCGGGGAACCAGGAGAGGGAAAATTGGAAGATGCAAAACTCTGCTCCCAAACTGTAGAATTATCTCCCACAGGGATTTAATGGAGGCAGCTTCAGTGAGTCTATTTTTGTTAGCTTTCATCTCATCATTTTACTTTCAGTATATTCATGTTGTGGTCCCTCTTTTTAGTATCACATTTCTTTTAGCCATGCTAGATTGCTCCACCTTTTACCCCCGGCAGTTTGCTTTTTGCTAATGTTCTGCTCACTTACTGTATTGTTAGAAATAAACACGCGTGTATAGATTTCGCCTGGCGTCACAGACTGAACACCATCTTGTTTGGGGGTTTTCAATAAACTGAAAGATGGACTGTCAGTGGCCCAGGTTGTACCCGATCACGGCATTGATGAATAGTGCAGAGGGAGAGGGAGGCTCCACTACGGCCGTCCCGTGTTATTTTCCTGGGGGGGGCGTGCACAGCTTGTCTCATGCGGTAATCCATGCATGGTAAAACCTTAGCCATGGGGATAATGTCAACTCACTCCCGAAGATAACAAGACAAAAGCCCTTGCCTAGCGCTCACTCCACAGTGTGTTTCATATTCCCCTAATCTGCCATCTTACATTGGTCTGTTCTATGGATTTGTTGGCCAAGCCTGCCGATTAACACGCACGCACGCACGCACGCACGCACACACACACACACACACACACACAAACTGGACTGTGCAGCTTTGCCAGTTGCTTTTAACAGAAAAGATGGCGGACAGGAATGACATTCATTACATTTCACTACATCAGGCACCCCCTCTCCGCCGGTTGTTTGAAGGCTACACAGGAATAGTTCATAATCAGCGGCGCTACAGCTGTTGTTGTACAGTGCGTCGTCACTCGGGGACAATCAATGCAGAGTAAACACATTTATCAGCCATCGTGTTTGCCATCATTAGATATTGTTTTGGCCTTGGATTTAAGTGTGCCAGATGTTTTTATTAATGAATGAAAATCATGGATTACTCACGGTAAAGTTGATTGAGCCGCAGTAAGCAGGGTGTGATGGAGAGTAGCCTACTGTGGTTCTCAGTGGTGAGAACCACTCACCACTTCCGAAGTTCCGAACCAAGATGTTATTTTAGCCTTGGTATATTATATAATGTTTTTATTAACTCATGGAAATCATGGATTACTTGTAGCAAGTTGATTGAGCTACCTTAAGTGGAGTGGTACTGATAATACCCTGCTGTGGTTTCAAGTTAAATGCAAGAACAAATCATTGAAAATATGTAAATGTGTGTAACTTGTTGGTGTGCGTCTTTGCGAGTGTGTGTGTGAGGTCCTGTGGTTCTTTAGCCGCACGGTGTGAGGATCAAAAGATCACAAAAAGACATTTGGCAGTTCATGCTCAAAGTGGCCTAAGGTTTGAGAACACTGAATCTTCACTGGACTGAAAGAGCATCCATCACATTCACACCCAACCAGTCAGACAACGCAGTGAATTATATATTGAAAGTTCCCCCCCCCCCACACCCGAACATCCAGGCTGAGACATCTTTCTCGCTGTCTCTCTCTTCCATCTAATGTGCTGCATTGAATCATTGATAGGACATCCACAACAACAGTGCTCCTCCCTATAAAACACCTGTCACAGACAGCCTGAAAGGATTATAACTAGAGTGAGACGCGGAATCTGTTTTGATCTATTGAAGAGTGAGTATGCGGCAAAATGATGCATTTTGGGGCTTGTAGGCAAATGGGTTATACTGTCGACTGCCGTGCCTGATATGACACTTAAAAAAAAAAGATATTTCAGCGCTGGCGGCTGAGTCGCAGATTGAAGTTGAGTTTTTATCCCCACAAAAAGTGGCTGCATGAATAGTCATCATCATATTTTCACAAAAGAACTCCAGTTATGTGAGTGACACGCTCCTGTGGTGGCGTTTTGTACTTCCGTGTGTCTTGTCTTCTCCTGTGTGTCAATATACTCACTGAGGAAATGGAAAAAACACCCAACCCTGTATGTATTTTTCCATGACGGCTCTTAATGGAATGGAACGACTCGGTGCAGCTGAGACGCTGCCGTTGTAGGCACTAATACGCGCTCCTCACCCAAGTCATCAAGTATACTCTTTGAACTCAGCTGGAGTCAGGGATGCTTCAGGGATATGACGGAATATTTTATTGCAGTTGTGGGAAAGCAATTGGTGGGGTTGCCTCAGTCCGACGGGTTTCACCCTATCCCGCTCGTAGTAGCTTAAACCTTCAAATCCTCGAGCCGGGAACCCAAGTGACTATTTTGCATGTTGTTACTCCTAAACCGTGTTCCGTCTGAGTCTGTCGAGTGTGTGCGTCTGCATTTGCGAGCGTGTGTGTGTGTGTGCAGAGGCCGGGGAGGGAGAGGGGGTTAGTGAAGATGAGGCTGACGGCCCAGCCCAGAAAGAGTCTGTGGCATTACAGAGAATAATGAAGATTAAGCTGAGATTGGGTAGTTGGAAGATTGGAGGGTCAGTGTGTAAGATCAATGCGTGGAGCGAAGTTAAGATAGATGAAGGTGAGGGCAGACAGATTTCCCGTGGAACCCTCTTAATTAAAAGAAGCCACATATTCTCTGAGTGGCCACGTCACGCCGCGATCAGATAAGAAAATAAAACACCGGGCATAATTCATGGTTTTCTTCTCGGCTGAGGGGGTTCGGAACGAGTCGTGATTTGCCGGGGCCGCTGATCACAAACAGCCACGTCCCTTCTGTGAATTCACGCTATGTTTTCAGACCAAATTCTGTGGGATTACATGTATGAGGTTGACGACAGACCGTTACCTGTCATCTATCACAGTTCACTCTAAGAGCATTTACTTTCCATTTGTGCTCCAGAGCTGACCAGGCGGTATTACAGAATATGTAATAATAAACCTGAGGCCTGTGCTTTTGTTTTGGGTCACGTCCAGGGCAAGGCTGGGCATAAGTCAGAAAATAGACACGCACTTGTTCTTTGGTAATCCACAACAGCTGGTGTGTGTGTGTGTGTGTGTGTGTATGTGTGTGTGTGTGTGTGTGTGTGTGTGTGTACATGTAGATATCGCTTGTGTCCACACGTGCATGTGTGTATGTGCAGAGACAAGAGAGAGGAGATATAGCTGGGCCAGATGGGTCCAGCTGTGGATCTGGTGGCCTAGATAAAAGGCGAGATGGGTGCCACCACCTTCATCAGGTGCCAGCAGAACAGTTAGAGGAGGTGTTAAAAGCTCGAAGGCTCTTTCGGGCCCATATCTCCAGCTGAGAGAGAGAGAGAGAGCTCCTCCTTCATAATGAAGAATGGTTAAAAAATGCACTGGTGTCCTTATTAAGGTTCAAATCACTGTTACGGCTGTAATGTATTGATCGGGAACCTATATTCATCTTCTCAACTTGGGTAAAAAAGTAATTCTTTTTATTATTAGCTATTTCTTTGAATGATGAATTCACTCTGTCCCCCCCAAAAAATGGCTTTTACATTTTCCCAGAAGCTAAGAAGGGGTCCAAAAAACATCTATATTATTCTGAGTAATATTTCGGCTGCAATTAAATTTTTGTCATTATCAATTATCCTGCAGATTTCTTTCCCGCTTAGTCTTTTTAAATGGTGCAAAGCCCACAGGGATGTTTCAAATGTCCTGTCGGAAGCAATGCATCACAACAGGGTAGGATCCAGGGGTGGGGCTTGGGGGGGGGAGGGTGTTCCCTGTCAATAAACTAGCAATTTACTAACAATAAATGTGATAATTTATTAACAGTTTGGGTTTTAAAGTACAGATTATACTTTATTAAAAACATTTTCAGTGATTCGTGGCTTTGCTCAAAGCTATAGAGCAAACAACAGTAAACATGGAATGACTTTATTGTGCACCCTGCTGACTCAGCAATTGTGCATGAATGCTAGACATATAATTGGCCCTTCTGTGTAATCGTGGCCCCCTTTATGGCCCCTGATTTATGAAAGTCCTATAGACCCGCCACTGCAGCAGAAGAACCTGAAATCAGAGACTGTGTAAAGGACCGAAACAATCAATCGGCTGAATAGTTTTTTCAATAAATACACACAATTTCATTTAAAGCAGATTAAATCCTTGATAAATGACCATAAATCGTAAATATTTGTTTTATCAAGTCCTAACTCCTTTTGAATCTGAAGGAATAAATGTACAATGTTACTTTTAAATTTGGCCGGAAAGGGTCTGCAGCCCTAAGCAGCCATTTCAGAAAACCTCGGCACGGAGCCCGACTCCACACAAACACTTCAGTGGTCTTTGTGAAAGGAGAGGTGGAGAGCCAGTGGCTGGTCTGAAGAGGAGGAAGAGGAGGAGGAGGAGGAGGAGGAAGAGGTGAGGTAGCCGGTCTCTGTCCTTTTTTCCAGGGAACTCTAGGACAGCCAGAGCCTTCACCGGCACCCCAGGGAGAAGGAAGACAGATTAATGCAGAGGCTTTAATATTTCAGATGAAAACGTATTACTGCTCTCTTGCTCTTTCTTTCTCTCCCCGGCTCAGAGATGAGGGGCCTGAGTTTCGCTCGCTCGCCTCTTAAGTCCTTCCTCCCTGTCTAGAAGCGAGAGTGTGTTTTGCTGTGGGGTAGATCCAACCCCCCCCCCCCCCCCCCCCCCCCCCCCCCCCCCCCCCCCTGTCCTGTCCAAAGCCTCTCTGTCTACTCATTGTGACAGGAAGTGGGGGATCAGTCAGACACAACTCTAAATGAATAGTGGTGTGTGTCTGTCTGTCTGTGAGCTGGCGCACTCGCACTGAAAGCTCTTGACCTTGCAGCCGACCCTTTGCTCTCGCTCTTCGGTGGCAAGTTGAATCAACAGTGTGAGTCACCTCGGATGAGACGCGGTGGACTTTAGCTGTGTCCGCTCACGTCTCCGCCTTGAAAACGTCCCCCGTCCTGTTTTGTGTCATCGCACAGACAGCCGCCATCTTCAAGCGTCAGAAAAATCCATTCTGATCCCATTTTTTTTTTTTCATCTGATCCAGTGGCAGCGATCCAGGCTTAAGACTAAAGAATCAACGTTTTGTATGTTACAGAATGCAAAGGTTTCCAACTTGTCTGCTGGCAAGTAAATCCACCCTAAGAAGATTAGAACAGCCTGCGCTCCCCACATGTGTGCGATGAGGCCAAAGGAAGGAGCTCCATGGACGTAGGCGTACAGGCTACGTCATAGGGCGCCTCCTCTGGGACCCATGGACCGTGCACCAAGCTTTTAGAGCGATGGGAAAAATCTATAGCATCTTATTGCCTTTATTTAATGACAGTGATGTTCATAGATGTTTTTCTAATGCGGCAGTCCATTACAGTTTTGTGAAAAGCAAGACTGATGCATGGTTGTATTAAATGAACTGGACATTTTCCAAGTGGAGGGTGAATTAAAGGCCGTTTCTGTCAGAGGAGTCAGCATCTAATGATGCACGCAGCGGCCAAAACCATGGAAATCTGGCAAATCTGGCTGCGATTAATCTGTTAAACGAGTAGTTCCTCATTTATTCAATGTTAAAAATGGGCACAAATAGTTACAAAATGCCAAACCAGTTTCCAAAGTCCAAAGTGACATCTTGAAATTTCCTCTTTGGTTTGATGCACAGTCCCAACCCCACTGATTTTCAGATCACAATGTTATAAACAATAACAAAAAGAGAATATTGTCATATTTAAGAAGCTGGGATAGTGAATATTTGGCAATTTTGCTTGACCTAAATATTATTCAACCATCAAAGTAGTTGCTAATTCATTTTCTGTTAATCCAACTAATTGATTAAATGACTCTGTTGTGTTCTTGTAGGAAAATTAATTGTGGTTATGGAAAAGGAAAAAAAGCCAATATTAATTGTGGGTCTGTGACAGGAAATGAGTTCCTACACAAAAGTGCAAAGAACAGATACCTTTTTTTATTTTCACAGTCTTTAATGCTGCAAATAGTGACGATTGAAATAATTTCTGAATGTGCATCACAATAAAAATCTTTTGTAATAGATGCTTTTCAAATTACCTGCAATTCCACCTGTGGCCACTAAGCCTAAGTAGAGTCTGTTCCTGGAGGCTCTGATTAATGTTGAGCTGTTGCTAAAGAACACGTTGACACGACTCACTGACGCAGGCTGGAACTCAGATCGTCTTATCTGAAGTGGGACCTCTCCACAGTTAACCATCGGTCCTGTGACTGCATGTGCAGGTCAGGGTCACCGTGACAACATGGCAGCCCTGACGTGCAGTCCCTCAGTGAGTCTGCAGGCGGGGGGGGTTTGCGCAGCCTCTGGTCCTGCTGGGAAATGTATTCCCTGCAGTGTACCCAGGGTCAGACCCTCGGCCCCCCCCCCCGCCCCAGTTAGCGTCTCAGTGTGGCCCAGTATAACCCTCCAGAGGGAGGTCGTACAGTTTCCCGGCCCGACTCCTGCAGAGCTCTCTCAATCAGGAGTTTGTACTGGCAGGTTTATTCTGTACCTTCCTTCTCGTGGTTTTCAGTTGATGCATACTATTTAAGATGTCATTCTTCATCTACCTCTTCTCTCAGGGCCCGGGGCTTTATGTCAGAGAATGATTTCCTCCTCCTCCTCCGTACCTCCGGAGCTGCACGTCACATGCACAGAAGCTCACATTTGCCCACCTAGGACACAGCAAGACACATGCTCACGCTCCCTCTCACACATGCGTTTAAAAAAACAGGTTTTCTCTCTGCTGCTTTTTGTCCCCCTCAATCACTCCATTTCTCTCTCTCTCTCTCACATGCACACACACACACACCTCTGCAGTTCATCCCTCCAGAGGCCTCCTGCCTCTCTCCAAGCCAAACAGTGTGCTAATGTGCTGACGTGTTTGACACACGCCCTCGTTTTCCCCCATTTCTTCTCGCTCTCCCTCTTCCTTATCACTTCTGTCACAGCTCCCTCCCTCGCCTACGGACTCACATGCTCAGAGAGTCATGCACACCCATCGGTTCGCACGTTGAATCCTTACGCAATTTTCCTATAATTAAACGTTCGCAGCGACATTTGAGGTAATGAGCATAATTTTTTTACAGCAGGTAGAACCTGAGATCAAGGTGCGATCGTAACTGACATGTGAATTTCATTGAAATCAAGATTTATGGCGTCTGTAAAGTGAGCTCAGATTTGTAAGGAGATACTAGATGCTGTTTGGATGCTCAGCTATCAGGCACTTTGTCTTCATGGTGTTCTAAATGTGAAGGCAGTAAAACATTAATGTTCATTCAAAGTGTTTTCTTCGATACAGACACACACGCACACGCACACACACACACACTTTATTTATTGGGATTCACCGCTGTGGTATCTATTTATCTAGACAGTTAAAATCCAGTTTAATCCAAAGCTTTGGGAGTTATATTAATACGCATTAATATTTTGACAAATGACTCAAACCTCGACTGTAATTTATTATTTTGTGAAGAAAAGACTAAATTTGCTCTGTGCTCTCTGTGTGTGTGTGTGTGTGTGTGTGTGTGTGTGTGTGTGTGTGTGTGTGTGTCGCTGAAACACTCCCCCTCCCATAGGTGTGGCCACAGCCGACTGGCAGAGCGCACACACTTAAAGATAATGGGAAACGATTAGTTAATTAATTGATTTACACAGAATTAATCACGAACTATGTCATTAGCCAGTTAACGGTTTATATTATTACCAATTCTTCAGTCCCGGCTTCTATTGGTTGAACAAAATGAGCAATTATGAAAATTGCATGTTTCTAGAACCCTCGGAGCTGAGAACATGTGATGTGATTTTAGCCTTCTGCACTAGACAGTAAGTCACCAGCCAGTTAATCGGAAAAATAATAAAAAAGGATTGTTCATTGCAGCTGAACATTGATCATAGAAATCATTAAAAATAATTTCCACATTTTCTAACCAAGAATAGATATCACAAGGAGTCGAGCAAAGAGAAGCGAGTTTGAAGGACGAAATCTGTCATTTGTATCCAACCTTAAAACATTTCTCTGATCTGATACTGGACGATATCATCTGTCCAGTATCCAAAACCCATTGTAAATCCCTGTTAAAACATACACATTTATATTGAAGCACTTGCTGAAATAACAGATGCTTAATAGGACAGTGCCCAGCAGCTTCACTAATGAGAAACTATCAAATTTGGAAATAGGAGTCAAATACTGAAAAATGTTAATGACTTAGTTTATTTGCCTTTGTGTAAGTTACGCAAAAACTACTTGACGGATCACCACGCAACTTGGGGTAAGGATGTGGTATCGATCAGGAAAGAACCTATTAAAGTTTGGTTCGATTCCGATTCAGTGGACGGATCCAGGAATATAATTTGTTACTTTCTCTTAACACTGCGAGATGGGACGTTTTTCCTCATTTTCATTGATTTCTCAGGGATATAATTCATGGATCTTGATGAAAACAATCAGGCACGTTGTATTTGGGAGTAAATGCAATTTGGTGCAGATCCAAATAAAAATCTGCGTCTAGTGAATTAAAATGTGGTTTCAGGTCGGGCTTTGAGCGCCCTTCTATTCATAATAAGTCACTGCTGGTGTCGAGGTCTTGCCACCATTCTTCTTTTAGTCTTTAGAGTCTATATAAGTGTTGTTGTGCTGTTTGCCAAGGTCTTTCTGGGTGGACGGCTCCATCTTTAACGCCGCTGCCATGGCTGCTCCCTCCCTGACACGGAATCACTGCCCCACAGTCTTATCTCGCCCTCGTCTCAGAAAATAAAGTTGGTGTGTCCAGTCGAGGAGCTGTTCGGCGCTGAGAGCCGTAACACGGGCAGCTACAGCGCCGGGGCTTTTTAGAGGTCGGCGCGAGTCAGCAGAAGACAGGGGCGCAACAGGAACACGATGTTGAGAGGCAGAGACACACTGAGAGCAGCTGGCCGGAGAAAAGAGGGGAGGGAGGGAGGGCGGCGAGCAAGAGACGAGGACGGGAGAGAGGGGAGGGAAACGCGGAGGGTGGAGGGATGGAGGACAAAATGGGGGAACGGAGCAGCGAGAGTATCATTCTCAGTTACAGTGTTTCACATGGTGGAGCCCCCTCTTTAAAAGGCCAATTACTCTGTAATAGTGCTGGACTGACTAGGTGATTTCTCACTGTGCTGAGTGG